>NW_020455766.1:3073200-3307616 GCF_003342845.1 Nothoprocta perdicaria
TAGGTGAAAGAGCAAATGACATCCTAGCACCACTCTGGATACCCTGCTTGATTTGGCTTCACTTGCACTTCCAAGCGCCATGACCCTTGTGACTCTAGGCTTTCTCTCCCTCTTAACCCTAATCCTAGCCCTATCCCTAGTCTTAAGACGATACCTAAGCATGAGCTCAGGAGGCCTAGTGTAGCTTAAAAAGCAAATGAGATCCCAGCACCACATTGCACACCCTACTACATTTGGATTGGCTTCACATTTCCAGTGTCACGCCTCTTGTTGCCCTCAGCCTTTTGTCACTGTAAAACCTAATTCCAGCCCTTACCTTAGTCCCAACACTCACTCTAAATATCTGCAGAGTAGGCATGGTGCAGGTTGAATACCAAATCACTTACTAGCATCACTCTGGATACCCTGCTATATTTGGTTCGGGTTACAGTTTCTAGTACCATGGCCCTTGTGGCTCTCGGCTTTCCCTCCCTCTTAATACTTACCATTGCCCTAACCCAAATCCTAGTCTTAACAGCATTAATCCTAATCCTTGTCTTAAACCTAAGGGTCAGCAGTGTAGGTGTATATACAGCTTAAAGAGCTACGGAGTTCTTAGCATCACTCTGGATGCTCATATATTTGGTTTGTCTTCCCGTTTCTAGCACCATGCCCCTTGTGGCTCTAGACTTTCTCTTGCTCTTAACCCTAACCCTAGCCCTACCCCTAAAAACAGTCCTTGCCCTTTAGTTTGTCCTTTCTAGTGTTACCTCCCTTGAGGCTGCAGGCTTTCTGTCTYTCACACCTAACTCTAGCCATAGGTGACTAGGACTTTTGCTGGCTACAAAGGAAAGAAACTCACAGTACCAATGCTGATGTGGCGGTCCTTTTTTTTTTTTTAGTATGAGCTTCCTAACACCACTCACCACAGCCTTTGAGACTTTCTGTCTCTCTCAGTCCTAACCCTAGCCCAAAACCAAATACAGAGGTCACTGGGCATACTGCTGGCTAAATGACAAATAAGCTCCTAGCATAAGTGCCAATACTGTGCTGTTTTACCTCTGCCTTGCGCTTTGTAGTGCCACTTCCCAAAGAGCTTTTGGCTTTCTCTCTCTCTCTCTAACTTTAAACCTAGTCCTAACCCTTACGGTAGGCCTAAGCCTGAGCTCATGAGGCATAGTGTAGGTTAAACAGCAAATGAGATCGTCGCATCAGTCTCCATACACGACTATATTCTGTTTGGTTTTCCTCTTTCTAACCCCATCCTGCAAGGTCCTTTATGCTTTCTCTCTCTCTTATCTCTAACTCTACACCTTTCCCTAACCCTAAGCCTGAGCTCACTAGGCATACTGCTGGCAAAACCAGCAGTATGCCTGGTTCAGTAGGCATGCTGATGGCAAAACATTCTTTAGCACCAGTGTCAATACAGTGCTACACTGCCTTTGGCCTACCCTTTTAAAGTCCTACACACCATCGGCCTTGTGTTTCTCTTCCTCTCTTAACCCTAACCCTACCCCTAACTCCCAGACTGAGGTCACTAGGCCTACTGCTGGCTAAATAGCAAGTTAGATGCTAGCACGAGTGTAGATAAACTGCCATACTATGTTTAGCTTTCACTTTCTAATCCTATTCCCCAGAGGGCTCCAAGCTTTCACTCCTAGCTCTAGCTCCATGCCTGAGCTCACTAGGCCTAATGCAGGTTCAACAGCAAATGAGATGCCATCACCCAGGTTCAATACACTGTTATATTTGACTTGGCTTGCCCTTTCTAGTCCCATCCTCCATGGGGTTCCAGGCTTTCTATCTCTCTTATCCATGATCCTAGTCCATACCATGGCCCTAGCCTAAGTTTGCACTCAAGTGACCTACTGCTGGCTAAACAGGAAATAAGATGCTAGCACTAGTTTGGATATAGTGTTACATTTCTTTTTGCGTGTTTTTTCTAAACCCACTCTCCATGAGTTGCTAGGCTTGCTTTCTCTCTTATTCTTAACCATAACCCAAAACCTAATCGTAGGCCTGTGTATGAGTTCACTATGCCTAGCGTTGTTTGAATAGGCACTATGGACATAGCAGTAGTTTGGATAAAGCCCCATGTTTCCTTTGGCTTACCCTTTCTATCCCTACTCCCTATGGTGCTCTAGATTTTTCTTATTCTGAACCCCAACCTTTGCCCTTAACCCTAGCCTTAAGTCTGAGGTATACTAAGCCTAGTGTTGGTATGTTCCCTCTGGAATGGCTAAACGGCAAATACAGTTCTAGCACCACTCTGGATACAGACTTTTCTTTTAACTAACATGCCCACTCCTAATGGGCTCTAGGCTTTCTTTTTTTTTTCTTTTTTTTTTTTTTTTTTTTGGTCCTAGAGTTCAAATGAGAATATACAGGATATGTAGCATATTCAGTGACATTGGGACCACTTTTCCTTTGCTTATAAAGCTTTCTTACACTGTAACCAAGTAAGCTGAAGACTTATCTGCCTCAAATCGCTTGTTCCTACTTTTTTCCTTCCCTGATTCACCAAAATTATGTTTTTTAAGATATGAGTTCCCTAAACTGTTTAATAGTTACAAAAAATTGCCTAAGATTTCTAACCCACTTTTTGAAGCAGGTTTGCTGTTGCATATTCTAGACAACAAATCTGAGACTAGAAATGCTGAAAATCACAGTATCAGGACGAGGTAAAATCCTAGCTGATCTGACAAGTTTCTGAATAGTATTTTCTAATATAGCATATACATATAGTATCTATTTGTGGTTGTGAGAAGTTTCAAATCCAAAGGTTTATCATGAGAACAGTAGACAGTTCCGTTACCTGTACGTGTTAGTTGCTGGTACTCTCCAGATCTGAATGCCTTGGAAAATCCCTTCAGCACCTACGATCACACTGAGGTTAGAATTCCTGTAGGCATCGTTGCATTGGCTCTGTGTGGGTCCAAAGGGTCCACTGGCACCACATGTTGTAAATAACCAGTGATCTGAAATGAGGATATATAAAAAGCATGCTCTGAGTATCTAAAAACTGAGTATCTGCTCGCCTCTTTATTCACTCATTTTCTACTGGAGCTAAAAGAAGAACTCAAGGGTTTGACCAGAATAAACATCATTTTCTTTCAAAAGATTCATAGCAAATCTCAGTGTATGACAGTCTTTTATCTACAGCTCCTTAAGAACATCACAACTATGAACACGGCTCTTTGTACGGCTCAAAGAAGACAAAGATCAGAAAGCGGGGCAGAAATAAAATTCAACACAAACCACTCAGTTTAAGGGTCTGGGTTATTAAAATGAAGTCTCATGACAATAAGATAGATACATTTCAGCCCAATTTCATACGCAAAAATAGCTGCTAATTAGATACAAATCTATATATACACCAGTGACTGGATTGCAACAATAAATCAATTACATTATGAGCAAGTTTGTGACTATTCCTCATAATTTCAACACAAGGCAAGTCACCTAAGACCTGTGTAAAAGCCCTCCGTGTTCCCAGCCAAATCTGTGGCTGTAATTCAATACATCCTTATTGCAGTCATTTTTCCCAAATGGAAATATTAGGGTTAAGCAGATTACTAAACAAAGGAAAACTACACAGGGGGAAAATTTGAACACAAATCTGAAATGTGATCCTTTTCCACAAAGATTCACTGTCAGTAGACTACAATGGTCTCAGAAAGCTCACTCTAAGACATTTGCTACTGTTAGAAAATACTCCATATGAAAATAAAAAATATATTTTTCACGTGAGAACAGAAAATATTCCAACTCCATTAGTCGTCATTGTCATTAAACACAGAAGATCTGAAACACAGCTAAAGAGTATCATTTCTGCAGATGAGGTGGAATCAGTCTGTCCTCCTTATGGAACGTAAAAGGTAGTGCTTTTTCCTCCGCTACTGCTAGTGCAATACAGCATATGTAAACTCTAGCAGTGACAGCACTAATTAGTTCTGATAGGGACAGCGTTAGCTTGAACGGCTTCCTGGTATTTTAAGTGGTCGTCTAAGCAGGTCAGTCTAGAAAGGATGGTCAAAATGCATCTGTGATGTGCGAAGTGAGCTATTCTAACTCACATGACAGGAAAGGACCAGCAACTAGAAATACAAGGAAATATTCTAGCTTAGTCAAGCAAAGGGTCTCACGTTCATCTTCACAAACTAAATCCGAAATTGGGCTAAATTTCACTGTTGTAAAACAGTTCAGTGCATGAAATAAYTCAAACTGGCAAGGTTTTGTGAAATCAAGTGGCTAGCATTCCTGAAAAAGATTTCATCACAGAATCCCCACTTTCCAATCAGGCAAAACTTACTGCTTTATGAAAGCTTCCTACAGTGAAGCTTTCAGCTTCATATAATGCAGAAAGTAAGCTCTTCCTTCTTCTTCCCAAATCTGTAATACTCCTTCTCAAAAGCCCCCTGCAAGGATCTCAAAACTCCTCTGTAAGGATTTTGCTATTGCTACTTATTTTATATTTAAGCTTATACACTTATTGCATTTATTCTTCAAATTCTTCTGCAATGGGTAGTAGTACAGTCTTAAAATTGTTAGATACATGAAAATTCTCTCATTTGCTATCTACCTCCAATGGAAAAACAATATTACATCCCCTATTCTCCTGACCAGCAGCAAAAGCACCTGAGAAAGCAAGTACTGGAGGTTCCTATGCAAAGTGCTGGTTAGCATTTCTACACAGTGCTTCAATGCTGATCCTACAAATACTGGTAGTCTTGCACCACAAGTTACTGATGTTTATTATTTTTCTTGCAGAAATTCCCCCAACTAAAGCTAACTCCACGAAAGGCATGATGAGAGACTCATTCTGTCAGCTTTCACAGTGATTTAACATAGCAGTATCCCAGTGGACTAAGCCAGCTGCACTGAAACATATGTTTAGTAAAGCAGGCAGGTTAAGTGCCTTCATTTGGAACAATAAGAAGCCATTCTGATGTCCCTTGTGAAACATCAAATGTGTCCCCAAAGGCAGAAGCAGGTGACCTTGAAGGGGACAATAAACAGAGAACATGAGAGAATCAAAATGGAACACCGAAAAGGATAAAACCTAGCTGTGAGGACAGCATACAGATGCTGCTGCTATAGTCAAGATCTGTATTTATGCCTCACCTGCGTCAAGATTTCCATTCTTTAAGCAGCTGTTTACCAGACCTTGTCAAAAATCCCTCTGGACTATCACATAGGTAGCATGCACTCTGTCTGGACCTGACCCTGGCAGCTCCTGCCTCCCACTGCGTTCCATGGACAGGGGTTCAGAAAATGACATAATTGTTCCAAAATGCTTTTTAATGGCACTCTCCTTAAAAATTCCAATTCCTCATGGAGCAGAAAATGCTGCCCTTCTGCTGTACAGTATGCCTCTAGACTTCAGACTGAAGCAACCAGAAAACCTTTTGCATTTTCCTCTTCTTTGACAGACTAGAGGGTGCTCACTTTGAATACAGACACAATATCAGCCTAAGATCAAATGCTGCTGGTAATTTAAGGCGAGTGAGTGCACATCTAGGCTCGTAGACTACCCCTACTCTTTAAATAGAGTCTGAGAGATCTGGGGAACTGAAAGGCCACAGATACATTGTGCCAGGGAGCATGATGTAAAGAACCTGGAGATGACTCTGAAAAGAGGAGGTACTACCTCAGGTTTCCAAAGTGGCCCTTTGGAGATATCCAACATAGATAGATCTCCAGCAGAGATATCAACACAGTGATACAAGCAGACATAGAAATCCTGTGTCCCAGGCTCTGTGGCTGGTGTAGCCAGTGCTAACAAACACATTTAAGTTGCTCAGTCCAGGTACCTGCAAAAGGACAGGCTAGAGACGAATAGGAGAAGCCATGTTTCAGAGCAGCAGAGCTGGGTAGTAATCCTCACACAAAACTCAGCAGGAGGAACCTGGCCCCAGTGAAGTCAGTGGGGAGGAAATAGCTGGTTGAATAAGGCAGGGATTTCAGTAAAAACTATGGCCAGGTGTTCAATGCTCTCTCACTTGTCATGCCATGCAAACATCAGGTTTCCTCCTGTTTTGCGTTCTCTTCCATATTTTACACCAAAAGTCAGTCCAACATGCAACAGCTTTATTACTGAATTAATGGGACAGAATATGGCATGGGAAAAAGTCACTCCTTATTTCAACCTAAGAAGGAGAGAAAAGGTTTTTCTACAATTTTGGATTCAGACTAAAAAACTCCCACTTCCTTCCCTCTGCCCTCTTGAAAATCTCAGAAAGCCAACCTTCCATCTGAAAAATGTAATAGTAACGAGAAGTCTTAAACCCCTAAACGAGTATTAATTAAATTAATTAAATTAATTAAAATATTCTCAAAGTACTGTCTACCTTACTGGGCACTCATTCTCTCTAAAGGATTTTCTTCTGCTTGTAGAAATGACTGTAGCATTTCTGAGCTCACCGAGAATATTTCCACAGGTTGCTGTACACCACAGCACTTTACAGTAACTCAATTTTAAGTAGAACTTTGATCTTCACAGACTAAAGCAACAGCACTGAATTGAAACTCCTTAAGCAGCTAAGACAAAAGCACAGATCTTCTCCATTGCTGTGTAACTGTGATCTGTCCCACAGTGCTCAGCTTACCTCTCCTTCGGGCTGCAGTATGTGACAGGGTGACACTGCTGGCATCTCACACTTACCTACAGACAACTGCCAAGAAGCAGGAGTTTCTGGTCTAAATCTCCAAGAAGCAGCAGGTTTGGAAAGTCTGTCCAACTTCACACAAGTTTCAGATGTCCAGTTTCCAGAAACAGCTGAACATTCTCATTATGAAAACTAACAGGCAGATAAGTGTAGGTTTTCTAATATGTCCTACTGTTGACGGCTGTGAATAAGATGCTAATTGCATTTAAAACCTGAAAATTCTCATTTAAGGGGCAGGTGGAGGCAGAGAGAAAAAGAAACAAACACTGCAATAAGGGAATACATTTCAATGAATAATTTATTCAGCAATTCATTTGATGAAATCCACACTTCTGCTGGAAACTTGGTAGAGCAAATATTTGATCTCTTATCCCCTTCATTCATGTACCTGTCCTGCCTCCCTGGCAGTCTCCCTAGCAAAATGCCAACATCCCATCCACAGCATTTTGCAAGGAAATGCAACTCTATCTCTGATGAAAAATATTTTAAAAATTCCTTTTCCCTAGCTTTTCTTTCCAGACTAGTTGTATGTATATTTTTGAACAAGTGCAGGTCACCCACTCACGCTTATTTTCCTTTGCAGAGCAGAAACTGTAGTTTTCACATAGCTGGATTAAATAGGTAAAACGCACAATAATTAATGGCTCTGGCGTTCTGTCACAGCACATGAGGGATGCCCTACACTTGTAAGAGAAAAAGGAAAGAGCCACAAGACTTTAAATGACTAATTTGTTCGAGGCTCTGACACAACCTGCAATGCAGCTGGCACTGTTGCAAAAGACAAGCGACAACGAACAGAACACAGTGGAGTAAACCCTGAAGCACGTTTCTAACACCAAAATAGAAAGCAATTCCACTGTCACAGAGAAGGCACAAAAACTATGCCATAAAACAATTTTCAGCTTTTCAGCTATACTTCAAAGGCCCGAACATTAACTGGCACTAGTTAAATCAAGTAGGTTCAAGCCAAGGTTAACAAAACAACTATCCCAAGCTAGAACTTCATTGTGCTTTGGGAAGATCATGAAGCAAGCACCTCACTGCTTGTCGTATTTTGGAGTCTAGAGTAATGCGGCATTGAAAAAGACCAATAATTTAAAACAGAAGGTGCAGATCACTCCCACAACCTCTACTTGAGGCCATCCCTACTTCCATTAGTAAAATAAACATTAATAAGGGCTCTAAGGTCTCACGCTTTACGGGCACAAATGCCACTGGCTACATTTCTAGAGGCTATTAATTCTGTTAATTGTACATCAGGGGTTTCATTTTACTTCTTCTCTAAGACAACTGTTTTCAAATATGATGCCATGTACAAAAAAATGAATTCTTGCTCTATTTGTAAAATATACACAAATTCTCTTACAATATTTGACTAAAATCCGAAATCAGCAACTTAAAAATATCCATCTCAATCTTCAATAACACTATCTGGGCATTGGCATCATGATATGTGTCGAGGGATATAAGTGTATGTGTCAGTGCACGAGTGATCCCAGGATTACATTCAAACTAATTCTAGGATTGCTCTATGCTGAAAATGTGTAGACAAACAATACTGCAAGAATACATAAGAAACAGGCTTATTGCTGAAAAGGAGAAGATATTTTTCAAATTTGCTTTGCGTGCAGTGTCTTGTGAGCAGTAATTTGAGATAATGATCTCAAATTCCAGGGTTAAGTTTGTCAGAGGCTAATGGTGTGAGGTGGGGGGCTGCTGGGAGTGGAGAGATGTGAAAGAAGTTGGTAAATGGCCAAACTAGCTTGTGCTCACAATTMCAGCCCTTGAACCAGCAAGCATGTCTACACAGTGACATTAAGGGGATGTAAGATGACCGAGAGATTATCACATTGCATATTGGGTAGAAATCAGTGAATACTAAGCAATACAGGTAGGGCTCGATAACGGGAAGGCTGGCATTTCAGCCCTCTCTGGAGTTACTATTTCTGTTGTGCCTTTCCATCTTCCAAATGAAGAAGAAAAAGTTAGCTGAAGACCAGGACATATTTTTTAGCTGAACAAAAAAAGAAACTGCAGTGGCAATGGATGTATGTCAGATTGGTTCTGAGGTTCTTTTCAAAGGAGCACTCAAAGCTTCATTCTTCTTTTAGATTTTTCTGAAGTGTCCATATTGATAAAGGGAACACCATGAGGGTATCCTGGTAGGAAATCATTTGTGGATAGTGTAGTAGGGCAAAGGGTTGACTGAACTATTTGAACTTTGAACTTGTTTCTCACTATTTTCTGAAATCAGAAACTAACAAAACTGCATGCAGAAAAAACTTCTATATTTCACATAAAGAAATAGTTGGAGTTCTGAGTAAAAGTTCTTAAATGAAAGAGGCTACACATTTTTTTTGGAATTTGTGGAGAACAGAGACCAAGTTGGAAGGATGTGGTATAATTATTTCAAAATTTTTCCTGAAATTTATAGTAGTTTCTACCCCATTTAAGCTGTTACTCTGAAAGAGCAGACAGCTTTTAGTTTTAGGTCTAAAATGTGCAAATTGCTTTATTTTCATTGCATGGTTAATTTTGGAGAGCAGTAATTCCAATTTAACTTTACTGTGTTAGGATCTGCTTATGTGTTCTACTATTTTTAATCCTTCACAGAAAGAAAGTGCAAATACTAGCAGTAAAGAAATTCATGCCTTCATAATCTGAGATCCCACCATTCATCTCCAAATCCTTTTTATCACAGTTGAGGATGCCACTTTTGTTGAGGGTGGAGGCAGTGAGCTGTTCATTCACTGTGTTAATTGATGCTTAATACAAAAATACAATTCTGCAGATACTGTTATTGCATTATGCCAACAGTTCAGTTAGTATAATTGCACACATACAGCAAGCAAATGTAATTTTCTTTTACTTAATACTCTGCTGTTCTTTTCAGCTCCTTTATCTGATTAACTAATGTGACTCAGAGTTCTTCCGAGAAACAGCTATGTAAGTACTCTTAGCAGGACTCGTCTTGCTGCAAAAGACAAAATCTGTCTCACCACTAAGTCTTGTGGGGAAAAGTCGATAGCTGAAGGATAATTCAGTATGAATCAGAAAATGAACTGATGACACTTTCCGTGCAAAATGCAGGGTCACACAATGGCTGGCGGACCGTGTGCCTTTATTGAAAGTTGCAAGTGGGACATCAGAGAAGCTGAAACATCGAAAGACAGGCTATACACATCTGGTATTTACAGCCTCTCCAGAAGCACCAGAAATCTTTAATTAAAGTCTGATTGCTCTGTGTTGCTATCTCCCTTTATCTACTGAGAATCCCATTTTGTGTCCTTCAGACTTCATGACTGTCATTTGCTTACCTAGAATTCCTCATTATTGCTCCTTGTATCTTTCTGTGCCTGAATTTTCCACATTCAGGTCTTGCCTATAAAAGGGAAATTGCACTGGTTTGATTTAAATTTACTTTTTAGTTGGGAGTTAAACTCCCCATAAAGAGAGGCYGTGTTTTGAGTGACTTTCAGTTTTGCTTAAACTAATACATAATCAATTTTAAAACTAATCCACAGTAAACTCGGTTTACATCAAAATAACTTGCACAGAGCTTTTTGGGCAGATTTAACTATTTCCATCAAAAATGCTATTTCCTCTAAATTTGCTTCAATTCTTTGATATAAGCAGGTTTTCTCTCTCCCTTCCTTCAGGTTTCTTCTAAAGCACGCTTCACCCACAGCCTTTCAGCAAGAAGGTGGCATTCCAGCAAAGGACATGTAACTAATTAATTGGAGAGATCTGCATTGCTCAGTTACCACTTATCAAATGGGCTACTTGCACTGCRCGAGACTGGGAAAGGTGAAACCTACACAAATCTTGGGTCAGTCCTGGTCACCATCACAGAACTAGAGAAAAAAATGTCACTACCAGTAATTGCAGCAGCCCTGGGGTTTTGTTCTCTACACAGCACATTCATCAGCTCATGGTCACACATGACAACAGGCAATAGAGCTCTGGGAGCTTCAGTATCTTTTACAGCATGGCTGTGTTAGGTATTTCGAATCTTTTGCTGGCCTCCAGATGCTGGAGGCAGGCCAAGCCATAATAAGCAATGGCTGGTTGAAGACAAGGTCACTGAGTATAAGGCCTGACAACAAAGAGGACAGGGATGTTAGTAGTGATGAGCATTTACCACTCTTACCAAAACATGCTTTCCAAGCACAGGCACAATCAGCAAGTGTGTAGAAGAGGCTGTTATCAGTTACAAAGGAACAAATTCAGGGTTCTACCCATGAAAGTAATGAACCTTCTCTGGATTTTCAATAATATAAACAAAGTGGGACCTGTTTTTCAGATTGTACTGCCTGTGGTGCAGGCTGAGGTGGTTCAGGGACTTGAGGAGGCTGTTTTATTATCCTGCTGTTCTCCAGCTATAGTAAAAAAGAGTTCACTGTTTTAATATGATTTGTTAAGAAGGAAATACTGTAGCCTGTGATCCATCACACAAGCAAAAGATCACATTACCTGTAATTACTTTTGGCTGAGCTCATACTGGTTAGCGCAGTCTTTGGGACTTTGGGGTGGTGCTCATGCCATTGGTTCACTTGCAGAACAGTAAAAACATGGTCATCAAAATAACAGCCTTGACAGACTCAGCCTGAGGTTTCTTAAAGGTATTATAGGATGCAGAAAGTAACAGGATTAAAGCTGGGTAAAACGCATAGCCCAGGGACCAAACAAGCATCTGCCGTGTTTACTGAAAGCAGGGACTCAGCAATCCAACACGAAAAAAACGATACCATGCTGCAGGGACCCTCAGAAATGCAATGACTCCACATCAAAGCCTTGATCAGAAGCCATCAACAGGACAGGGGAACAAGCTCAGAAAGACAAGCTTGCTTAGACATCACAGGAATTTGACAAACGATTTCAGTTTCTCGGTGTACCTTGATAACCTCTTCTATCCACTTACAATTTGATTCGCATTATTTTACTGTCCAAGCACTTCTTTAAAATGCCTTTTCTAGATGAGAGAAGGAGCAGAAGAGCTAGTCATTTCCAGTATACCAAGAAGCAGGCACAGAGAAGTCTATTGCCACACGTTTTCTAGTCTGGCATCTACATACCCACTTCATACAGACCAACTATAAATCCAAATTCAGACCATTCTCTAATCTGAGTTTGTTTTCTACTGGTCTTTGTGTTACTAAATCAGCAGGTACCCAAGAAAACAATAACAAACCCCAAGGCTGCATTAGGCAATTACACTATAACCTCAACACTGATGTGGGTTTGAAAAAATCATCCAGTAGTCCACAGTCTGCACCTACGTATGGATCCTACCACAAGATCACTGACTGAGAAGGTAAATGGAAAGGACTAGAAAAGTAAAAGGTAGCTCCACTTACAGACAGGGAACTGATGTGCAGAAACCAGAGGTAGCATTTCTAAAGCTTTGCAAAGAGGACTTAAGGACTTTGCAATTATACCCCAAACTCACACATGGCCATGACACAGAGCCAGACAAGCTTGACAACCATGGTATAGGTCTACCCAACTCAGCATCCTTTGCAACACAGCTCATTCCTTCTGCCTCATTCTTTACACCTGCACTTCTTGCTTTACAATACTCAGTGTAGAAAATATCAATGAACTCCACCTGATGGCCACTCTTAGCACAACCTGCAGACTCCACCATCAGAGCTACCTTTTCAAGAGAGCTCAGGTACCAGCAGCTACACTGCTGTGGCAGCACCAAGTGGGCTAATACAGGCCTTAATACAGGCAGGCCTTAAAGACTGGTTGTGACTTTTGACTATACTGTCCGTGCTGTTGTTCCCAGAGCTAACTAACCCTAGTTCATGTATTTCAATGAACTAGTATATAGCAGGTAGCAGAGCAAAACACAATCTAGAACAAATTTAAAGAAGCTTTCTAGGACAGAGGAATGGGAGAGATGGAGACAGCATGAACATGATTCCTGGGCTTACTGGCAAGGCAGAGGAGGCATACATCAACTGTGCTCCTGTTCACTACCTTAACAGCAGTGATACCAGCAGGTAAATAACTTTAGTCCTCAGTCAGGAGAAATAACTGCACATAAGGCTGAGGGGGTGAGGGTGAGAGCTGCAGCAAATGCATCATTCTGCATTTCAGTGGTCACCTCCTGCTCGTCACAGTCCACCAGGCAGGTTCCTAGCAAGGGCTAACTGAATCAGATCAGGAAAACAAGGTATCAAGGAAGAGGTAAGGGGGAGACTGAAACAGAAATGCATGTGTGGAACCTGAAACAGATATTGGGAATACATGGGCTAGAGTATCAGTGTTGGGAGAGAGAAGGGACGAGTGGCTGGAATATTGCTGTGAAGGGGAGGGAAGAAGTGAAATTTTGCTTCTATCTGGGCCAAGCAACTGCAATTCAACTGCAAGGGTGAACAGGGGCAGAGTGAGAACAAACGGCACAAGAAGCTGGGATTTGGGAAGAGGAATAAGAGTGACCAGAGAAGGCTCACATTTCTCACTACCTGGAATTTATTTTATTTTATTTTTTTTTAAAAAACAACATGTAGTGCTGTACTTTTTCAAATAGAGAATAAAAATATTACCGAAAGGGAAAGGAAGCTGTATTATTTCAAACAAGCCTACACTAGCTAGAGATGGGTTTTTGGATTACCACATGCTGAGATGCACTCAGTTAATCTGGACATCTTTACTTGGGAGAACCTTCAGGTCAAGATCAAGTCACAGGTAATAGCCAAAGGCACTTATTTTTCACAGCTTTGTTATCACAGTGCACTCAGCACATTCAACTGAAAATCACACTCACACTTGTTGGAAATCCCAGCAGGCTGAAAACACTTCGCAGACCAGGCAATTTCTTACCTGCTGGACCAGAAACGGGGGCAGTGCTGAGCTGGAGATTTTCCAGAAGTTTTTGTTCCCATCCAAACTTCTTTRGGCCACCTCTAGTGGTAAGCAAATTGCTCGAGTCTGGAGTGATGCCACGCGCAGACTTCTCTCCACTGACTAGAAAACAGGAAGTCACAATTTGGTTTATCACTGTGCTGGGTCAGCATGCAATCCAAAACTCCAGGAAAATAGAAGCGGAAGGCTTCTCTGACAGAACATTAACCTGCAGCCACAGCATAGGACAATATTAAAAGTAAAAAAAAGTAGCCTGAGTTTTCATYGCTGTTAGGGAATGGTTACAAACAAAAAATACAGGAGTGATGAATTGAACAGCATATGAATGAAGACACAAAGCAGAAATACAGAACAATCTTTTGCAACTGTTAAGAAGCTTCTCTTTTAGTTAGCAAAAACATWTGTAATCTCTTCTTAATTATTGCCTGATTACATGAACTCTTCAGAATACTGGCACCTGAGATGCATCGAKGCATCATACATAGGCACAGAAACCAAGAGGTATCATTGGGTAAATTGAAAGATTAACAGCACCAGCCAACGCAAATTAATGTAACTCCATAAAGGAGCCGAAACTTTCTGACTGCTGTTGGATGAGGAATTCGTTCAATCTGAATTACAGCTACTAGATATGATAGTGCTTGTAGCTTTAGGCTTACRAAATGGAAGTTGAACTGTTCAGCCCATGGTAAAAGTTTCAAGCACTGTAAGTAGCAACTGATAAGCAAGTCAGTGGTCTGAGGTATAGAAAGACAGATCATTGAATGTGATTACAACTTAAGCAATTCACTATGCATGAGRTGATGTAAAGTAAGCTGGACAAATACTCAACAAAAATCTAAATTGGATGAATCTGGCAGCTGAGGTATAGACTGGGCACAATCTAAAGTTTGGTCAATCAAAAAGTCTGGATCTGAACTCTATTTTCCCAAAGCTGGAAGAGAGCGGAGATTCTGTTTTTGATTCAGACTTACATGTGCATTACTGTAAGTAAAAAAAAAAAAAAAAAAAAAAGCCCTTGTTCTAATTCAATAAGAATATTGTGCCCAGTGTTACTGCAAAGTTAGTGTCAATCACAGAATTCCATTCTTTTCCAAGTCTGAGGCTAACTGTCATTCATTTTGAAAAGTGAAGTCACACACAAACAGTAAACCAGGTCATATGGAACTCCCTATAATCACAGACAGGCCCCTGGATCAGTTTGCATGGTGATATCAGTGTCTAAGCCAGCAGTTCAATACTCCCACACTGTACGTCTTGCCATCAATTTACTGCCAAATGCAGAACTCGTTCATTGTCACGTCTACTAATAAAACATACGTCTGAATAGATCTCCTTCACTTAAGCACAGTTATTTCAGAATGATACCTTTAAATTTAAAAAATCTTCTTAAGACAACACTCAACCCCCACAGTCTCAGCTCTTGTCTGAATTTCAATTGCATGCAGAAAAAGACAAACCACTTGCAAATTAAAGGTAAACTTACTTGTTAAATAACAGTCCAGACTAAGAGAGACATTGTCAAAAGCAATAATGGCATCAGATCCTTCTTCCCATGAAGTGATGATCTGAAACCAAAACCTGCACAGATTGGAAGAACAGGTATTAAATTCTGTTAAAAAGGTGAGTTTCAGAGTTATTCATAATTAAGTTCTAGAAGGCAGTGGTGATGGTTACTTTGATGGATAACGATATTAAATTCACAGAAAAAGTATCTGAACCCAAGATGGGCAAGTGTGATCTGATGAGGGGAGCTGTATATGTATACAGCTGGACAAGAAAGGAAGTATAACACTTTGTCCTTCCAGAGGTATAGGAACTGAATAAGCTGGGAGTATATGTGTGTAAGTGGTGGGATGTCAGGACAAAAAGCAAAGTTCTCCGGCTTCTGTTACAGAAAAAGGCATACCAATAAGTGATTTAATTTTCACAAATGATTTATGACAACCTGAAATCTTAAGCAAATATGCTGGAGCTCCTAAAGTAATTCAGGAGTTTTAAAAAGAAACTGACAATGAAAGGCTGAGACCAATTCAATGAGCATTTGGTGCTGATCCATCCTTGAGGAAACAAGGGATACCTAATAGCTGTGGCAGTTGAGAGAGAGAAAAACTGACACTGGGTACTCTATCCGAATGGCAGAACTCATTATCTTCTTGCAGAAGTGGGGCAGGTTTGTCATCAATCATGTCCACATTCTCAGCTGGCTTTTGCAGCATAATTCTGCCATTCCCAGGTCACCAAAAGAAAGATCACTGTAAATTCATCCTCAGTGAGATTTTATGTCAATAAGTACAGCACAATGAAATGTTTCTAATCTTGTAAGTATATAGGTCATGTAATAATTCAGGGCACTCCTGGGTTTAGATTGGCTCTTAGCTTCGAAAGTTCATCTGCTCCTGATGCATAACTGCCATATAAAGGCATAATCTTGTGCTTTGTACATGAGAACTATTTCTAAAAGCAGCTGATTATGTCTGTAAGGTTAGACGCAACTCTAAGATATCATCCGGACTATAAAGATGTAAAGTAATCATAAGACGTAGAGCAAGTTGCAGGAGAATATGAAAGACCAGCAACAAGCAGCAGAATGGGCCATCGTGTTCACCCAGCTTTCTCAGTGACCTGTTGCCTACCCCATATGGCAGGGGCAGAAGCCCCGGGAACAGAACAGTTGACAGCACTCCTTAACTTCACCAGGGATGAACAACAATGACAGAAAAGCCCTCAACTAGAAAAATGATGTGAGTATCAAACGCTATCAGGTCCACTAGCACTTCTTATGATTCCTTTTCTAACACAAATACAGATTCATTGCAAGCCTTCTCTTGAGACAAGCATTTCTGCAATAAATGGTTCATCTTTTTCTCTTCTTCAATTTAATGTCAGTATTAATTTAGAAATATGATGTCTTTCAAATTCCACCGAAACAAGATCATGAGTTCACCACCATTTCAACCGTTAGCTTTGGAGGTTTTAGATTAATGGGTTAATTAAGGGAAATTTAATCAAAACTAAAGATGGAAATGTCACACACACACACAAAAAAAAAAAAAAAAAAAAAAAAAAAAAAAAAAAAAAAAAAAAAAAAAAAAAAAAAAAAAAAAAAGAAAAACCAACAACAAAACACTCACAGATAATCTTGTTCTCTTGCCCCTCTTTTCCTTCATTTTGTTCAATCCTATCCTTCCTGAAATYACTGAACTGACTTCCTTGGAAGCTGATACTGAAACACCACAAGCACCTGCTACTGTCCTGGTTTAGTGTAAAGTGGCAAGTGACAATGTTCTGATATTTATACACAGCTCAAAGTAGCGTATGCTGAGCAAGCAGCCAGTATTTGATCTAGCACCTACAGAGCATAAATACCAGTCCAAACTGTTGAATATATATCCCCTGCAAATAKTGATGCTTTGGCACGTAGCCATGAAAGATTATTCATGAAATACATCTAGAGAAACATTTCTCAAATGTTTGACACTTAGGGAATACTATCTGCCATCCAGCAGAGTTGCGTGGTGGTTGTGTTACAAATGCATCTGATACAAAGGTGTCCCAATCTGCTTGATGGGAAACATTGTACAGGGTGGACAAAGAAGTGAATTCAAGCCCCCTCCTGCCAAGGAACATCAGCTTAGCTGTCTGTAGGGTAAGACTTTTAAGAAAATTCAAAAGTACTCAAAGGTGACTACTGGTGACAGTACAAATTCTTCCAAATCACAGGTAAGAAATGCCACTAAAGACCATAACACGTCAGTCCTCTTTGGTTTGTCTCCAGCCTAATCCATGAAGACATGAATACTCCCTTGAAGAGCAGGACCAAGCATATTACAATTCAGTCAAATCGGCTATAGAAAACAGCCGATCAAAGAAAAGCCGAAACAAAGTTTCTGGACTACAGCTCGGTGCTTTTGAATCCCGGCTTTTATTTCAGGGTCATCAGTGTTTGAGCTTAATCACATCACCTTGTGTTTTCTCTTGACTGGTTCTCCTCTCCATCCTCTAGCTTTTATTTTCTTTTAATCCTAACAGAAGATTGGTTCTCTCAAAAACACCTGTGGCTTGTCTACAAAACAAAATGCTGTGCCAAAAATAGGAAAATACATCTATAGTTACGTTGCTATAGGCAACATGAGAACAACCTGTTTTGTTTAAATCACCTGTCCCTAGTTCTTAATTGCATATAAACATCAGGTTTTGAATGTATTATATCCTCACCTATTTGGAGAGGGGGAAAAAACATCACTGAATTGAAAATTTCAAAATATTTATTTTGTATGAATTCCCTGCAGCTCCCTTTCTTAACAACTCTGAACTCCCCTTACTGTCACTGGCTCATCAGTCAGATCCAGGTCTTTATGTTATTATTCGAGAAAGCTTCATAACCATTATTTTTTCTTTTTATCATAAAGGATGATTAGCCAAGACAAAATGTTCATCTCCTCTGTACTCAATCCCACATGCAGTGACAAGAGCAAAGTGTGTCTGTATGTAGTGATACCTTCTCATAGCTCATGATGTTTCACCTCTGATAGAACTGATTTCTCTCTCTATCTAGCTAAAATAATTATTGCTGAACCTGCTGGAGGCTGAGCTACTTATGGAACACAAAAGTTTCAGGTCACTAACCCTTATTACAGTCAGGTTCCCATTAACTCCTCTGATACAAATGATGTATTGCTGGCTCACTTCACAGAGGAATACTTGCTATTTGGGATAAGAAGTGTACTTAGCTGGAGTAAGGTGATTTGGAGAACCAGGAGCATGTTAACCAAACCCAGATGCAGTGACAGAATTGCCACGCAGGAAGTTACTAGCCAGTACTAAAAGTTGAAGAGATTCAAACATATTATTAAAAGAGAACATGCAGATTAGTTACACTCATAATATCTGTCACAGGCACTCTGCACACACTATCACCAAAACACTTTTTCAGATGAACAGAACAACCATCTAAGATACTCTAAGTTTGTCACCTTTTCGTACTTTCTCTCTCAAGGAAGGTGACATCCCTTAGAAACCTTCCAGCATAATGAAATTCTTCAGTCTGTGTCCAGGGAAAGGTTACCAACATGAAAGAAACTCTCTGGGCACTTTGGGATCAAGATAAAACTTTTTTTTTTCCTTTGTGAACATGCTAGAAAGGGCGGGCTTTATGTCCTTGTACCAAGGCAGCATGTTCAGAAAGTAAAAAATGGAACAGTTGCTTAGGACTAAACGTTTTGTTTCTGGGGACCTAAAATGAATTCCTTCCCATTTCCTCCTCCCCCTATCAGCACTCAACTACTAAAACCTGGCTATCAATTTGAATCTTATAACAAAAAACAAAAAAACAAAAAAAACAAAAAACAAAAGAACCTAAGGAAGGAAGTCAAGGGCTGAGTTTGTTATTTTTCCCATGTTCTTCTCCCAGCATCTGCACTGAAATCTTTAAAGGACATGTTTAGTTAGTAATATAGGTCTGAAGAGACCACAGCTGGGTCACTGAATCCAGTTCCCTGCAAGAGATTGCAGCAAGATGGTGAATGGAAACACTGAATATTTAGTTTCCATGTCAAATCTCTCTATTGGCTGCAATTTCCCAAGGGAGCAGAAATCAAGAGAGTTATAATTTATTAATTACTGTAAGCAAAGCATCAGTATTCAAGATAGGCTTTAGCCTATGAAAGAATTCTTTTCTACCTTATACACATTTAAGAGTGCCTAGCAAAACTAGGTGGATAATAAACATCTACTTGGAATAAGCTCCACATAATCACGTCTTTAAAAATGCTTTTATTTTGTTTACATTTTATTCTATCTACACGGCATATCTTTTTTTGGAAGTATATCTTACTATTCTGTTGAGAAAATAGAATGTCTAATTATTAGCTATACAAATAACTCTTCTTCAATTACATCAGCCCTCTGTTTGCTTTAGTGTCTTGTTCCCATTGCTTTATTTTTTTAAAAAATTAAAGTCACATTTACTTAGCTACTAAAAGCAACTGGAAAAAGAGCAAGCTAAGGCTTCCAACTACTACAAAACTATCAAGACTTTATATTTTCTGACCAACAGAAGTGGTCACATTACCTTGTTTGGCTTCCAGATACCAAAATACTAACAATGTATTACATCAAACATGTCTCACATAGAAGACTCCTTTCCTTGAATTTCCATAAAGTCAAAAAAGAATTAAAGAATTATGCTGAACAGATCCATTCCTTACTGTTGGAAACAAAGAGCATTTTCAATTAACCAAAAAAAATGTACAATAAACACATCTCTCTGCACTATTCCAACCCAAATATTTTATCATTGCATCAATGTGTAAATTCCAGTAAATGACTGCTTCGCTATCATCTCTATGCAGATTATCTGATCTGCAGGTAAATGGTCCTTCAGAGAGGGGATGCTAGCACCACAGGTGCCAAATGAAGGACAGCAAGGATTCTTAGTGCTGAGTGTATTTAAACAGCAAGTTTACCTGCAGAACCTCTGGAGACTTTGTATTTTGCTTCAGGTAAGTGTAATCTGTTCAACCAACAGCTCATGGAGTTTTTCCTCACCATCACCTTCTTTTAATTATAGATACTTTGACATGTCCTCTACTGAGCCTTACATCCCTCTTTTTCTATGCACAGAAGAGGCTGATCATTTGGAATTGCATTACAGATCGGTTAATCCACATGAGCCAGTTCTCAGGCTGCTTTGCCAACCTCTTTCAGAACAAGGAAGGACAGTAACTTTGGGAAGGTGTAAAAAGCCAAGACTCCAGCATCTTAAAGTTCACATAGAAAAGGTAAGACCTTATCGGGGGATGTTTCAACTGGATAGTTTCCTAAGGAAAAAAGATGACAGTACCTCTCCTCATTTTACTCATAGAAATTAAGCATGGGTCAAGGGGTGCAAAGGTTAAAGTCATGCTACAAATCTAACATCCCTCTGTTCCAATTCAGCTTCTTTATTATACTCCTCCCCTCTTTCTTTTCCTGCCAAATCACTTCAAATACTCTAGCTGTGATTTTTCATCAAAATATAATCCCCATCCCCAACCTCTTCAACAGCTTGAGGGATATCGAGCATTTAAGAAATAGCTGTCTCTAAAGACAGAGGTGATCTAATTTATTAGAAATCTTCCTAATGGTTCTTTGTAGTGCTACAAGCCAAACAAGGATATTGTGGCTAAGCAGCTTTTGAATAAGCATATGCTTTTGACCAGTTTTAGTGCATATAATCTAGCTAACAATGACATTTTCCATTCAGCTTCCTGAGCACAATGAAACACACTTCAATTTTTTCATTGTAGAACTGGTAGACTGGTGTGTTTTATTCAAGAGCTGTACTTCTGAGGGGTGATTTCAAGTTTCACCTCCTCCTGCAGGAATTGCTGCAATATCCTGCCTCTGGTATCTACTGTAGACCTCAGGTACTGACACACGAACCAATTAGAAAAAGACAGACGCAGCAAGCTTTCAGCAGCACCACGACTGTGTTCACAACAATTAAATATTTCCTATAGTTCAGTAAAACTCTCTTGTCATTTATCTTCAAAGTTTATATTCCGCAGTCTTCCCAGCACCATTTCAGTGCATCAGTTGGTATTTTATATCAGCCCAGGTTTCCTAAGAAATAGGTCTCAAATGTGGAGAAAGATGCCTGCAGTATTTCCAAGTGTCACAGCATTTCTTCCTTCCCAGGAAGGTTTCAACCAAATGAGTTTTAAACATATTTTCATTAAAGTCAGTGAATAAATACAGGTAAAAACTTTTCAAGAGTCACCCAATTTTAAGTCGGTTTTCTTAAGTTCCTCTAGAACTTCAGTTCCTCTGGAACATTTCTTAACAGTGAGGGTGCCAGAGCCCTGGAGCAGGCTGCACAGAGAGGCTGTGGCGTCTCCTTCTGTGGAGATCTTTAAAACCCGCTTGGACGCAGCCCTGTGCCASGTGCTCCAGGTGACCCTGTGGTGCAGGGGGGGTTGGACTAGATGACCTCTGAGGTCCCTTCCAAACTTAAGCATTCTATGATTCCACGTTCCCCAAAACCTTTTGATCTTCTTTGCTTAAATCTTAATCTGTAACCAGCAAATCCCCGTTTCTCAGTGAACACAGCTGGCTTTCTGTCYAGACAAGAGGGAAGTCACTTACAAGTAAAACTGAGCGTGTGATGCCAATTGGACCTGTAATTGCCATAAACTGCTGCTAACTGGTTCCCAAGATCAAAGTATCCTCTGTACAACTCTGCAACCCAAGAGAATTTGAAGGAAAGGAAGGAATTTAAAGGAAAGAATTTAAAGGAAATAGTATAAGAGTGCAGAATAATTCAAGTACAAAATATTCTCATAGAAATATTAGAAAATAAATCACATACACAGTAATGAAGAAATACAGTATTCTTTGCAGGAAAACACAGCTGAAGGGAATAAAGTAACCAGGTATTCTTACAAATGGCATTTCAGTGGTGACTAAACAATAAGGCTAGTGTTGGCATTTTTAAAATCTTTGACGCACACATATTAATTATACATTCAGGACCAAAGTATTGGCAGTGTCCTTGTTGTATTTACAGCCTACGTGCATCCCCCAAGAGCCAGTAAGATAAAAGACACATTCATACAATGTTTGCTCAAACTTCTCATGAGACAAACTATCCCATAATGAAATCCATTATTTCTAGGTCACAGAGTCCCAAAAAGATGAAGGACACTTGTACTCATGACACAGAGAGTAGATAAATCTTAAATCCTAAAGGCCAGCGTAGCAGAAGGTGAAGTATATTTGCATCTCCTCTATAAACAGCATATGCCAGATGATGCACACAAAAAGTAAACAACCAAGAACAGAGCATTCCTTTGAAGCAGACTTACAAGAGACAGCTAAAACAGCACCCCATAAATAACCATATGCTACCAAATTAAGCATACACTAGCAGATAAACCTTTTATGCTCAGTCAGACTAGAGATGTGAGACAGCCCTTTATTAAGCAGAACTCCCTGTTACCGCTAACACAAAGGTTTTACATGTGCCCGTGTTTCATTTYGCAGCAGGGTCTTCTCCCACCTCTTTCATTGTTACCAACCTCTTTCTTTGTTACCAACCAGCACATTGAACACTGGAGACTTTGATATTCAGAACAAAAAAGTGTTTATGGAGCTCGCAACCAACTCTGACAAACCACATGGTACATGAAATAGCTTACAAGAAGGACTTCTTCCAGCCAATGAAATGGAGATAGAGAATTTTAAATGCCTTGTTATGACCTTTCCAGTGACACAGTTTACAAGCCAAGAGTAACAGTCTTGGCTGTAAAGTAAATTTGTAAATTTACTTTTGTACATTTGGCTGTAAAGTAAATTTGAGTGTTTTTCTCTAACTATTCAGTTATTCATATTCCCTGTCTTTAACGGAAGATATCCCCAGGGAGAAAGGGCATCTTTCCCTGACAGCATCATATTCAGGAGCAATGTTGGCCATTCTCACTGTGACACAGCTAGTGATGAAGTGACAGATCATTGGGAAGGAAGCAAAGGACAAAGAGAATGATGAGGAGAGATTCATACCTATCCAATACATCTGGGAGAGATAAAACCATCCACTGCCATATTCCCAAACCTTCCCTGTTAGACGAATGCCAGAACGTCCTGCTCTGTTCCTTCCCCGTCTTGTTCTCAACGAGCACCAAGGATATATTTCCCAGCAAGGCACCACGAATAAGCCATGAAAATCGTAGCTAAAAAGAAGAGAACACATGAGATTAATCACCATACGTTATTCAAAAGTTAACAAAATCTCCAACTCTTCTTTCACTTCCTCGCATCCTGGCACCAAAGTATTCAGTCCTCCCTTTCTTATGACCATGTCATAATTTCAGGAAATTCTAGTTTCTTCACAGATGTGGAAGCCTGTAATAACTAGCATACAATATTTCATAAATTGTGGGTATTTTTTTTTTTTTTGGAGGGGGGGGGGAGTTGATTTCAATATGTCTAAATTTTAGCTTTCATGTCCACAATTAAAAAACAAAAACATTAATGTTTCTATGATTCACAGTACAAATATTACTCTTGCCTCAGATGCAGTCCAAGAGATACAAGTCAGGACTAACAATATTTTCAGTAATTAACTCTTTTATATTTAGGCAACAGCAGAAACAAAGGACAAATAGCTCCAATAAGCAAATATCACTACAAACCACATTCTCATCCCACTTTTGAAAATTTCACAGGTAAGACCTTGAACGTTTCAGCATCCTGTGCAGGAGCTTTCAGACATGTTTCTCTTCTGGAGACCTGCCAGACAATAAGAGGCAACATCTACACGGTCAAAAGTGAGTAAAGTGTGAGCCTTTGATAGCTATTAATGTAACACTAGAGCAAAAGCTGAAGCAATTGATGAATTGGAATGGATGCCTTTGCACACATGTCAGCTGTTTGAAGGAAAGAAATAGCTGGCATTGGATGTGGGAGATCAGCTCATTGGCAAAGTGCAATATGCAGACTCTAATGAACTGGCTCTGAGCAAATCGACTGGCACTGTGTCCAAATGGGCATTTTTGGCTATGATGTCCATGGTTTCTAAGCTTCACAGCAGGGCAGTCCAGGTCTTTCCACACCTGCTGAAGTGAACCAGAGCAGATGATGAGCTGGATACCACAATAAAGACTTCCGAATGGGGCTGGCATTCATTCTACAGAATAGAAGAGCATCAATGATGGCAGATGGTAGTACACACATGGTGAGTCCTGTAAAGCAGTGCAGCGGCACATTTTGAGCGAGCTGAATCTGGTCTGTTGGTGCCATACCCCTAACGTAATTTATCAAACATCTCCCTCTGGGTTAGACTGTCAGCAAAATATTCAGAAGCCATCACTGAGAAATGAATTAACCACTGCAGGTAGACACCGTCTCAACACTGGCTTGGTTAGTGGCTTTAGGACCCACCACTGTGGCTGATTAGCTGCTAGTATGCAAAGCCACTGTCACAGTAAATGAAAAGCTCCAAAAATTGGAGGAAATTATGGGGAGATAGAGCCAATTGTTAAGATGTAGCACATTAAGACGAAATGTAGGTCAGATGGCCACRCGCACTATACTGCGAACACCATCTGGAAAGATGCCTTCTGAGAATCCCCTTAACCTCCAAGTTGATGAAACTTTTAAACCAACAAACAGGAAATTCTATTTATCAAAGGAATAACATAAAACTAGTTCTTATCAATATTAACTGGGCTTGGTAGATTTAACAGAGAGGTGAAGAAAAACACCAAGGGCGGATTTTCTAGCACAAGCTGCATAATTTCAAGACCACCTGAGCATTGAGAGCAAGACTGGTGTACTACCTACACAGGGAAGAAGTAAAATATCAAGGATCTTTTGGGTGAAGTTTAGGCGAGTCTACTGCAATGGCYAGAAATATTCCAGTATGAACTAACACTCAAGAGACACTCACAGCAGCAGGTCTCTAATTAAAAATTCCTTAGCGCCACTTGGGAGAGCTGGAGTTTCTTTTTCCTTCCTTTCTGACTGACAATGCCTCTGACTATCAATATTAGTCCTATCTGGCAGAAAAAGCAATCTGTCTCTAGCACAAGTAGGCAAAGAATATGGAAAGAGATGAACATGCTTCAAACACAACAATGTATTTAAAGTATTTTTAAAAACATAGGGAAGAGCTCACAGGCATYTTGCCCATCTTGGAAGTGCAGCAGTCGGATCCCAGTAATAGCTACACTACACCACAGTTCTGCATCACAGACTGGCCTCTTGCGAGACAGCAGCATTATATAGTCCTCACATTCCCACTTACACCCCTCATACCTTCATCCTTAATGAACAAATGGCTCAAGTTTTCTTTATTACAAACAACGGATTCCTGCAGTGCAGAGACTTACTTTCTGAATAACTCCTATCAGGCCTCTTCTTTTCTGAATAGAAAGCAATGAAAGTTGACTTGAGATGCAAATCCACTGAGTGAGCAACTGGAAGTCAGATATTAAAGCAGCTTGGAAAAGAACTCATTGTGCTGGGGTTTCATGAAATAGAGACTTAAGCTACAATTTGCAATACATTTTACACAAAATAATGCAACATCTGTAGAAAACTTGCCCAAGTGCCAGTAAGTTTTGTACACAGATATGAAGTATGTTTATCATTTTTCCTACAAGAAATGAGAGATGGACAAAAAGTGACAGGAATAAACAGTGCAGCACAGACATCTCTCTGGATCACCTCAAAATTTAGATTTGGACTGTTATGAAAAGGAAAGATCATCAAAAGCACTTGTTCCTCATTTTTGGCCAGATCAACAACAGTGCAGAATCAGTCTCTCTCATAGTCTGCTGTCAATTCTGATTTTGTTAAGATTTGCATACCCAAGCAAAACCTTATGTAAATTATAAAATGATATTTCAAAAGATTTGACTATGTAGTCTTAAAATATTTCAGCAAGCAAGAGAAGTTCTTATTGTATATTAATTGATTCTTATGCTATTTATTCCCATATTATTTCATATCCGTGTTTACTCTAATACAAAGAATTCGATAAAAATATCCTCATTTCAGGGAAAACAGAAAATAACAAAAGACAGAGAAAGACAAACAGACAGAAAGACAGAAAGACAGACAGAAAGACAGACAGACAGACAGACAGAAAGACAGACAGACAGAAAGACAGACAGACAGACAGACAGACAGAAAGACAGAAAGGAGTCTGCTGCCAGAGCACCATAACCAAGCCCTTGGGAAATATCAAATATTACACATCAGTAAGGAACATAAAAGCCAAGAGCAAAAGGTATCATCAAAAGAATAAACACAGAAACAATTAGGTGTACAGGTATTTAGAAACAACATGGAAGAAAAGGGACGCTAACAGCATTCTGCAAAATGAAGCACATGAAAGGCAGTGCTAGGGGCATATCTATGTTTCATTTTTCACGTTCAAAAATGTTTTGAATCAATGTTATTACCATGTATCCTTCTAAATTATTTAAAGCTTGGGGAAAAGAAGGGGAAAAAAACAGAGAAAAAAAAATGTTCTGCAGGTTTCAGCATGGGATTCAGAATGCATTTGATAAATTCAAGGAATGATTTATATTATTGATTTACAAGCTTAAAAAAACACTTTCAGAATTTAGTAATAGAAGAGAGAACTAGATTAATCACCACAGAGGATGAAACCATCTATATATCCATAAACCCAAATGAAAGGGGAAGCTTCAGCTAAGCTGTCTTTTATCAACATACTATATTTATTTTCGACAGATACTACGTTTACATTCAAAAGTAATTTCAGGCGTAAGAAAATCTGGCTCCATTTGGCACTTACTTACATTGTATAATAGTTTCTTTCAAGAAGTAGCTTGCTGAAATGTCAAAATAGCATCAAGAGGAGATTTTCATTATATTAAAGCATGGTCAATAGCTCAAAGCTCTTGTACTCTGTTTTCAAATCAGGTTTGTTTGCTTTTCAGAACAGCTATACTTCAGGGATCCAATGAAATCCTGAAATAAACTGGTTCAAAACACAATGTAGTCCCACTTGCAAAGAATCAACTTGTATGGTAATGCATATATTTACAGAATAACATTTAGAGCTAAGTTCATCACTACCCATGCCGCACAATCTCTCCTCATTCTCTATTATAGTCTGAACTTGAACTGCTCACTTGGTTTTTATTTCTCAGATATGTCATTAAGATCTACCACAGATTCTCTTGTGCTGAGCAAAACAGAGCTTTTCTGAAAAAATCAGCCTCAGGCTTACTCCTTTTGCTGCAACAACTTTCAAACCAGAATAGCTGATTTGAAAACCAGTCATGACTCACCAAAAAAAAAAATCTCACCAAAAGAAGATAAACTATTGACCAGTCAGGTACACACTGTATCAAGAGCTTGCAGAATAAAGTAGTCCTGGGCTTATAGCTTTTTATGACAGAAGATCAAACCCTTTGGCAAGACATTCAACCTGACCGATTTACAGGCAGCATGGCGTTCTTCAAGACCTGAAGCTCCATGAAGCAGCAGGCATTACTGGAAGATGGAACAAAAGGCAAAGGGTATGTGACTCTGCACTTGTCCAGTGGCAATTCTGGGATTGCCTCATTGTTCGGACATGGGAGATTAGAAGTGAGTACAGAACTTCCATGTGAAGGGAAAGCTCTTCCCAGATATTTATATAATTCTTATGTCATCTCTCTGGAATTTTAGGAGAAGTACCAAGAAATAGGTGGCCACTTAAGTCTGGGCACTGCATACACCAGATGGGTATCAGCTCTGACAAAGCAATTCAGTTTTCCCTTAAGTTGTGTCTGAGATAACAACCTTCCTTGGACTTTCCTTACAGTGTGGTTTCCCAGATATCTAGACTGCAGTACTGTTATCGATGGCACACATAKAGGTTTCTTCCATAAAATGAGGAAATGTCTAACCCCGTGATCCTCTTTGCACTAGTCCTATGCAGGTCATCTGACTTAGCTGAGATGAAAGGGGGACAACTACAGTGTCAAGGGGAGAATATGCTGGTCTTTATCAATCAAACCTTTAAATCAGGCCACTGTTTGAATTACTTCTTTGCACTTTTCTGAGCCTCACTGTGTTCAATTCCATGTCCTTTTACTTCCAATGAACTTTTACACACACACTAAAAGATTTTCAAGCTTGATTACTATGACTATAGTTCCTGAGCTTTTGTTGCATCTCCTYTTACCGACTACTGCAGCCTAGTGGAGGTGGTGTTTAGCACTCCAGCAGTGTTTAACAGAAGTGCTGAAGTTTCCCCCTTCCTCACAATCTGGGCATTAGCATAGAGTTAGTGGGTCARTGGGCAAAGGACTTTACCTACCATGCAACATGAAACAGAAAGAAAGGTTGGACTGCAAATGAGAGAGAGTCTTTGAAGCAAATATCCCCTAGTTAAGTTTCTCCAGACAAAAAAACTAACTGAAACAAGAATAAATCCCAAAATATTGCAGAATCACGCCTGTCTCACATTAACAGCAATATACAGGCCACAGAGAATGCAGTCTCTGCAGTCTCTAAAAGCTTGCCTCTGCGCTGCTGGAAACTCTTCCCCAGAACGTCAGTAGGGAAGGCACTGGGACTGGGTGATCGCAGAGCCTCTATGGTTTTAGCAGGCACCTTCTCTGACTGTTCAAAGGCAATCTTTGCCTATACAGCCTATTACAGTAGGAGAATAAAGAGCAGGGTTGAGGGAAAAAAAAAAAAGAGCTTGGAACATTGGCAAATTCCTTGTGGCTGGCACCCTTGGACTCTTCCTTTCCTCTGCAGCACAGAATCCTGCTTCCATTGCATTTTGGACAGAAAACAGAAATCACCACCTGGTAAGGATGTTTCTGTGAAAAAGCACWGCAGGAGTGCATGCTTCTCATGCAGAGGCTAAATGCTTCCTGAAATCCTTCAAGAAACAGGGTGTCATCATTTGCTATGATGGGTTTACTGTGACCAGATAAAAATGGAGCAAATCATGGGGTTAGGGAAAAAATAGTAGCTTCCATAAATGCTGTGTCCAGCATTGTTCACAGAGCTGCTATGTAGCAGGGAGAGAAGAGAAGGAAGTCAAGCTGAGCAGACTTTAGATGGCTGCACACCTTGCTGTTGCTCTCAGGATTTATAGCATGYGGTCAGATTTTGACACAGTTGCATGTGCAGAGCTGGAACAAATACAGGAGGAGAGGCTTATGGCTTGCTCAAACTGTGGAAGAATAAACAGGTCTAAACCTCATGGACTTTCTGAGATCCTTTTGCTTCATGAATCACGAGCAAGTTGTGTCAGTGGGACTGCGGGTGCCAAGAAATCCATCGACGTTCTGACATACCAGGTAGAGCTGTCAGCAGTATCAGGTAGAAGAAAACTCATCTTTTAGTGCCTGAACTTGAGCCAGTTTGACCACGAAGTGATGGAGGGTAAATAAATACATGACGGCACTGCATCATTTTCACAACAATTTTTCTGACTCTAACTTTCCACTATGAGGAAAGTTTGTTGGTCCCTACTGGAAGAAAAACTGTGAGTGTGCGTGTGTGAGCACGTGCATGTGTGTACGTGTATGGTGGGGAATCTCCTTCCTCCTCTTGTGTGGTTCTCAAAAGTGGAATTAAATTATTCTGCTCACAAACATATTGCTCCAGTAAAATAGTATTTGAAGCCACAAGGGGCTCATTGAGAAGGGAAGCTTTTACACTATGTGTGGGGATAAAACCCTTGCCAAACTCCTTCACTCTTTATTACGGGCAGCTGCAATGCTGGATAAGTCCGGATGCCTTTTACGTGCCAAAGGGAGTGACATAGGTGGGACAGTATGTGAGCAGATGAAATACATGGCAGCTTCTCCCCTGACAGCAACTTTAATTATGTGTACTGTTGTACATACAAGAAAAAAAAAAAACCACACATACTGAGAAATCATTCATCCTACTTCCTGTGTCAGGTGTATTATGAAAAACACTCACTCTTGCTGGTCCATGGCAAAACAAGGTCTTAAAATATTCAGATCCTACATATCCCTTTGTGACAGAAGGGAAGAAAAACAAGGTAGGAAACATTTCCTAAGGAAGGAGGATATGAATATATCAAAACTAAAAATGTATTTTTCACCATAATCAAAGGTTAAGCCAAAGAAACACTTTCTTCTTCTAAGTATTTTAATTCTTGGAGACTTTCTGACATAACTGTTTTCCTTCCTGCACTTAAAGATCAGTGGASCAGAGGGCCTGACTCTTTTATCTCTTCAGTGCAATGTCAGTTCTCAAACAACATAAAAACATCTGTGCTGTGTTAGCATCAGTCTTCCCAAACCTGCCCCACAATCCAAGAGCTTGTGTGACATTTCAGAGTGACTGTTGACATACAGACTACAGTAAACACAATGTAAACAGGGCATCTTTCCAGATGCTGCAATTTAAGCGTCAAATACAGCTTACTCAGAAACAACAACCTGGCAAACTTTACTATACTTGCTTAAGCAGATGTCCCATGAACTCAGKAGGCCTCTACTTGAACGAGGAACTGCTTCCATTCTGTATGAATTTATGTCTGCTGCTGCTGCTAGCTTCCTCACTCTCGCAAGCAAGGCCTACATAAGGACTGGTTGGTGTAGTACGGTAAACATCTGTAGCCTGGATCTCAGTCCTGCAGAGACTGTATTTTCTGTGGGGCTCAGAAACACCCCTTCAGCCTATTCCTCCTTGGATCTGGCAAGTACAATATCTTCTTRATAATAAGCTTCCTTCACTTTGCATTTATGTAAAACCAGTAGTCCTACCAACAGCACATTATTGCTATATAATTATGAAGACCATTAATACACCATGAGAGTACATATAGTGTGGATAAGATACACTATGCTTTTCAGAGTTCATTTTGTGGCATTTCAAACAGACATCCCTACATTACTCCTGTATATGGGGGTAATATAACACACAGCTTATACAAGAAACATCAAATAATAGGGATTCTCTGCTGCTGATCTAGTGCCTTTCTTCGAAAACTAGTCAGACACAAAAAGGATCTGTAAAACAGAGACAGAAAGAAAACATCAGCACTTGCCTCACAGSGGGAGTTTCTCAATGGAGTAGGAAAAGCAGGGCTGGTCATTACATTGTTTTCTGTTGCTGGTGCCTTGGCGGTGTTCAGAAGAAGTGCAGAACCTGGATGAAAGACAGAGCAAAAAGATCAAATTGCAGCATGCATCTCTGGGTTCAGAGTTTGTGAAAAACTTCCCAGAACCTATGCTAGGCCCTTATTACAAAAGGACAACAGATACAGATTGTTCTTACAAAACGGATCTTCTATAAAGAAAAAAATAACTTGGAAGAAAATCTTTATCTTGTCTCCTCCCACAAAAAAGAAAAAATAGCAATTTCAATAACCCAAAGCAAAGCTATGGCAAAATATTGTAGAGTAATATTAACGCAGCTACCCGCTTTGCTCCTTTAATCAGCTGGCATAGCAAGAGGAACAAGGGCACTGGAAGGAAACGAATGTATTTGCACTGTTTCAGCTCTGCCTTCTTGCTTAAATGAGTAACAATACTTATAGGCTAGATACTAGGGCTCATGTTAAAAACACTTCTACAAGATAGAATCCTAAATCAGAAACAATTTATTAGCAGCTCCTCATGGTGCTCTCTTTCTAGCTCTCTCCTTCTTGCTTACCTTCACCTCRGTTTCTTTGTGCCCTGCAGGCCTGTAGGTTGAACCACTGAAATCTAAACCAGTTCACAGAGAAGTACACCATTTTATTCCTCCTGTTTAACTCCAAAGATAACTTGGAAAAGCAATAGTATGATTATACAGTACCAATTTTTATTACTATATCCCTTTAGCTGTTCTGGGCCTAAGCAATAAACACCTCCTATGATTTATATTATTGCATTAGGAAAAAGCTTATGCTGACACTTGGTCCATTTGTAAAAATTCAACCAGCAGTAGTTTAAYGTCCAAAGTACAAATCTTCAAAGGTTTCTAAGAGAAGGATGATTCCCTGGGATTTGGTTAGGGCAAGAAAGTACAGAGTAATTCTATATAGAAGTGGAACTAAGGGACAGTGCAAAAGAGTGAGAAACAAACAAACAAACAAAACTACTCAGCAATTCCTACTTTCATCCTGGTAATCCAGTAGAAGTCCTAGTTATCCAGAAGAATCCTGGTTATGAGGACTGCGCYCTCATAATCCTGGTTATTCAGTAGAAGTAACAACTTCTACCTCTACTGCCAAACTACTACTGCTTTTCTACGCAGCAGTAGAAAAGCAGAAATAAAGTGAAAGGGTAGAAGGATGAATATTTGATAAAAATTGTTTACAAGGAGCAAGATTAATATCTACAATGAATCTTGCAAACTTGAGATACCAATCTCTCCTTTCCAGACAGAGGGTTAGTCACAATACTGATAATTTTTTGCACAAAGCACTTAGCTTTCGCTTCACTGAAGGCTGTTTATATAAAGACACAGAAAAATGTGCTGTATGTTTCACCTCCTCTCCCCATCCAATGCACAACTTATTTGCCCTCTGCTATTCATTGTCTACCTCTGCTTCTTTCTCTCACATACCTTCTAGTGAAGGAAAACGGTTGTTCTCTGGGCTTCCAATCTGCCATGGAGAAACACGGGACACAGAGGAGACTTGCATCCAGCCACAGTTTCCTTCTTCAAATGAACAGTAATAGCCAGATGGAAGGTTTTCTGTGAATCACACAAACACAGAACAACACAGATAAGCTGAGGAAGAAACTCYGGGGCACGTACAGAAACTGCAAAGGTGACTCTGACACTCCAGTGTTTCCACAGCTCCTCTGCACAGATCTTTCATTTAGAGCCCTGCACACGCCTGACTGTGGGGAGGGTAGTGGTGGGAGAGCGACTCTGGGGAGCRTGACTACACTTCTGCCCTCAGAAGAGGAGGACACATTTCAGCATACACTACAGGCTCTACAACTCAAAAATATAAACCTCCTCAAGGTTACAACTTGGAGATGGCTTTCTTAACCACTGATTCTTTCTCCCCATAGATGGAAATCTTGGATGAAGATAGGTTCCTAGAGTGTTTTCATCTCATCATTCGTCACAGTCTAGGTCTCTAGTCAATCCAGCTCAACACTGTGATCTCCTCTCTGCTAACACAGCTTCTGCTGGGATCTCAAATTAAGCATTGAATCCTTCTGTGCTTCAGTTTCTGCACCCATAGAACAGCCCACATCTCCCTGTATCAGTGAGATGAATGGATGAAAATAGAGCAGTTTATTTTAAGCCACATCTTCAGGTTTTGAAGCCCACTTGTTCTGTCACGGGCTTGGGATGTAGTCAAGTTTCCAGCTTATTAATAAAGAAACATTAGCTTTTTGCCTATAAATGAACCAACTTTAAAGGGAGAGCCATCCCATTCAAAGCAACAGGTGCCTTCTTCATGCCATCTTCATAGCATTTGATGTCTACATTGCAAGTTCTTCTTACAAAAAGTGCAAAGCACTGCTCCTTTTGCCCTGAGCCACATACTTACACTGCTCCATAAGGGAACACTCTCTATGCTGTCCCAAATAATCCATCTCCTTTAAAACTCCTGAATTCCTTTCTCCCACCAGCCTTAAAAAACATCTCACTGTCCCCTTGCTTTCCACCCTTGCCTGGTGCTACCTTTGTAATTTTCATCTTCAACATAAAGCCAGATTCTGTAACCTCAGAAGAAAATGGGCCTTGTAAAATGTCATGTAAAATTGCTGYCTCTGTAAAGCGAATTTCACTGCCACTGTCACTAATGATTCTTAACAAAGATTGTGCACCCAAACTGCAGTTGACAATTCTGCCAGGTACCAGTGGGTTTTCGAGGACTAAAAAGGGAACAGTCTGGGTTTTATGAGAAGAAACGTACTGCATGAAGTTAGCCTGCGAGAAGAAGGTGCCCTTTTGCTAATGGAGATACATTATGGATTGAAAATGCCAGAAAAGAAGTAAAGAAAAGTAACTAATCATTTTATTCCACTACACAGACTAACGAGGTCCTTAGGCTTAGCTGTAAAAATCCCCTGAATATGCTGGCACAATGAGGGGTCTTTCTCTAGATACCTTGAAAAAGTTGCTATGATCATCAGGTGGAGCTGTAAAATGGATGGTAACAGTCCTGAATTTTCACAGGTTTTATACCATTATGTACTCAAATCTGTTCAAACAACCAGTTACCCTATGTTTTTACATTGTATAGCCTGTTTCCCCATACTGCCCAAGAAATTATTCATCTTCACTGTTATTTTTCAAGAGAAGAAAACCTGAGAAGAAATCTGTTAAAAGCAAATTTTAAGTGAATTTCAAAACTGCCACCAAATTACAAAGTCACATGTCCAATAAAATAGTTTTTCCTTTCAACTACTTGTCAAAGTCAGCAGAAATTTCTGGACTAAGAAAAAGCAGGGCAGATCACAAACTCCTGTATCAAGAGAATATTTTGTTCACATGATACTGGCAACTTCATTAGATTCTCTGCAAGAAGAGCAGGCTGCTGAACTCAAATCTTCTCAGGACTATACAAATATTTTTTCTCTGGAGCTTTTTTCATCAGTAAAGTAAGTAACAGATGCTGAGGCACCAGTCAGTATCCAAACACTGGATCATTCTAAATGTGTAAATGCCATCCCAATTCTCTGATTGCAATTGCAGCTCAATTACATACCTGCTCGCAGTGCCTCGACTCTGACTGAAACATCTCTCAAGGCAACGCACTGACAAGGGCTCATTCATTCACTCCTTGGTCTATCCTGAGAACACAACCGGGGAGCATCACAGCTACAGTGTCTACATTAGGAATATTTTCTAAGAACCTGAATCACAACTCATTTTACAGATACTTTGACACAAATCTTACATCCATGGCTTTTTAGTTGCACCAGGTCTGAAGCTGGAGCCTGACACAGAGATGAGGACCATGTTTCATCATTTTGCCTTTCCATCCAAGTCTGCTACAAAAAGAACAAAATCCTTACTCAAGGTTTTTTTTCAAGATTTTCCTTTTAAAAATCACTTAATGCATTCAGCAGTCTTTAAATGTGGAACTGCTAAGCAGACAGATGCTTCCCTGTGTTTCATCCTTCTACAGAACTTGATTATATTTTATTGCGCGGCCTGAGGCTGGGAGCTGAAGAATATGACAAATTATAATGTGTCCTGAATTCCTACTAAAAGAGCTTGCCTTGGTGTCCAACTGAATACATTTCACGGCTGTATGCTATCTAGGATGATGTAAACAAGTCAGAGCAGCAGGACGAGTCATCTAAGTAGCAAACCCTGCCTGGAGGCCAGAAAGAGCTCACTGTAGAAGAACACATAAAGGCATTTAAAAAAAAAAAAAGCTATTTCTCAATAATTTTCATTCCTCTTCTACAAATTAACCTTTTATGAATTTTCAGATGTCCTGTGCACTGAACATATTTTTCTCTTCTGCTTTTTTGTACTTTATATACATAAAACACCTATGAGTTCATTCACTACTAATACACAGAGAACTCTCCAACTACTAGTTCTCTGTCAAGGTTACATATTGATATTTGTACTTCAAGTTCATACTAGCACAGTAAGGACTAATCAGAGTGCTAGATACTGCACTGATGTGGGAAATCTCCCCTGACTTCACCGGTAAATCATGTAAACAAGAGGGCAGAAGTTAGAACCACTGAAACTTGTCACATTGCATATAGTTATTGACAGAAATCTCAAAAGATCTAGATTTTAGTGAGATCAAGATGCTTGTGAACATAGGACAGAGAATAGGGGTAATCCACAGAGGTGGGAGTATTGTGAAGGAGTAAAAGTTTCTGCTGTTGAGTGATGAAGTAGACAGAAGTCGCAGGGGTGTTGAACTTGTTCTTTCTTAACCAAATATTTTTGAGCTTTCAGAATGATTTAGATTTTGCTTGAAAGGTAATTAAGTTCAGGGGTCTCTATCTTTAACTCAATTTTTTATCCTTTGATAGCATGAAAAAACAGCAATTGGAATAATTTATGAAGAAGGTGAAGCAGGTTCTCTATCATTTGGCTTCTGAAAAGAAAACGATTTAAATCAACCAAATACAGTTTAAAATTTGAAATACCAGCATCATAATATAAAAGACACGCATAAAAGGCTATTTGGTCTTTAAAACCCGTGAACTTTTAATATACGTAGGAGAACATAAAAGAAGACAAAAAGATCGCCTACTCGAGCAGTTCAAAGATGCTTAAAAACCTTAAATGCAAGGGGTTAAGTAGTTACCACTATACAACCAACCTCAGTCTGCCAGATTCTATGAGAAATAGAGTATAAGAAGAAAAATACATTTCAGCTTAGCTTCAGAAACAAAAATCCTTTAATGTTAGACAGCATTGTTGAGATCCGAAATGCCAGAGGCTAGAATATGTTGCTAGAGGTAGAGCTTTTGATCAAGAAAGGAGCAAAAGGATTAGTGTATGCAGGACAGGAACCCTAAGAGAGCACTGCAAGGCAATGGATCACTACTACATCAGTTTGCCTGCACAGAGATTCTGCTAGGCAGTATCTATTACTAGGACATAAATGAACCCACTGGATTACTGACACATTTTTGCTTGGAAAAGAAACTGGCCCCACTAGAATTAATTATCCTTGCTTTTCTTGTCCCTTGTTCATGTTATCACAAATTCAAACTTCATAGCTTTCTATTCTGATTTCCATGAGTCTTCTGACTGATGAGTGTACGCACTTCTCCAACCCCACAAAACAGCTTGAATCACTCATATCATGATACAAATTAGTCTTTTTTCTTTCATCTATTAACACAACTCCATTTTGCTTAACATCTTTCATTATCGCTCAATGAGGCAACGAGTGAAAATTTCTCTATAATCCACTGGTTAGGGAACTTATTTGAAAGGTGGTTTCAAATACTATTCCAGGCAACATTTGGGCAATGTGGAACAGCAGCCCTAGGACAGAATCATGCTATTTCTTCCCCATTGYATTCCATACCACAGCCTGGAAAATCTTTGTGGAAATAACAGATCAAAAATCCAAGATCCTGTTGTCTAAAAAGAGATACACAAAACTACTGAAACAACCTCTCCTCTTCTGCAATGCAAAGCTCACCCTGTCTGTTTTAGTAGGGAATTCAGCTTTTCATCTGTCTTGTAGCATAACAAATACCTGACATACATGATTCTTTCTACTACTCAGGAGGAATTCTTCTTTTTCTTTTTCTTTTTTTTTTTCTTTTTTTCTTTTTTTTTTGCAGTAAGTTATGACTCATCAGTATGAATTTACTAGCCAAGACATAGGAAGAACACTATCTGAAGTCTTAATGTATGTCTCCACAGTATACTTCTGCAAAGTAATTTCCAGTGCTGCTCTTCTACCAGTCTGTTAAATCTGTATGTCTGATCCCAAATCAACATGGTTTGGCATCTAATTCCACATCTGCCTCTTTGAAGCTGTCTTTTGCTTCTGCAAAGAGTATTTGATTATGACTCAAACAGCAACATTCTGTTCTCCAGGGGTCTCCCCTCTCTGATTTTACTCTCTCTACAAAGACTAATTGGTTGCAGGCAGAACTAGCACCGTGACATTTCTTTGGCCATTAATAAGTAAAGAGATGTTAACAAACAGCAGGCTTTACAGTGGTTCTCTCAGCTAAGAAAGGAACAAAAATCAAATGAAAGGAAGACATAGGCACACATGCACAAAATCTGTACCTGCATAACTAAAAGACATAAATTTGAWAGGAAGAAAACATCTTTAAGCTCAAAGATAGAAGACTTTAGGTAATGACAGCTTTAAAAGAACTCCCCTCAGTTTCAAGCATAGCTATGTCTTTTCTGACAGCTCTTTTGTGTAAGCAGCAGAAGCACTAGGGAAAGCCCATACCCTGCTTCACATATCTGAACCGCTTTTTGTGGCGCYTGCAAAAAAAACGATGAAAACATCTGTGTTGTTCAGGAAGAAAATGACAATTGACATGTTGAAAGATGACATGTTTTGTGTTGGGCTGACATGCAGATGTAACTGACATCTGAAACATTACATCATTTTTCGTTTTGTGAAAGAAATCTTAYGCCAACAACATTGAGCACACTACAAAAGCAGAAGCAGAGAATTCAGCCATAGAGTGGAGCAGGTTCTGAAGTTACTGCTGACACACACTGCAGCAATCTAAGCTCTTACGCACCAAGGCAAACCAATGCTGTTGACTACTTGGAGGGAGAGCGGGTGCTTTTTGGATAGGACTGAAAGCACCKGTAGCTGAAAAAAAGCCACAAGATTTTTTCTCAAGGCCAGAGATAGATGCTCTRCTAAACAGAGAGTTGGTTAATTATGTTATGTAATTTTATATAATTTTAATGTTATTTTTATGTTATTTATGTAATTTTTTTGTTGTCTGTTCAATTCTTTGCTAACATGACTAGAGTTGCTATGCTGCTGTAGACAAACAGCAAATTAACATTGCATGCAGAGGGGAAAAACGACCAAACCCACCCTGCATAAATGGTACGAGAGAGAGGCACCGGTCACTTTACCAACTGGCTGGAAAGCAACAGAAACTACARAGGTGCTGGAATTGATTAAGTATGGGGCGAGACTGAGGAAAGAGAAGTTCCTGACTGCTTATTTTTCATACCTTATAAGTTTTCTCCTGCCAGATATTGTGTTATTTTTTGGTGGAAAGCATGTATACATAGCACGCTTTYCATAATTCTTAAGGCATCTAGCTTTTTAAACCGTATTTCCTATATATTTTTCATCAGATAAAGCAGCTAAAGCAACTAGAGAACCTACTGTAATATTAACACAGCCAGCACAAGAACAGACTAAGTGGTCATTTCTAGGCAGACATTCAGAGAAAATGTGTGTTCTGCAGGATATTTTTTTTTTTTTTTTTTTTTTAATAATATTGAATTAGTTTATTAGTATTGAACTTTTAGGCATTAAAATTCAAAGCATAACTGTGCTTTCGGAAACGGCAACTCAGCTTCCATCTCCCAGAAGGAAAAGGAAGGAGGTAGGTTGGGGGGGTTGGTTTTACTCACTGCACATATCTCCTTCATCTTCTCCCTCGGCACAGTCCCTGATGAAGTCACACGCCTGCCCCAGTCGGATTGTTGTTCCATTCCAGCAGCTGAAAGAACCCTCCAGAGCCATTTTTGAGCCAGAAGCAGATCCTAGAGAAAAACAAAACAAAACCCATTTCACATCACTGAATTGCCCTCCTCCCTATGAACAGGTCATAGTATCCTGGAAAACACCAAAGGAGATAATATCCTCTGAAGCCTCCAGTCGCGCCTGCAATCCATGTTTCTGAAAGTATGTAATTATTGCAGTAAGGTATATAACTGTAACAGTTCAGTTCTGCCATTTCCCATCTTTGAAATCTTAATAAAGCGATTCATAAAATTGTTTGACCTGTTCTATTTTGCCAAATACCTAACAGTCCACATATTAGAGAACTTCACTTCCCCAGGCATTTCTGGTGTTTTAGCTTTGAGAGCAGCTCTGCCTTGTGAAAAGAGAGATGAAACCCTATGCCCTGTTCTACTTTACTTCTGAAGAACAAAACAATAACCGTGACAGACTTTTAATCGTGTATGAACTTACTGCTAGACTTCCAGTCATAAAGACTGATACCCTTTCTCTCTAGCTCTAAAATAAYATGGCTACATAGCAAGGAAAGCACACAAACTTTCTCCATACTCTCCTGTCAACCTGTATTACCTGTGACTTGAATGTATCATATCATCATATCTCTCAAGAAAGAAAACAGTCTGACTTCTGTTTGCAGAGGTCAGACTTCTTATTTTTCTTCTCCATCCACTCCCAATCCTGTCTTCTGCATTCCTCTCCCCATTAGGTAACTAGTCAGCGGTCCCACAGCAATCTGAAAATACTATCACCCTAAAATCACTAACTCATTTTACCTATGCCAAGCAGCAAAAAGTCAGGAATGTGGAAAACAGCTAGCTTTTGTAAAATGGGATCACTGAACATAAGATTAAAARCCAATATCATTCATTGAGAAATGATCCTGAATACTTATCTTACTTATCTCTTAGTACCATTCTTTTCTGGAGGCACTTGGCTCCCTGACAGCTGAGAAGTCAGACGAGCCAGACTGATGGGTTTAATTTTTCTTATCACAGGACTTCTCTGAACCTGAGTCCTTTGATTTTGGCCAAGCAAGACACTGCTTCCCACCCACCCCATTTTTATTTTTATTTTTTTTTTTTTTAACAACATATGCTCTAGATCAGTCACCTGAAGTGGTCGAGAATTACTTCAGGAACATCCTACAGTCAATATATATGGACGGARCCAAGCTTGATCAGTGCAAGAGCTCTCTCTGCAAAAAATACGAGGGTAGATATAATGCACCAGATCTGACTCTGCACAGCTGTGCTTCCAGCTCACTGCTCAGCCAAGGCAGGTCTGGGCATACAAAGAGATCTGTGCTGTGAATTCCCCACTGCAACAGCTCCTACCCCGACTCATATTAAATGGGTAAGTACTAAAGATTAAACCAAAGCCTCTGGGCAGAATGAGCCATTGTTTGCCTAACTCATCCGTGCTTGCTAAACAGCGCAGCTACATCATGTTCTCTGGTACTACAGGGAGCTGGGAATCACTGGTGATTCAATTAGATGCGCGCTTGATACTTTCATTTATATTGCCTGCCAAAACTAAAAATTAATGAAGCATGTAGGAAAACAACCACCACTTCTTCTCAAGCTTATTTTATGGTACAAATCAATTCAGGAGTGGGGGCAATACATGCCAAACCTTCTTAATAAAGGACCCCAGTTCCTGAAAAGGGTGCTCTTGTTATTGTCAGCTCATATTTTTTGATTGCCTTAGAGTAATTCTGGCTTGCTGCAAGCAGGCTGCACAGTGTCCCTATATTTCAGTCAGGGTCAAGGCCTCAGAACAGAGGAGAATGGTGAAGAAAAAATAATAAACCAGCTGACTCAGAGCTGGCTCCTGGCAAAGGCTGCAGGCTTCTCAGTAAGGGCTTAAGGAGTGTATACGACTTCCTCCTTGCCCTTGCAGCACCCCTTGCAGAATATGCATCTTTGGACATKCTGCTTAGAGCCAGAAACAAAATTCTTCATGCATCACAAGCCACAGCTCCTGGCTGGGTACAGGCTGGTGCCTCCAGGCAAAGYCAGAGTGCCAAGGGAAGCAACTCTTTACTCAGTAGCTGATATTCTCAGCCCCAAGGATAGAGCAGTGAATCCTTAGGAGCAACTGTGTTGCTCCTAATAAAGAGGTAAGAAACAAGGCCTTGAGAATTTCCATAAGGAAGTGACATTCTTTTAACATTTTAAAGACTCAGTCAAATTCAAAAGTGTTTTGCCTTTCTGAATTACTCCCCAAAATAGTTTTGCAGAAACTCTCATGTTCATTGCCAGCTCTAATGTCCTGTACACTTTCTTTGCAACCTCTGCAGCAATGTCTGCATGTTAATATTTATTATTTTATTATGTATTTTATCCCAACAGTTGCTGCATTTCACAATCATACGCAGAGAATGAGAGGAAGGGTGGTTGGAGGGCATGGAGTTGTTCTGCTTATTCCAAGCACTGCAACTCCAAATACTGCAACTTTGAAAAGGCCTCCAGCTTTCCAAGCACACAGCTGCCCAGACACTAGCWCTAACGCAACCAAGGCATTCAGGAGCCCCACTATCTTCCCAGGTGTCTTTGCTGTAGCCCAGAACCACAAGACTCCTGAATGTGATTGATTGCGATATTTAAAAGCCATCAGTTGCAACCAGACATCAAGCAATTCCAGAGCTTTTCCTCCAAAACAACACAGCACATTTGCCTGCTCATTCATCTCCGTGGAGACAGGGCTTGAATTACTTCAGATTTGCATTAGATGCACATATAAATGCTCCTTGTATAGGTTAGAGAGCACAAATAGCAAAGCTGCAGCTGAAGGAGAGGCTGGCTCTCTGACTACGCATGATTTATTCCTGTCTTCTGTCTGCATGCTCAGTATATGCACAAAGGCAAAACAAATGGGATAAAGGAGATGAGCTAGTAAGATAAATAATAATCAGAAAAAAAACACAAATGTCAACGACCCTTTTAATGGCTTTTTTGATGCATCCAAGCTCACGGAAATTTAATTTTTAATTAAAACACTTTATAATGAAAACAGACATTTGATTTGACTTTTCATTTCCCAGTCTCAATCACTCCTGGCAAGGTGAGCAAGAATGACCTTTACTGCTGAGTCAAGTGATCTTGACTCGCACACAAAAGATGTGTAAGGGAAGGAAAATGGATGATATCAAATAAGTATCAAAGTAAAATTTGTGAGAGACATTCTTTTTATTTACAGCAGTGTTTATGTAGCCAGTGGCATCCATAAATTATACTAGTCATTAAGCTGTAGTATGGCTGGCTTGGAGTCTTACAAATCATTATTTAAACGGCAACATGAAACAAATGGCATTTCAGGCTCTAAATTGAAAGGAGAAAAAAAAAAACAAACAAAACAAAATCCCAAACTAAACAAAACCAAACAAACAGAAAATCAAACAAAAACCCCAATTCCTTGGGGAGCAAATGCCAACTTAGTTCCTCACAGGCCCTGCTGCTCCTGAGCACAGTCCAATGCTGCCAAAGCTCAGATCCAGCCGCAGGCCCTGGATGCAGGTGCCAGTGCCRGGCTCCGGGCTGTTCGGACCTTCCRCGCAGCAGGGGCAGCATGGAGGGCAAATAGCCCAGGCTTAGCGTAACATGGGGTGAGCAGCCTGGGCTCAGTGGCAGGGCCCAGGAGCTAGTACTTCACTTCTCAACAGTTTTTCTTCAGTGCTGGGCTGCCTATTCYCCCTCCTTGGCCAGCAGGAAAAGAAGAGCGTACTGGCAATGTGGAGGTCTCGGAGAAAGACGGCCAAAGAGACATTTGCACTGGTCACTGCAAAATAGAAACCTTCAACTCAGTGCCATTGCACGTGGCCACACAGAGGAGACGACTGGAATTCTGACAGCCATTTACAAAGCCATCCCTGACCTTGCCAACTTGCTGCACTGCTAGTTGTCATGTAGGATTAATCAAGATGAACATAATCATACCTTCAAGTGTTACATGGAAGTTATCAGGCCATAATTTTCACTGCTACCAAAAGCTTTAGGGATGAACACACTCAGGTAAAGCATCTGCACCCTGAGTGCAAAACAGCAGCAGAACCTGAGAGAGGAGCACTCAGGTGCAGCGAAAAACCAAGTCACATATACTCTGCAAAGAGATGAACACAAACTGCAAGACCCTGGTGTGAACGCAGGTGCTGCTGCCCTTGTCACAGGCAAGGGACGGTTTTGGACTCTTCCTAAGAGCCCTGTCTCATGCAGTGGAGTCCTGGCTCCCCTGGGGTCTTTGGGTGTGACCTCACATCAGTCTGAAGAGAAGGCTGCCCCTAGGAAGTGCACAGACAAATGCTTACACATGAACCTGCACCCTGCTAAGCTCACACACATCACCTTCCGCCTCCCCACCCCTCAAAAGAGATGTTTGTTATTTAACTTCAAAAAAAAAAAAAAAAAAAAAAAGAAATTTTCTATCAGGCCAATGTTTCAGTCTAACGTTCTTCCCTCTGGCCATGCGATGTCACAAAAATTCTGGATTTTTGAACCTCACCCATGTCGCCTGTCTGCTGTATGGATTCATCATTAATGTAGTTTCCTTTCCTTCTCTTCCAGGATGAGTTCAAGGGCCTGGCTTGGAGATATTTAGAAAGAGAGCACTTGGGGATTTAGAGCCTTGTGAGACAAGGAAAGGCTGCTGTCTTACAGGCACAGCTATGCCCCAGTTACAAAAGCACGTTGAGATCTTGGCCCAGGGGCACATTATTAYCAATTTTTCTGTGAGTCACTGTTTCTGAGGACATGCCACTTCTGCACTCTTCCTCTCCCACCCTCCAGCCTTCCAGCCATGCACGCACTTGCTCATTTAGTGCTGAGGATGGTCACGTGCTAGGACAAAGTCTATTTTCTACCACTAATGGGCCAGTATTAACCCATGCCTCCAGCATTACAGAAGTTGGAAGGTGCACAATAATGTGGGAAAGTAGAAGAGGAGAAAGGAAGTCCACGTTGAAGAGGAATGAAGCAAGCCTTGACAAATGGTCATTAAACTCTAATGTGATACGTGCAGGTATCATAAATCAAAGCTTTCAYGGCCACTAGGCTGCCCTCGTTTTCTAGGCACCCACCCTGGGATACCTGAATTCACATCTGCAGAAAAGCCAARCAATCACTACTGCAAATGAGACCAATGAGAGATACATGAGAGATATGCTGGTAAAACACTATGTCCTCAAAAAAAATAATGGTTTGAAAAAAAGATTGGACACTAGGTTGCTCAAGCCAGGCAGTCAAAATTAGTCAACATTTCAAATTTTCTGGCTTTAATCTTTGTAACAGCATCATTACTGTTGCTGTCATTGCCTAAGGAGGCAAGGGAGGCTGTATTTGTAAAAGGAAGCAATCTCTTTTATTAGACTGGCTGATACAGCTGAAAAAAGGCAGCCCAGGTTCACGTGCTTGAAAGCTTGCCCATGTTCCCAGTTATATAAATTGGCTTTAATCTTTGTATTTCACTTTCTATGTGTAAAAGGGGAATAAACTCATCACAAGAGCCTTGTGAAGTTCATTTCATTAACATCTGTAAGGAACTATGATGTTATGATAATAGAGCTCTGAGAAAACCAGTAAGGTTATTTAGGTTATTTACTCTGTATTTAGAGGGGGTTGAATAATTTATAGCATAAAATGAAGAAGGCCATTCATTGGATGAAGATAGCACAGGAAATAAGCAATTCCTGAGAGCAGCACCTGTCCTGCACACTAACAGGGCATCACTCCCACAGGAGGCTACCCCAAGGCTGGAAATCTTTATCCTAGATACAGTTAGAAAGCAACATTTTCATTTTACAGCAAATTCCCACAATTGAAAACGTATTTCAACATAAACTAAAAATGCTGACCAAAAGTTTCAAAATCACTCTGGTTTAGAAATACTGGCTTGAGAAGTTATAATGTGTAACCATGTATTATCTTAAAACCACAAAATTTTGTAAAATTTCAGCTCACATAACTTCAACTTTTCTGTCAAGAAGCGCACCTGAAAACTTACTGCTTAGGAACTTCTCACGCCAACAGCTCCTCCAGCTCAATTCTGCCATTCTGAACCTCCCCCTTGCCTGACCCTGCTCCTTCAAAGTCGGGCATTACGCTTCAAACGCTAATTTCAGAAGGCCTGCTCCTTTAGCCCTGCCTTATGCTGGCATTTTTACACATAGTGGACAAAATTGCTTAATGCGTATAAGGAGCAGACTTTTGCTCAAAGCCACACCTCAGTAGCATGATTTAATGCAGCCTTAAAGTATTCAGATTAGTCACATCCTCTGTATTCTCTTGAAAATGGTTTTAACCACATCTCGTTACAGAGGGAAAGGGACATATCCTAACCTTTAGCCAAAGGATTTAATGTTCAAGTGATACAGTTTTCCTGAAGATATAGTATCAGAAAACTTCCTTAAAACTACAGATAAATAAGAACATGAAATACAGAAAATTAACTACATCTATTCACACTTTCCTATTTTTCAAATAGGGAAATTGCCTGAGTCTAATATTTATCTTCATTGCTCCTGAGACAGCAAAATAATTGCTGAGCAAAATAAATGTCATAAGAACATTTTTCCCTATTAATCTTGAATTAAAAAATAGCTCCTTTTTGTGCTTGTTAGAGATCACAGTAAAATATGCATTTTTTCCCACTGTATTTTGCTTAGCAATCAGTTAGCAACTCTGATAGCACATTCAAGAAAGAACAGTAAGCAAGCCACCAGCACCCGCGATGAATGTTATAAAGCAGTGTTGTGCTTTTCCAGCATGCAACGGTACTTAGAGGGAGGCCAAAAGGGAAGGAAAACTAATACTTATTCCCAAATGCCTAAAAGTGTGTACACATAGTGATTAACTTAAAAAAAAAAAAAAAATCTAGCACACCAGATCTTAAAGGTTTCACCAAGAAATATGAAAATCTTGATTTAGAACAGCATAATAGGAAAGAGTAATTTTAAAAAAGTTAAATCGAAATTATTTTGATTGGTTTTTGATACTCATTTCAATAATCAGTCCGCATTTCCTATTTGATTCCCCCTTCTATAAGATACCATTGTATCTTCAGGAATTAAACGGGAAAAAAAAGAATAGCTTTCACACTCATAGAAACAGTAAGAATTTCATTTTCAACAGCAGATATAATTTTTGTTCTGTAATTTCTGTTAATTTTTCTAAAATGAAAACCTTGCAGGGAGATAATAAAAATCCAGCTGCCATTAGCTTAGCCACTCCTATCAGATCTCTCTGGATGTGACTGGGCTTGACGGCGGCACTGAGCAGCCCGCAGCCTTGCTGCAGGTAACGCCGGCAGCTGGCAGSGGAAAGCTGCTTGCCCAGTGGCGGGAGGGATAAACCAGTTTAGGGTGGACCCTTACAGAATTAGAGTGGCTACTATCCCTATGCTTTTGTATAGCCAGTAGCAACAGAGTTAACACTGGTCTAGTCTCAACATCAGATATGGAACCAAGCATGAAATAATCCAGGCTTATCAGAGACAGGACACAAATATGATGCTCTCATATTTCATGTATGTCTTTATGGAAAATCATACATTTAAAAAAATATTTGCAATTTTTCATATTTTSCCTTATAGAAGTCTGGGTTCAAATCTGCTCTCAATTATTAAAGTTTTAACTTCATCCACCAAACCCAATGTTCATTGCCTTTCCATGCAGAGTTTTAATTTTTTCCCCACACTTTGGGTTCTTAAAASACTATATCAAGAAAAACATTAGCAATATTTTAAAGATGAGAAAACTGAGACAGCCAAAACCCAGCCAATGTTAAATAACAAAATGAGAATGTAAAATGCCCAAACCAGCCTGACTCCTCTTCAAGACTCTATCTGCTGGACAGAAGCTGCCCAGCTACAAGTAAGAGGCTGAAAGGAGGAAAGGCTGGAGAAGACTTGTTTTCTCATCAATGAATGACTCTGCTGAGGTCGGATCCAGCCTTTCCCTGAACCCTGCAGTAGCAGCATCTAAGTATTCTCTGTTACATACACACTGTTAGCACTGTCAAACCAGGAAACAGAGATACATGTGTATGCCTCGCCATGAAAAATGCAAGCAGAAGCACAGCACTGAATTCAAACACCATTTTCGATAGAAGTCATGCTTGTCATTTCTAAAACGCAATCCTGTTGCTAAGCTGTTTAAGAGAGCAGTTCTTTAGCTGTCAGCAGTATTATATTAAKGTTTATGGTCTTAGAGCAGAGTAGCTGCAGGAGATGGGTAGAACACCACAGAATAGCACAGCCTCAAACGTGTGTTAGGTGGGGCCCTTCAGTAGCGTGCAGAGATGCACGCCCCTACTACACCTGTATGTTTGACTGAGCAAAGCACTGGCCACACAAGCAAGGGCCATGGTTATTTCCAGCAGGAGCAGGAACATGCTGGGGAATTTGCATCACGCCCCTCAGCTGTGCCCACCTCTTGGGAAACATAACACTTGCTGCCAAGGAGCTGTTTTACAGTTTGTTCTAAAACAGAGCTCCAAGATCTGAAGCACAAGTGAAACTGAAGAGCACAGGAGCACTTAACAATGGAAATCAAAAGCACTGGTGATGCACAGTGGGGAAGGACTTCTTTGCCACTGGGAAGGATTTCTATGGACACAGGCAACCTAGTTTTCCCTCTCCTATGGAAGCAAGGGCAGTGACTGCAGCGTTAWCCAGCCTCAGCCCTCCCTTTGAGGTCCATACATTGCTTGAAGCTCTCCCTGCTGGCGAGTCTCCAGCTGAATGCATGAATGCAGTGATGGAGAAGCAGCAGTTCTTTACTCTCATGTCAGGCTGTGCTTCAAGGCCTCGCTACCCTTGAATAAAGTTATCCCAGGAGCAAAGCTATTGAAAATCAGTGGCCCCAGATAGCAGGCAGAGCCTGGGGAAAGACTCCTTCCCCGAGTCTGTGCCTCTGCCACGGGCTCTCTGCTAATCCATGAGCACACAGAATCTTGTGACTCAGGAACCTTACAAAAATCSTCACAGATCTCAGAGCAGTGAGCAGGGGCTGGCACTGTTTAAGCACAGTAACATTGTCAAGATCCCCACGAAATAAGCAAGGGATGACATTTAAACTGCAAAATGACCACCTGAATTACACACACTCTCCCCACTGTCCTGCGACAGACCATCAAACACGCTGCTAACTGCTCCCCACCCAACATCTCTTTCCCAAATATGCATGGGGGGACAGACAGAAGTGTAGGAGTTGACAGGGAGTATTCCTCAGAGTTGCCATTCCTTGAGGATGAAATGTCTGCAGCTTCTTAGCCACAGGGAAACTGCTAGACAAATGTTAAATAATAATCATGGGGGTTGATATTTAATACYGAAATAAGAATCTTAAATAAACAACTACTGTGTGTAAAGCAACAGCGGATRTAAAACAGGACATGTCTCACTACTGTGACTAATTATGTTCTTCAACATCTTTAACTTTCAACAAGCAAACTGTGCTATCCAGCTAACTCTGCAAATTTTATACTACTGCACAGCGCTGACAACTACTTCCTTTAGAGTCTTTATCTTCAAATTTGCCATCATAAAGTGTACACTAGCCCAAAGATTTCCTTATATCTGCTTCGACAATAAGATTTCTGTTCAATATAAGTTCACTTGCAAGCTTCTTTCAACCCTCCTTCCCCATGAATGCTCAGTTAGTGCATTAATTAATCTCTTCATTATTTGCAACAATGTTATTAAATTCTCACAATTTTTTTTACCGTTTTTATTAGGTAGAATGCTCCTCCCATCTGGATGTTTCAGCTAATCTTAACACCTCGTTGCCTCTTGATAAATCTGTTTACACAATGTAAATGTACCGTTTCCTTGCAAGCAAATTCTTTGTAACTGCAGAACAATTCATTATAGGAAATACAGAAATAAGGGCACACTCAGCTTATTGCTCATTCTTCATCAAGAACTACTAAACAAACATATTTGGGTACACAAAATGCAATAGAAACAGAACACTAAATATAGGTGCTGGCCACACCACAAAGTAAACGGAGCTAACCGGGGTTTGTGGCAAGTAGGACAATACCCACCAGTATTTATGTTAATGTCAGTGAACAAAACACACATGTAAGATTCTCATAGACTTGGAATCAACTACTGCTACACATTTGAGGAAACTAATAAAAGAGAAACAGAAGAAAACTTTTCAGAAATAACGATATTTGTTATTTCACAAAATGCTCTTCACTCATCTATTAGGTTGCAGCACAATTGCAAATGGGATGTCGAAAAAACTATTATCAGGGGGAGTTTAACAGTTAGCAAGCTGTGCCGCATGGCAGCAGCTGGACAAACACAGCAAATAATAAAAAAGAATCAGCAAACTGCCTTGGTCATTATATGCACTTTATAAGACCTAAAGACATTTTACATTTACACGCATCTACTCAAACATAATTTGGTCTTGAAGTAGAGATTTTAAAAAACTAAATAATGATGAAGACAAATTCTCAGAAGCATTTCATGAACTATTTTCATGAAGTCTCTCAGCAGTGGACCTTTTGGTAAGGTCGTTCCTCTTGAGCAACACACGCTTTTCCTGATTTTTCCTATGAACCACAGGGGGCTTAGTACTTGTGCTGCCGTTCAAATTAAAACTGCCCACAGTGCCCCTCCTGGTATATAGTTGAGCTGAATGCAATGGTACTAGATACCTGTTATGTATTCTATAAAAATGCAGTTAAAATATCTCATCTCCAGCTCTCCTGTGACTGTAACTAGGGATGCAGTTTACCAGCGATAATTAATGTCACTAGGCAGGTATTCATAGAACTGCAGTATCTCAATGCCTACGAGGTACTCCAGAATATACAGAGAATCTACAATCAGAAAATCCTGTGAAAAACTATCAGTAAAATTAACTGTCTTGGCATCCAGACTTAAACCAGGTGAAATGATTCCTGCCTCAGCATTCTGCTTTGCCAGGATTTCTTGGTAAACAGCAGCAGGACTCTTATGCAGCAGTTACAGGAAAGGCTGTATCTTGACCATACCCTTCCTTTTTATCTCAGATGTAATTACTGCTGCTTTTCAGAGGGTAATATAATTTTAAACAGACTGTCAATGAGGTATCACAAAGATGATGAAAGTACCTTGCCTTAGCATCTAACATGGATAAAATCAATGAACCACTGTCCCAAAGGCAGCAACACATCAGAAAGCTCAGCAGCCCCCAAGTTCATCGCAAGGCAGCTACATGGACAGCAGCCATTGCATGCTGAAAGCAAATTAAGTTTTCAGCAGACAGGAGGAAACCTACACAAACTAAAAACGCACAAAATCTGGATTTCCCACCTTCTTGATCAGTCCCCTATGTGTAAGGAAGCTTCAGCGTAAATAATAGTGCAAATTTTTGTGCACTGCCAACTCAGTCGTTCTACTTTCATCTCCTGCTCCTGTTCAGTCCAGTGTCGACACTGCTGAGAAGGTCTTTGGACCTACTCACAAGACATAACAAGTATTTCAGAGCACTTGCTTGACTACTTTCCGGTAAATTATGACTTAAAGTAACCAGTTCATCCAGGGTGTCCTGGGAAATAAAAATCCTGGAATTCTTTTCTTGATATCCGAGGGAAGCTAAATAAATAAACAAATACAAAAGAGTGGGCACAAAACAGGCAGAACACAGCAGCTCTACACAACCTCACATGATTATTTTCAAAGTACATCAAACTACCACTCCATTTGTGTGCGCAGGGTCCCTGAACTGCCAGCAAACACCTCTAGAAATGCTGCCTATCAAATAAAGAATCTGACAGTCAAGACTTCCAAATTCATTCTAGTGCTGTGACCGTGTRCAAGTGTGTTCCCTTCTTCAAGCTTCCACTGCCCCTGACAGAAAGAAATAACACTTTGGGGCAGATATGTGGCCTCATCTATTATTCAGAACTAGGGCTATGTGAAGTGCTTCCCCTCCCTCACCCCCACCYCAAAAAAACTGATTGTAAGAGATCATCTAAAATGAAAATCTTACCTGCAAAAGAAAAATATGTGCTCGACATTAGTCTAAAATATTCTATTTAACCTGTAATAAGACATTAATGTAAGAAAAAGGGTTTTTTTAACAGTTTATTCCAGATAGTTAATTTTTCCTTTATCACTTTTACTATAAAAAAACTAGCATTAACCAAAAGGTGTTACTACTTAGTTTCCTCCACCTTTTTTGTTAAAACACTTGCTACATTTGAGCAGAATTTTGAATTATTTTGTCCCAGTAAAGTTGTATATTTATCAAGCGTAAAATATAAATGAAGAGATGGCTGCCTACCCTTTCTGCAACACACAGGGGTTCTCAAGTGAGAGCCTTTACTGAGCATAGCAGCAAATGCTGATCAGAAGCCCTGAGAAGGAGAGAATCTCTTCAGTCATCCCCACAGGCTAATGCAGCATCTGTCTGAGGAAGCTCTACGTCATCTCAGTTTGGTGCTGTCCCCTGAAACCCACTCCCTTGAACGCTGCCCCTACGAGCAAATTATTTACAACGGTAGGACTGACAAGACTGACATCTTCTCCATTTGGCATACACTGAAATGTGCAGTAATTACCAAAGCACAGTATTATGTTGCTATTGCTTTCTCAGTGAGTAACAGTATGGCAACGAGTTAATGTAAACCTGACATTAAAATTTCATTGACAATTAAGGTGACAGATTAAACTTATCTACATGCATTCTGCAAGCTGATTTGGCATTCACTGATTAATGCAGTAAATTAGATGCTAACAAATTTCACATGTAATGATGTAAATCATTTACTTAACCCAGCAATGTAAATATGGTGTCAAACAATTTGCGATGCTATGCCATGAAATTTCACTAGTAACTACTGAAGTTTTAGTGTTAGATTACGAACAGAGACTTTCAGATGCTGAGCAGAATTAACCTCAGACTTTGATCTGAGCAATTTTAAAGATTCAAATGAAAACTACTTTTCCTTTTGTTGGAATATAACAGCCGTACCCCAACATCAAGTCTGCATCCAGGCTTCTCTTTGAACACAGATTTGAAAGAAGAGATGCAGTTTGGAAAATGCGATTTACTACTCCAAAAGCTGCTTTAAAAAATAGTGCCCATCTCCAGGTTCTCCTTTGCGACTCAGCGCAATACAGTTCTCCTCTGCTGCTCAGTGCAATATAGGTCTACTGCTCGGAAAAAATCTGCAAGGAAAAATGTCACAGCAGGGCCCATCCATAAATCCCATGCAGTTCTGGGCTCTGATGCTTCAGCTCACCGCTGGCAGCCCTAATGAGCTAAACTGGACTGCAAGAAGATCCTGGAGTTTCTGTTAGCTGCAGTACAAGCAAGTGCTTTTGGCTGGGGGCAGACATCCTCCTCCAGCTGCAAGAGCAGCAGAGATTACTGCTTCCATCTGCTCAGAGCTGCTTTCCCTTCTACTCCCCAACAAAGCAGCATGCTGAAGTCCTCCCTAATTTATTTTGAGCAAAGTCACTGAGATGAGTGCAGAACAATTAATATAAATAATTTAATTTAACCTGTCTACAACAAAAGCTGCTCTCCTGGTAGATCTGTGAGGACTGCAGGCACACAGGCTGCACAAGTATAGAACTAGTCATAGAAGAATCTGTGGACTGAGGTATTTTTCATGCAAGGACCCATCCAGTAAGGCTAATATAGGCAAAACTCCAGCTAAAGTAAAGCTGCTTTAAAACAGCTTACAGATACTTGCAATCTGTTTAAAGACTACATGAGCAAGGCCACAAAAAAGCAGGGTTAACAAGAAAAGGACTTGGTGCTGGTGCTCCTGTCAGTCTGCTGCATATGATAATTCTAATACATTGCAGCAATCTAACAGTAGAATCCTGTGCAAAGTAACTTAGGAAAGGGAAGGTATTTCCCTGTTTTAAGTGGACGTATTATGTAATACCAGATTAGTTAACTGCTATTACCTTGAGAGCTTTGGGAATGGTTGTAAATGCAGCCTGGTTTCCATCAATGATATTTTGCCCATGTCTGTTTCTAAATCAGGCAAAAAAAAAAAATATGCTCAAGCTCAGAAGGAATTCTGTCTTGATTTGGAACTGCTCAAGAGGGGCCAATCTTTAAGCCAAAGCCAAAGATAGAAGAGCGGTGCAGCAAACCTCAGCAGCTTTTCTTTTTGCAGAAAAGTATTTCCAATTATTAAAATATACAATCGAATACTTGTTCCAATTCTATATTCAGAAGAAACATTTTGTTTTAAATTTTCCTGATAAAGATGACACATTAACATAACACTAATATAACTGAATATAAATTCCATTACATAGTTCTTAGTGATATGTTATGCACAAATGTCCTGTCAGCTGAAATTTAGGCTACAACTCAATGATCTCAAACAACTGAACACTAAATCATTAATTTTTGATTGTGACCAGATATCCACACAGAAGTACAATGAATTTGAAAGTTCAAAACAAATGCCCATAATATAGATCTTAGCCTCATTTAGAAGCAACACTTTTTAAGGCTTTAGCAAGAGACTGAGTTATGGAGTTTCTGYCCAAACAGAATTGACAGAGTCATTCACAGGGGTAATAAAAATAAACCAGATAATGCAAGAGAGGGAACTGCACCTCCTGGTAACAGAGTAATTGAAAACATAATGTGGATCTTCTATTACCACTCTTACGGAAGCAGCATGGGATCCAATGTCCAAATGCAATTTAATTTAGGTAGATTTTTCAAAGAACCTTCAATGAGGTCTCCATAAAGGAAGGCGGTCAACAAAAATCAAAGCTCTTACACGTAGACAAGTTTGTATGGATGCAGAGGAACAATATGATATTCAGAGCTCCATTAGGAGGTTTGTGGTTCTAGCTCTGCTTCTACCATCAACCACTACACTTCTAACAAAGCACTTGTGTGTTGAATGTTCTTCTGTGTGAAAAGAAGGGGTTTTTCATCCATCTTCCTTCTTTTCTAAATTCATTCATGGAATGATAATGAGGGAACTCAGGCCTGATCTCTACTTTAGTATCTATAACTTATGTAGGTTTCCCAGCACAGTTGACACTTTTATTTATTTATTTATTTTTAAATCTAGAGAGGCTTCTAGGTCTGACTGGAAGCATCTTGTCAAAGTTGCATACATGAAGCTTGTATAGGCAATGCTGGAATTAAAAAGTACTCTTGAACAGCACTATTACTCTAACATTCAACAATCTTTTTTTTTCAGGATTTATCCTAATTATTTTCTAACATACTAATCAGTGAGAGTTGAGGGCGTTCAGTACATGAATATTTGTTAAAGATTCCTTGTCTGACATTGTTCATTTGAAAATGAGGGACTGGTGGGCAGAATTTATACATTACAGGTATTAAATCTTATCCACTAACTTCAAAAGGATAGTTCTGTTAGAAATCCCAAGCTGCAATTCTTCAAGGAAAGCTTTGTCCCCTATCTGACACACTGGTGATGCTATGAAGTTAAAGGTGGAAGGAATCACCTTTTAAAGTGCCTCTCTTTCTCTCTGTTGTCTACAGAGAAGCCCTAGGGACCAGCTCTGACGTGATGCCTCACTTTCAGATAGCTCAAGTCACAGAAGATGAATACCATCTTGTCTAACTTCATACAACACAGCATCTGAATATGTGAACTAAACCTTGCCTAGGGAGTCTGAATCCCATGATATCATGAATTAGATTACTGCTTTATTAGAAAGATTTTACTCCCTGACAGTTCAGTAAAAGTCTAGACTGAGTTCTGACTGAGTTCTGTGCTGAACTGCCTGGAAATCAGTATTTCAAGTCAGAGTAGGATTACATTTTTCTTCTCTCTTCTCTCCATTGAAAGCGTTATCCAGACTATGTTCAAACACTGAAACAGGTAACTCACATCAACAGAATTTAGATCATGCTGAAAAGACAGGTCTCTTGCATCATGCTAAGACAAAGAACTAAGGAGAAAAGACAGCTTCACTGCCTGACTTCGTAACCTGGAAAGAAACTGTCTTCATTTCATCTTTTTTTTTTTTTTTCTTTTAAATATTCTGGGTAAATACTGGGTAAAATTCACAAAAGTAAAGTAAGATTCCTTAGACAAACAGTGAAGCTCCATCATGACAAACCTCTCTGCCTAAGTAACTTAGGGAAAGCGTGCAGCTTTCTAGTGATGAGTCTATAGAGACAGTGCTCAGTCCTCCCAAGATGGTCTTGGCTCAGCCAAGGCCCAGCATTCAGTAAAGATTCAAGGCTTTCTCGCTCTCATTTCATCAGTCTGAAGCCCTGCTACAGACTCCCTGTTTTACTCTGTCAATGTTGCTGCCACATTTTGGCTTGCTTCTGTTCACTCATTAATTCACTCTTGCTTCTAAGATTGATGAAAGAGCTATTTAAAATTGTTTCCATTTCCTCCTATCTGATTCCATCCCAGGTGTCAGCTCATCTAACACTCACCACGGCCCAGTCAAAGCACTTTGCTCATCTGTATTCATCTGTTACTACTTGCCTTGCTATTTGCACTAAGGAATTCAGAATCTAGTTTCTTTGTCCTTTGGTTGGACGCAGTGCACAGCATGCAACAGGCTTATCTGTGAGTAGTACTTGTACAGAGAGGGTAGAGCAATATGAATAACTGGAAACAATAACAGTTGGTGGCATCCTACCTGGTCATGACAGTGGTTTCATTTGAGCAATTACTCGAATCGCGCGGGAGAACAACACAGTGTTTACCTGAACAGTCACATTCTTCTCAGTAGTGGCCAGTGACAGGACAAGAGATAACGGGTACAAATTAAGACACAGGCAGTTGCATCTCCATGTGAGGAAGAATTTCACTGTGAAGGTGACAGAGCCCTGGAACACACTGCCCAGGGATGCTGTGGAATCTCTTTCTCTGCACAGTTCCAAAACCTGCCTGGATGCCACCCTGTACCACGTCTATAGGTGTCCCTGCTGGAGCAGGAGGTTGGACTAGATGACCTCTAGAGGTCCCTTCCAACCTCAACCATTCTGTGATTCCGTGAACTAGAATGTTGTGACTTCTATTATACATGAGAAAGAACCGGAATACTTTACAGATGCTGCTGATGTCTGACTCTGCGAATAACAGAAGAAGCAAACAGACGCACATCCAGTTCACTCATTATAATTTAAGAGGAACTACATGAAGTGGCAAATTAGGCAGCATTCTACAAACCAAGAAATAAAACAGAGATTACTTGTTACAATATAAAGTTACAACTGAGTTAATATTTACCACAAGGATTGCATGGTGAGAGTAGGATAGGTAGGAATGCTTTATAACTAAAAAGRAGGAGGAATAGTTTGTTAGAATGAGAGGAATTGCCTAAATTCACATGGAAGCAGAGGGAGCTGCGCAAGATAAAATCAGAAGAAAACATCAGACAAACAATAACACTGCCACCATGGAGGACTACCACAAAGCACAATATTTTAAGATATATGTAACTTATTAGGAATATATATTATCATAAATACTAAGTATCAATTTTAGACTACTTTACAAACTTTGAAAGAACAACTACAACTTAAATCTCATTTTCCATATGGAAAGGCCAGCAGAGACAAACAAATTGAAGTACAAAACAGTGATGTTCCTGTCAACCCTCTTTTTAGGCTTCTCCTTTTAGGACAGATCTTCAGCTGATATAAGTGGTCCCACCTCCAAAACCCAATGCAATAATGCACATGTGCTTTACAACTTTCACTAGAAGAACTTCTGCCCAAGTGAGTTCACAACATGCTATCTGATCACTATCAGATGTTCAAGTTAGCCTCCAACCTGACAGTGAGATTGCAAATACTGGCTCCTGCCATGGAATTCACTGTTAGTCCATATATCTTTTCTTCCCTCAAAATTATTTCAGGAAATCACTTGCATGCAATAAATACTTAAGTTACTTTGCTGCCTAAGCCATTTGGCAATTACTGGAGACAGGCAAACCACTTTACTACTGCTTATTACTGATCTGTACAATAAAAGCATCTGATGAGATAATACCAATGCTGAAACTTTACACTTAYATTCCTGACTGCTTTCCTGTGTTTCATTAATGTTAACATAGGTTCATAAATATATGCACACACACTTCTATTCAATTAAGTGCTTGAAAAAAAACAGCAGTGACTCAACAGGAACATTGAAAAATTACATAAATATCAAAATTTTACAAATTTACATAAATTTGACATTTAATCTTTTTCCTGCATTGCATGCCACAATGCTGGATTTATGTAGTTGTTGCTTGTCACCTTAAATAACATCTTAAAAATCCAGTATGTACTTCAGGCTTAAGTGCACAGAATATTCACTGCAATAGTCTGCAAATTACTTACTCTGGATGGCAGCTCACACCAATCAACTACATCATCTTAGATCCCTTTATGCCACACCTCAAATTCTTGCAGAATGCAGACATCTGCCTCCCACCCTCAAAGTTTTAAGGGATCAAAATATCTCTTGTTCATTTCTGTCCAAATGCATTGTAAAACGCAGCACTGATATTTTCTGAACATAAATCCCTCTGTATGAGTTGACTAGATTATACTTCCTTCTAGCTAATGAAGATATTTCCAAATCTTGTTTCACTTACAAATTTGCTGATACTCCACCACTCTTGCCCCATGAACAAGATGTTTCAGTCTAGGACTGGACTCTGAACCCAGCTAGCTCATTTAAGTGCTAGCAACCTCTCATTTGTTAAAAAAAATAGCACTTCTGCTGGAATTCATTCAAAGAGGAAGAAAAAAAAAGTATTAAAGGATTTGTAAAATTTCTTTTATGTAATAAAACCTGACTGCTAACTTAGGATCTTTCTATCCATATATGTCTTCCAGATCAATAGGCCTTACCAGCAGGGCTTTCAAATGCTCAGTTCATAAAAGCCCACTGTGCTTCATTTATGGAGGTGCTCTGTAAAAGTGCCTTCACACAATCACAGTGAACAGTCTTTCTTTTCTTGTCTGCACGTGTGGGAAGCATCTCTATGCAATTCAGTAATGAAGGTACTTTTGAAAATTCCTGGGGGATGGAGGAGCACCGTTCCCATTTATTTGTGCCCCTAAATGACCTGGTAGTTTCTGAAATTTCATCTCTTTCTTCACCTTTTTCCACCCCTTCATGGCAAAAGACTAATAACATAGGTTTAAAAGTCCTGACCAAGATTTGGATGTGCAGAACTGRTTATGAGTTTCTAAAGACATCATAAAGTAGTATGATTTGTTGAAAGGGCACACACTCCYTGTCAGATAACTTTGGATCCCCATTAGAGATTCTGAAATTTATCAGGGAAAAAAAAGAGGGAAAAAAATGAAGCACCTGGCCTACTCATTAGGTTTTGTGATGTTTTCTTTCTATTTATGCATTATGAATGTGGCTTGGGTCGTGCTACCGTGTAAGGCTTTCTGCACAGCACCGAGCCGGGCTGCTGTCAATGTGCTGCCCCTCTCCCATGCTCTACACCACACAGAACCAGCGGTGTCCAGTGGCAGAAGCCAGCTGAGGTTGACTCTGAAGAAGCAGAAGGGCAGGACAAAGTAAGCAAGTGTTAACACTCTCTGAGGCAGATTTTAGGCAAGAAAAGGGCTGGATGGGCTTTTTTAGCAAGATGGAGGCAGATGAGCACCATTCTACAGAGAAAACTAGCTGAGAAGAGCTAGCAGAGAAATGCACAGAGCCAAATCTAAAGAATTCCCCACTGTGGTAAAGAGAAGCAATTACACACTTTTCTTCGGTCTTGTCCTGAGTTGTACAACTCCAGAGCTCTTCAGTACCTCAAAACCCAGTGTTGGTGTTTATGACCCCTATCTAGGTCTTTAAAAAATAAGGTTCCTGCTGTTGATGTTATTCTATCAATATTTTGTTCTCTACAACCTGGAACCACATACAAAAAAATCTTTTTTTCCTCCTCGTCTCATTTTTCTGCATACACTTGCTCCTCACCTCCCAATCATGATGTTGCTCGCGGATTCCCCTCAGGCTCYGGTGAGTCATTCCAGCAAGAGCAACCAACTTCCACCTCAACATCCAAAGCATTTATCTTTGCACTTAATCATTTTAAATGTTAATTAATTATCCCTTTTGCCTTTCACTTATTTTCACAATTTACTGAATTTCTCTCAGCCTCTCCTGGTTTCTTTACAGAGTGTCCGCCTAATCAGTTCAGTCTGTTTGACTGAGTGACTTTTTGATTAAGTTTGATTGCTCTAGTTAATTAAGTGGTTTTTAAATGTTTATTACAGCCCCTTCCAATCAGTTTCTAACTGGTCAAACCCTTTAATCATTTCCCTCATCCAGACCAATTATTCTTGCCTGATAGCCTGTCATTTGTTTTCAATGTTGCCAGTTTATCAGCATTTTTCCTTTCCTGATCTTTCTCATTTATTCATCTGCTCACATAGTCTGACTACCAGTCTTTTAGCTGCCTGCTTGATCATCTCTGGCTTCTGTCCGGGCCTCCTAGGCTTGCCCTCTGCCTCTCATCTTTTCTTCTCAAAGGCCACTGTAAATCTTCGCAAACACCAATCAAGTTGCATAGCCAGGTTTTAACATTTTCAAGCATCAGTCTTGCTTAAATCAAAATCTTTCCCAAGGCTGACAGAGAATGTCATGGATCACTATAAAAACAGCCCTCAGAACAAACATATCCTTAACTTTGTTTTAGCAAACCCAGGATCCTCCTACGTGCCCCTTGTGAGAGGCCAGCAGTGTTTTTCAAAATGCAGTGGTTTATTGTGGAGATAGAAGGAAGGAATTAGACTGTTACCTACTTACGCAATGGGCCAGGTTGCAGAAATCTTTGCATGTGGAGTAATACTGGGTTAAAATCATTGGATGATCTGTAAATTACCACTGTCCTCCCCATTTCCCTAGTGAGGATAGTGAATCCTGTGATTGTTTCAATAAATCCAAGCAGTTAAAACATCACAAGACCTTTAAGTGGCAGCAATTAATAGCAATAAAAATAAGTTCAATTTGGGGAAAGCAGATTACAGAGTTCATTTTCCTGCACTGAATCAATGGCTCCCCTGTTGAAATAAGCCTTAATTAAGGAAGAAGGTCAGGATAAAAATCATATACACTATTAAAAAGATAATGTATTGGCCAATTTTTCAAGGTGTTAAGAAGTACTTAATACCTACAGCTGCCAACACTTGCAGGAGGAACTGAGGGATTTGCTGTGCCTCTCAACCACTTTCCAGTGCTGCCAAAGAGCAAGTCCTTCTCATTTGATTAAACTTGGAATTTTAAAGGCTGAGATTTTTCAGTTTTCTCTGTTAACCAAAGTCACCTGAACTTTKCTGAGTAGAGGAAACTGCCCTACTCTTGTAAGATAGTAACTTGCTAAAAAGAAGCATCCACATTCAGTTTTTCCATAAGAGATTCTAATCTTTCCATCCGAGTGTATCAATTTAGGAGAACAGTTTTATAAGCATTGTCTCGGTCAAAAAAAWATATWTTTTTTTACCTCTTTCCTCCTATCTTAAAAAGAAGAAATATATCATCACACGATTAATAAATAAAAGAACAGAGCATTAGACCTCAATCACCAACATACCTAAATAATCAAATGCTTTAGAGATACAAGTTCATCTTTCTCCTCTTTGGTGAGTAAACTGATGTTTTAAAAAGACTAAATCCTTTAAAACAACCATTACAGCCTGAATGTGGCTCCACAAGAAGTAGGTGTTCGAAATAAGCAACAGAAATTCATAATTATTAATTCATTATTGTAAAAAGCTACTCTGCCACTAACTGAGTTGCTGTGCCTTTTCTAGAAGCAATATTAAAACTAAATTTGCTAAATTTTTTATTCCTATGGTTATTATAACTTAATTTTTAAAAGAGGAAAATGGAAAAAGGAAACAAAGATAATCCACCTAACAAGTGAACAAAATTTATTTTACCTGAACGAGCACAAGCCACAAGTGAAATAATTTGTGCTTTGGAATTACTCTTGAATGATTTAACTTCACTACAGCTCCCACATTCCCAACTGTAAAGTTTTTTTTTTTTTTTTTTTTTCTCTTCCCTTCAGCAGGAGATCCCTAAAGGATGAGAGTACTGGCATACTACTGCTACAGATGGGTTTGGCCATACAACCTGAAGTCAGAATAATGAGTCCTGCCTCTTGGGGAAGCCAAGGTGAATGAGGAGGAAGGTGATTGTCAAAACATTTGCCTCCAGATACTTATATAGGAAAGCTTGTCCAAATGCCTACTTAGTGCCATTAGATCTACAGGAAAACCAGCTCAGAGGAATTACACAAATAGCATGGGCTACTCCAAGGAAAATGTAGACAATCTGCATAACTTTTTTTTTCTCCGAATAAAGGATAATTATTACAGACTTAACACAAACCTACTGAATAATTCCCATCAACTTCAATCTACTCTAGATAAGTCCTTTGGCAAGTAAGTGCCTTGACCATAGCACTCATGCCAAAGGCAATTCTCCAGCTTTCTTTAAATAGAAATGCTTTGGGCAGATCAAAATAAGCATTATGCTAAATGTAGGCCCTAGGTCTCAAACAGGAGCAACTGCTTTGCTTGCTTTCAGTACAGCCTTAACTTAGCTAAAGTTTGCACATGCATTACAAGAATGAGACCACTGCAAAACTAGCCACTTAGCTCTGAATGCAATGACTGTATTTCGGTGTGCTTTTAGTAGCCACTGAAGAAGCTATTGCTGAGTGGATGCAAGCATTAACTAAAGAAATCAACAAAACACAGTCTGTCCCCTCTCCAAAATAAATATTTTTAATGTTGCCTATGAAACTTGAATCCCTGAAAGCTAAGTGCCTCCTCTTGGACAGGCTAAACGTCTAAAATAACTGCTTTTAACAGCTGTGGAGCACCATTAAATCTTTAACGTGTTTTATAAGTACTTGATCTCCATGTCCCTTTCCTTAAAATGGAAAAAAAAMCACCTTAGAATCAGTAAAGTGAACATTACCAGGTAAACCATTGTCTGGTCATTTACGTGTGCTTACTATTAACCACTTCAATTAAGATTTTTGGAACTAGGCTAGCAAATTAATTACTTTACAACTGTAATAAAATTAGTAAAAAATTAACTATCATTAATAAGTCAATGCATTACTTAGGAAATGAACTCTATTTTTATTACTAGAAATTATCATCAACTATAAAATGCTGCTGGACTAATTACTTGTCCAAGGAACAAATTCCTAACTGCCATTATTAAGTTATTGTATTACTTCCCTGTAATTTTTCTCTTTCTTTGCACTGCTATACGTACTGCTTTGAACAGTCATTTAAAAGAAAGAAAAATTGTGCAATCCCTACTTTAGGTTTCACACTGACAAACACTATCTGCTTCTCATTTAACACAGTATTTGACAGTCAATCACGTGCAGGACCATGGATAATTTTCTTTTAAAAAAAAGAAAAGCACTTAAAACCATAAGCCCATCTTGGATGCACAAAGGTCTGTGTGAATCAACGCTAGGTGGTTAATGGGATACATGAGATGAATGGTTGTGAGGAACTACARCAATGGTAACACATGCCCTAAAAACACTTTTAGCTGATCCCAAGTACTCTTTCAAATCTCAAATGAATCCAAGACAAACAAAAAAAAATAAAAACTTCCCCATGTGCAAGGGTTTCCAACTTCCCATCAATCTTGATCAAGAGCAACTGCATGATGGGAAGCAGGGAATGTGAAGACACTTAGGATGACAAAGGACTTTGGCTGTCCAGTATGCTGGAGTGTTGACTGCAGCAGTGAGGAAAAGACACAAAGCAGCTATGGCAACAGCAGATTTACGTTTCCATGGAAGAATACTTCATCATATTTGCAACAGCATCTGAATGTAAATCTTTTAAATTATTTTTCCCCAATTCAGTCCCAAATAGACGGATATTTTTTCAATTCAGCTGCAATTAAAATGCCAGTTTGTGAGAGATTTTGTCCATAATTAGAGACCTTGCAAACTGAATGTTCCAATATTCAATAGCAAATTGCAAATCCAAGCCATCACCTTCCTTCATGACCCTCCTAGCATCTAATTTTAACCAAACCTGAATCCAACTATGGAGCTAATAGCCTAACATCTTAAATTGCCTGTGCTCCTCAATTTATTTTTAAATTGCCCATATATTCTTTAATAAGTTAAAAAATCAGAGCAAAGGCTTTTTACCTGTTTCTTAGCTGTTTCTTTCCCAAATTTGCCTACATTTTATGTACTTTATCGGCATCAAGATATCTAAATACCTAAGTTGCCCAAAGGCTTTAACTAGAAATTTCAATTCAGATTTGTCTTTTCTTACTCTTTCTGTTGCTTCCTCCAAGCGAGTGGTGCTACCTTTGGCTGTTGATCTCTATCTCCTTTTTAGTGAAGGGACAAGCTAACASATCTTTGGCTGTGCACAAAAGGCTTAGTAGTTTCAACCAGTTGAAAAAAGAACAAGTATTTTTATTCATTGCAACATTACTCAAACTGCCTACTGTAACACAGCAGGGGAGAAGCCMGGGGAGTATTGCTAAAAATCTGTAGGCACTACAGGAGAATTGTTACTCCTTTAGCTCACAATATATTTTAATATCCTCAACAAGTGCGATCTGTCCCGTTTCAACGCAGCCCATAGCGCCCTTCCTTAGCCTGGCCGCCACTTAAGGCTCTCCTTCAGATGTTCCTGAGGAGAGGATCTCGGGCCCTTCGCACAGGCTGACTATTCCACAAAGTTCGCAATCACAGAATTTGTGACAACAAATTGCAAAACAAAAAGTACTTCTGCATTTGAATAACTTTTTTTTTTTGTTTTGGGGTTTGAGATTTAAAAAGAAGCATTCCATTTTAAGCTTGCAGAGATACGTAGAGGACCTGTGCATTTTTGCAACACGGCAGATACATTCCACGTTGCACTCTCCACACAGGGTCGAGCTGTTCTTTCTTGGTGCCTACTTTGGGTATGTACAAACAGTGCCCACAATAAACCTCTTTTAATAATTGGCCTTTGTGAACAGGAACCTGAATAACCACAATAATGTTTATTTTCTAACAGACTCTCCTGTTCTAACAGACTCCCCTGCTCTAGACAGCTTGAAAAGTCAGACATGTAGCTCAACTCATTGGTATTCCAAATAAATAAAATTGACAAAAGGTAMTGTGTTAAGTGCTATTAGCAGTAACATTCTTCACTGGAGTGCAACCTAAAGATTTCAGTATGATTCACAAGCTCCATAAAGATGGCAGAACTAAAATGCAGCTGCTTCTGGCACGAAGCACTAAATTTACATACATGAATTGATAATGAAGCTTGTATTTAAAAAAAGAGTAACTGCCATTAAGGTTGCCTATTATTGAAATTTCACAAACTACATTAAGCTATTAGGGGTTACTCAGTACAACTGCTTTGAAATGTTTCCAAAGAAATGCACAGTTTAAAGAACCAAGCCTTTCAGAGCTCTTAAAAAAAAAACTTTGAAATTTATTAATAGGAACTTCAAAAAGATGAAGATGGCTTGCTTCCAGAGCAGGAAAGTGGTTGTTTCAGTACTGCTTAAGTTTTCCCCAAACGGAATTTTCTTAGAAATTCTTTCCCAATGGGGATTTTTTTTCTTGTTTTAGTCACTTTCAAGAGGTTAAAAGCTTCCAAGAAAACTTTTTTTTAAAAATCCTCTGTGTAAGGGACTCTGTTTTCTTTATTTAAATGATTGATCTGACTAGCTACTTCACTCTGTGAAGGCTCTGTAATGGACAAAAATCATACTCCCCTCCAAAAAGGATCAAAACACGAAAAGCTAGAAGCAATAAAATACAGTATGTTACCTGTGCTGCAGTTCTTCATTGCAAAGGAATCGACAGCCGCTACACTCTTGCTCCCATTAGTAACGTATTCCAGTGAGATCCGAAATGGCTTCTCTCGATGTCCAACTCTCCTTTGAAGCAATATCCATCTGTTCTCATCAGGAGGAGGAGGGAAAAAAAAAAAAAAAAAAGAAAAGAAAAGGATGTGAGAAAGACTACTTTGTAAGGACCAAATCCCACCAAAGCAGCAGCTCAGTTCTACACATGGCTAGTCCTATTATGCCTCCTACCCTTATGTTCACTCCCCTCGTGGTGCTCCGTGGTCAGGGGCCCTTCTTTTCCACAGATTCTGCAAAAACAAGTTTCCAAAATGCACCAGCAAACTAACAATAATTTGTGCCTGCTACAAGAGTAGAATCAGCTTCAACTGAAGATCCCACATGGTCAGCAGCCAGAGGACCTTTCTGCATGGCAGAGGCAGACACACTGTTCATCTCAGGACTGTAACAGTGCCATTGCGCTGTGCGGAACTCCAGGGCTCGCAGCAGGTGAGGGACCTGCCACCGGGTGCACTAAGGATCTAAATAAAGGTCCTAACTAGGGCCTTAGTGACAACTTACACTGTCCAGCTCTCAAAACACAAATACAACTTTTCATGATTTATTATCTTTCTCCTCCCTCTGCCAGCATAAAATATAAAGCTAGACTACCAAGTTTCATTATTTTTTTACTGTTATCTTCATTTCACTTTTCTCATCCTCAGACTTCTATGCTTGAGTTTACACCTTCAGAAGACGATGCCGGACCCTGCTCTCTCCTCCTCCTTTCCCCTCCCCAAATGTATATTTCATTTTTATTAAAAGCAAAGCATTGAAGATGTTTTAAATGCCTTCTCTGTATATTATTTAAGTAGTACTTCAAGTTAAGTGTATTTTAGGGATTAAAGGATAAAAATTTCTCCACAGGTGGAGTAAAAAGAACAACTCTAGGTTTAATTTTCCACCGTGAAACACAGAAGCATCCATATCTCATGGAAATTGTTCTTCTCAGTTTCAGAAGACTGATGGATTTTAATTCCAAGTACGCCGTGGCCCTCAACAATGATTTCCATTTCTGTGCTACCATTCACCCTCTGGATAAATGTGCCAGGAGTTTTAGGAATTGCTTCTCTGAGTTACTGGTGCAATAACTTTAGCTTGAAATTCTCAGGCCTCTCATAGTTTACCACAGAAACTTTATTAATTCTCAGAGCTGTTGCCAAGCAGGTATTTTATATCACCACAATGCAAGACTGGAAAAGACAGACCAACTCAAGTCCAGATTCATTATAAAATATATTAATATTCTGCAATACAAATTCCTAGCAAAGGGTTATTTGAGATTCAAAGATTCATGAGCAAATAACAACAAGTCTCAGTCTGTTTCATCAGAAATCCCAAAATARATGATGTGAAGATGACTAAGCACCATTAACTGGTGGATTTATCAGGGATACTAACTAAAGCTACTGGCTCAGTGCAGAGATCCATTGCCGAAACAGAACAAGAGTCCCTCCCTCCTGCAATCAGTTCACGGCACAATAGAGACCAATCTCGCCATGTCTGCATTTAACAAAACACAATGTCTCTGTTTAACAAAATCCTATTCATTTGAACAGAACAGACTGAACTCCTAGATGAAAAATGCTTCAAACTTTAGACAACTTCAGAGCAAAGTATGAATGGCAGAATTAGAGAGTTGTAATGGCTACTCCCTAGCCATGATTCAGTATGTGCACTACCAGAAGCCTTTAATACCAAGTTGATGGGAGAAGGGCATTGCAAGTCCACTTAGAATACCCTTCTCATTGAGAAAAACAAAACCAAACAAACCCCACAACTTGTGTGAATTCCAGCAATTTCTTGTTCCCTTAGCTCCACTCTTTTGGCCATAGAATAAAATGTTTGTATCTGGCAGCCTAGCTCCCTCATATGCAAGCAGAGTTACAATTCGAATTTAATTCTCCAAATCCATGTTCTCTCTTACTTAAAATATGCCTATTGTCACCAACACCTATCACAGTAAGTCTAGGAGGAAAAGTCAATATATCTGGGTGAAGACTTAACTCTGTCTCTTTGGTAAAAGGCTAAGTGTATTTGGGGGACTGCAAAACTAAACAGCAGTAAGAGCAGTTGCATCATAGTATTTCATACCCAAATCCACCTGCGAACGATTAAGGTACTGAAAAAAATAAAAGCCGATTGTTGAGAATGAAATCTGGTTAAAGACACTGAAAACAAACAAACAAGTCTTGTCGCTAGGACTCTATATAGAGATTTTTTTTCTCCTGTACTAGATGAATTGGTGAAAGAACATAACTTTCTCCATCCTACATGCAACTGCATAGTTAGAAAATAATTTATAACAGGACCTAATACTTCTTCTATACTGATCCAGACTTATGTCAAGCCTCACTATTAATGGGTACTGCAAAAAGTAAGAACCAAGCAAAAAAATAAAAATGTTTTCAGAAGATGCAAATACAGTTCCAAGAGACAAAAAAAAGAAGGGAAATAATAAAATGAACCAAAAGAGATTCTGTAGACTTTTCTCCTATTACTTCAAACTATATAATAAAACTGCCTGGTAATTGCTTGTAATTATCAACTTTAAATTCATTAGAGCTTATTGATCTTAAAATTGATCTTAAAATCACTTAAAAGTAATCAGAGTCTGATCAAGATGATGTACTCTTAAAAGAATCTATTTTCTAAAATGGCAACAAATACATTTCCCTGAATATAAACACAATGAATTGTTTAGTTCAAAGTAGCTAATACTTGATGTGCAAAACAATGTACCAAACTCTTCTGCTTGCAGACCATTCTACTTGAGAGAGAAAAACAGTATGCATTTTACTCTATTGATTTAAYGTCAGTGTCTTTCTACCCTTTTCTTTAGCTTTTGCATATGCAAGACATAACTGCTGGTGGCATACAGAAAAGATCTTTATTAAGGTTATTGGATCAGATCCTTAAGGTCCCTGAGACATTAGGATTCTACTGCTTCCAAGAAAACTTCCCAGACTTTCTCTTAAAATGCCTTCAAAAAGGAGTCTTAGTGAAAGCTATGCCTTAAAAATGAAGAAATAATCATAATTATTTCCTTTCTTTTTACTCTCCAAGGAAAAGGCATTTTAAAAGCATTTAGCTTGTTGATAAAAGCGTGCAGCCCTGCCTGCCTCACTTGTCCCAGGAAGACACAAACCATGTTGGGAAGCAGGCAACTGGGGCCTTCTTTCTAAGCACTTTTCTATAGCCAGGCTACTGAGAATTGTACAACTGGGAAGATATCTCAGTAAGACAGGAACAGCTTTACATTTTGATGACGCACAGGTAGCCCACGCAGGCTATTTCTACATCATGCTTATCCTCGGATAGCACACAAAATCTGCCATTAAGGTCTAAGAGTTTCGTTGCTAAGAAGATCTCATGAATTCAAAGAAAGCTACAAGACTGATATGTAACCACCCTGCACAGGAAAATTTATTAACATGATAGACAAAAAAACTCAAAAACCTCAACATACACACACAAACCATCACAGGAAAGTCTCTTTTCCTGTTAAATTCCATGGGAATACCATGGGTATTCCATTAATACTTTTCCTTATCTCTTTTCCAATTGCCTTGTAGAAAAATCATTGTCGCAAACTTTAGAACTTTGAAGTTTGACAGTTGAATATTGTAAAGAATTTAATCAAGTAATCTGAAAGAACTGCAGCCTCATAATTTAATCAAATTCTTTTGATTGCAAATTAGAATCTTTCAGTGGGCTTTAGTAGGGTCACAGACCCAGGAAGAAAGAGCCCAGATAACAGAAGAGATACAAATGCTTGGTGAACAGCAAGCTGCTTTTCAGCAGSATCGGCACCGTTGCACTGGGCTGGAACTTGCTAAATGGCAGGGCTATTACAAGTTCAGTTTTGTTTTTTAAATGTCTGTGAGAGGAGTAAGCCAGGAACTTGTAAGTAAGAATCCTTGCTTTCCTTGCCAGTTTTGACCAAGTGGGGCTGTGAGATGAGAAAGTATTGCTCTTTGGGGGAGGGTTTCTTTTTAATGAAGGAACAAAATGTGACATTACTCCCTCTYATCTTCTAGGCAATTAGGAGAGCTCAGCAGGAGCTCCACACTGACATGACAGCACTAATTCCTCTAGTAAGAGATTACAGTAAAACTACACAACTGCACTGGACTACATCCCTCTGATGCTGATCCCTTCTTTCCACGCCACAGCTAAACACTATAAGGCAGGGGCCTTATAGGCTTTCTTCCACCTCCTGAGTAGTACACGCCTGGGGATGCTCTTGGGATGCTCTAATTAGTAATTGTATCTAAGATGCAGCATCAAAACTGATGTGAGAACAGCTCAGCTTACTTTCCTAATGCACAACAGCTCTTTAGCATCATGTCCTCTTGTGCTCCTCTCCCTGTTTGCACTTGATTACATTTCCTTTAATGAAACCAGGACTGCCAAAAAGGAGATTTCACCATATGAAACTGAACTATAACAACTGCTGGCAGTCAAGGCAACCCTAGCAACACTCAACATTTATATTGCCCATTATATTTTTAGAAGCTTTATGCAGACCTCACAGGCCTCAGCAAAGAAATCAAAGTTATTTCTGAGGTAGGTTGAAGAGAGGTAAAGAATGCTATACAACTCACCGGCAGTCACGCTGTATTTCTGAAGTAGGATCAGARATAAAAATGTCTGTATCTTAGTCCTAAATGCTGATCCACTGTATCATGCTGCTTCTGATGAGGGCAATTAAATTTCATGCTTCAGGGAGTAACTTAATTGTCTTTGAGGATCAGAAAGAAACTCCATCCCCTCAACCTGTTGTACAGCACTACACATTTTTCAAGTGTACTGGGGAACAGCTTTCATTTTTGTGTTTAAATACTAAATTTAAAACATAATCTCACCTTTAATACACTCAAATACAGTCAAGGTTTGAGAAAGGCAGGTGGTCTTTTCAAAAAAAGAGTAGTGGGAAGATTCTGATATAGCTGAGCTCCCAATAACAGGGTCTTGGAGACCAATTAAACAGGATTCTTCACCTYGCCACTCAGCAAGGACTTTTCAGCACACAGATAAATTATAAATATCGTGTCTGCTCACCAGCTATATGGTTGAATTAATACATGAAACATTTCAGGTCAAAAAGATGAAAAGAGGGAAGGTTTTATTTGAGAAAACACCTATGCTCAACTCTGTGTCCTTTCTAGATACGTTGCAATTACCTAGCAGCTTTTAATAACCTAGATTTCAGAATAAGGATTCAATACATTAAAGAAAGACTAGGGGATAGACTGCTGGGACCATAAGGTGTGGCATTCCCATCCACTGCAAGACAGTCTCCATCCTCCTATAACAAGCCTAAGAGTCTTCTAAAACCCAAACATAGGGTTCAAATACACAAAATGCTGTCAGGTTAAAAAAAATACATCAACTGAACTTCAGAAATTCCTGGAAATCAGAGGCCAGCAGATAATCCTCAGCAAATGCTCTTTCCCAAACATGTAACTTGAGTTATTCTCAGTGTTTGCTTGCAACACAGAGGTGASGGACATGCAGTCTGCGGCACAAACTAAAGAAAGCAAGCATAGTGCAAAATAAATAGAAAGCAAAATTTCTTCCATGAAACTGTATGTTATAGGATGACAATCCTGAAGCAGTATGAGGAATAGCACAAAAAGAAATTGCAGGGATGAAGATGTATTTTCTAATTAAAAAAAAAACTTTCAATTTAATTTCTTTTGTACAGATTTTTGAAAGAAACAACTAATCAGGAAGGATTTGAAAGAGCCTGAAATAAAAATAAAAATAAAAAAAAAAAATTAAGCTATCACTGTTCTATAGAAAATATTATAACAGTTACCTGTTACTACGTGGCAGGTTGAAAGGCTTTCTTTGATTTGTATGATGTGACCTGAAATGGGGAAAGACCTTAAAAAATAAAGAGTCTAGAACGATTATCTAACCACTATATTCAAACAAATAGAAAGTAGGAGGCCAGCTTCTACTTTTCTTAGCCATGGTCTATTAGAGGTTAGGCTGACAAGGCTTTAGTAACAAATTTCCATTTTAAACTAAGAGAAACACAATAAAAGAGATGCATGTAGACCTTTCATCACAGAAATAATCACAAAGAAATGTTAGCATAGTTGGTAACAATCTTGCCATCTGGAACAAATGCAGGAATAATACGTACTAATTACATAGGTCCAAACAGGAGAACTATTGCCTACGGTTACCGCTAACTTTTGCCAGACATATCAGTCTGTTTCTCTCTGAAAAACAGAACCGCAGCGGGTCACGCTCAACACCCATAAAGGCCACCAAGGGCAGGTGACAATATTTGCCACTGCCGTTGCTCACAAGTTTGAGCCACTACCTGGGGTCACAACCTCACAGAACATGGAGCACAGGGCTATTTTATGAAGCCCGGCATACACGCACTGAAGAGCCTCCACATTTGGCAAACACACCTCCTTTTGGTGTAAATGCAAGCCTTGACACGTAACATGCCTGGAAGGCAGACTCCAAAAGRAGCTCCTGTGTAATTTACTGATTTCTCACAGGCAAGGACAAAATTATCAATGAAATCAAAAGGTTTCTCCAACACTGATCTTAAAACACTGCAAAAAGGAGATGATTTTTACTCTTTGCTAATAGAGAAAGCAGACATTTCGGGTTTTTTTACGCATTCCCAAAGCACAGTTCTCCCAATGCTTTTTGTCTCAGTATCTCATTAAGTTGTTTTTCAAATTCAGTAAGTCTTTTTTCGTGACATCAGTAACTACAATTCAGCAACATTCACTGGGAAAGCTCTCACCTTCAGACACAGGTCTGGGAGAGAACTGCAGCATCCGCAGAAGTCCATGGTCATGGAGGAGTCACGGCTCCTCCTGCCCTTCTCTGCTGCAGCGTGAAGGGTGCCAGTCCTCTCCAGACTCAAAAGCCAAGACTTCCAAGAAAGTTCACTCATACTAAACAAAGACGGGAGATAAAACTACTTCCCAGTTCCCTCATAAGACAGAAATGGGATGAAATATCCCCAATACGGTTTTCCTGAGTGACAATGGAAACACTGAACTTGGGTCCAAAGCTGTATACTCAATTTCTGGGGATACTGTCAGGCTAGATTTACAATACCTAGCTCAGTGAAAAAGCACAAATTAACCTAGGCACCATGTCTAGGGCCTGACTTAAACATCCAAAACAAGTTTAAGTGAAATTCTGAGCAAGGATGAGTTTCACTACAAGAAGTTTAAACAACATTTGAGCTCTATTGACAGAAAAGGCTGTAACTAATGCAAAACAACCACACAGGAGTACATCCTGCTGAGCTCACCTGCAGGCAACATAACCTGAGTAGCAACAATGCTGCCTTCATCTGCTTCATGTCACAGCAACAGTTTTTTTTTCTATGAACCGATTCCTAAAATTCTTCCTTTGCTCTTCTCCCTTTCCCAGACAGAATGATCCTGCAGGCCAGGCACTGCAGGCTGGAATGGAAAGGCTTCCAATCCTTTTATTTCTTCCCTTACTACTCCCCCGTGGGGACTGCTCAAGCACTTCCTTCAGAGCAAGATTTTGCCATTTTCATCAAAATTTAGATTCATCARCTCTCCAAGTCTCCCAATGACCTCTAATTTTCCTTAACAAAAATAACCACAAAGCTTTCAGGCTCCTTATCTGCCAAGAGCAATCAATACTGTTGAATAAAAAACGGACTCTGGATCACAGCAGCCCTTGCCTCTGCCTGGCTCAAAGGCTTTATGCATTTTCAGCTTGTTTCTGGATGAACCAACTCCTGGATAATGAAGAGCTTGGAAGCTCCTGCCCAACACTGTTTTGCATGGGTAGGCTGCCTCGGGACATGCTGATTCCCAGTCACAAGGAATTTAATGCTGCCTGAATCTGTATAATGTGCTGAGCTGAGCAATGGGCTGGAAGGAAGACACCATTAGGCTGAACCTCTGTCAGAGCATTCAAATGAGCGCGGCTTAGTCAGTAACTTCATCTCCACCACAGCACCAATGGATGCACCTGAGCTACCCACTGTCAGCTGAATTCTGRCTTTGCTGTTAGCCACACTTAGGAATTTTCATTTCCCACTGATGGAGCACACTGTGCTGCCATGATAAYAAAATCTTCTTTTCTTGAAACAATTCAGAAACTGATAGACTACAAGGATATTGAGGTAGGACAGCAAACTGGGAAAGGCTAAGGTTATTCCTGAGAGGTTTTGTTGGCTGCTTCAAGACTTTAGGGGCCTGAGATAGGAGTAAATGACAAAGTGAGTGGACATTTTAAGGTGATAAACACTAGGCCAGCCTCTACAGAAAGAAGCAAGGACTATTCTTTTCAAAGAAGTTGACTAATGGAAATAAGAGGCAGATCTGCCTGCAATAATYGTCCCCTCAACCTGCAGCCCTACTTAGCCTGTTCAACCAAAGCAATACCTCTGCAAATAGTCAAACTCTCTCTTACTTTCTGAGACTTCCAGAAAGAGTGTTTCACATGTCTCCAGGGTGCATTTCACCACACTGAAGAGAAGGACAGAGTATGACCTTCTCTTCCCCAGGCAGCATGCAAGTCGGAAATCCAAGCCCAACAAGTGCCATCGTCTAACCACAGGGAGTACTTATGGGGCTGGGCTCTGTTTTGCAGCACGCTTTAAAAAAAGGACCTATATGTGATGGCAGCTGCTTCATCCTTATGTGCAAAGCTCAGGAAAGGCAAGAGCAGCTTAGCCCATTACTGCAGCAACAAAGCAAGAGAGAAAGATGGGGCCTGCACAGGAACCACTGACCCAGGGCCTGCACAAATTAGTGGGAACCCCTCCCAGGAAGCCATTCTGTTGCAGCACTATTTCCAGATGCTCTTCTTGGTATGCAGTCATTTAAAAATCCGTGTATGCTGTAAACATAACGATCTTTTGATCTTGCTGTACTTTATAGTGATATGCAGTTTAAGTCATCAAGAATAAGAGAGAATTAGGATGTTTGGTTGCGCAGGTAAAATGAATTTAGTCCAAAGAGCTTTAGGACCTAAGCGCAGCCTTTCCCCCATTCTTTCATTTTTCTTCTCCTTTAATAATTGAGATTAGAGCAACACATGAAAAGCCATAACAAATTCTCTTCATTAGTACCATGTAGCAAGCATCTGCCTTTCAGATTCACATCTACAAGAGCCCACACCACGCAACAGAGCCATCAACATTTTTGAAGGTGAATGAATAAAGTACGTAGAGAGCAGAGCAGCTGTTTCAATTATAGCATTAGCAGCCCAAGCCCTAAGCACTCAATGCTCCTCGAAGCCCAAGGGTGGGCAGGGAACAGAGCCATCTTTATAGATTGTAATTAAAAGACCAAGGCCAATTGCACATTCAAAGCAAAAAGGCAGCAAATGCTTTGGTTGCAGTTGGTCATTTTCTGTCTCAGTCTTCCAGTTTTTCATTTTGCTCTGCAAATGTGAACAAACCCTCTTCCACAGTATGCCAAGTAAAAACAACTCCAGTGTTACTATTCTGCTGTTTATATGTTTCTCAATTTCTACTCACAAAAAAATCTTCTCGCCTCCCCTGCTTATTTTACGGAGACAAGTTCGTATCCTGAGGGGCTTAGTAGATGTAAAACACTAATGTCCGAACAGGTAATGCCCCATGTAAATAGTCGCACCATTGCAGCAAAAGAAATGGTGAATCCATATGCATTACATTTCACGCCTGCTAATGCAAACAACTGACATCCAAGTTCGCAGGCAGCGATACAGAAAACAACAGAGCTGAGTCAAAAACACAACTAAATTCTTCCTCTGAGGAAGCTTCTGTCAACCATATACACACAGAATGGACAAATAAAATTCAATTTTACGAAATCCTGTTTAAACAAAAGTCAGTTTTAGCCATGTGACCATACTGATGGATCATCTCCGGAACAAGGCCTAGCAGCCCTTTAACAGAGCACTAACACAGAGCACTCTCAGTTGACTGAAATCCTTAACATACCACTAACATAGCATCTGCTTGAAAGGAAATGCTGATGGTGGAGTCAGTTGCCCAGAGAGGTTAAGGACTCTCCAGCCATAAGGATATTCCAAAACCCAACTAGACAGAGTTTTCTTCAGTTTCATACTCAGAGTTTCAGTTCAAGGGAGTTGTTTTGCATTTAGCAGAGGGTAGAGCAATTATAAGAAAAAAATCATATCAACAGCTTATTGAAGTATCCCACACTTTGCTCCACTTAATATAAACCTTGAAAATTCAAACAGGTAAATAAGTATCAAGAACTATTACCAAACCTTTTGTCTAACATTTCAAAAATGCTCCCTCCTCAGATCACCTCAGAGGAAAAAAAAAAAATCCTGTTAAATGTACAGAAGTCAGTAAGTATCAGGCAGTCTTTGGGATCTCCCTAGGGGGAAAGCCTTCAGACCCCATTAGAAATCTGCTGTGTGCTTTTGTTTACCTTGTACTTGCTTGTTGAGTTACTATTCTGTGTGAACATGATGGATAGGAAGGAAAGAGAAAAGGTTATTTCTCCTTTCTACTATTCTTGTGTTACCAAAGGGCAACATTCAAAATTCAAAAATGTATGCATGCCTCTGTAAAGATGGCAGTGGATGGGGAACATAGAATACATTCAYGCCAGCAAGTTCATCTCTTGGCAAGTGAGGCAAAGGGCAGGAGCCAGGGAGAAGCAGAACCAATGAAGACTTGGAGAACTGCAGCCCAGCAAAGCAAATAAATCAGGAGTGAGGAGGCAAGAACATGTGGTAAGAGCAAGAGGGTCAGAATGAATGCAAAAGCACTAGCTGAATCAAATAACAGAGAGTAGAAGTTGCTGYGAAACATGACAGCTTTCTCTCCATCCTTCTATTTTGTGGCTCAAACAAGATCAGGAAACAGATGTTCTTTAAATTCTCCTGGATGGAAAAAACAAACTAAGAGTAGTCAAGAATAGTAAATTTAAACATTTCAAGACCACCCTGGGCTAACTCTTATCTATATAAACCTCATCTGCTTCACCCTTGTATTATTTTCCTTTCCTTCACCCCTTAGGTTGTCAATGTGCAGCCCTAAGCCAAGAGCAAAGCAATGCTCTGTGTCCTGTTTAGCATCCTCTAAAGGGCACTCAGCAATCCGTGAAACATTTCATGAAGAAAGCCATTTTAAGAGGTATAGCAATCTTTCTTGGGTGAAAAACTGAGCTGTGCAAATTACAATCCAAAAGACCCCTCAGTTGCTGCTCTTCTGCTTAGACAATCTTTATGAATGCTTCTGTAGTTAAAACCTTCACCRAAATATCTGCTAATATCAAAAAGAACATATAACTGCAAGTTAAACCAGAAATCCAATCTAAAAATGCCCAAGGAAAGAAAAAATACTAAACCAGAAGGACTTTTAATAATGAATTTCAGCATCATCAGTTATTCTGCGAAACTGGGAGACAGGTGTGCAAGAAAAGGGAAGACCAAAAAAAACAGGACAGCAACAAAAAGATGATGGTATGTTAAAGAAACAAAATACAGCCAAATGAGAAAAATAATTTGTGTAGAAATAGTCAATACTATTGAACTTTATCAAGTCAAGGTGTCAACAAAATGGTATGTCCCAGGAAAATTGCAGTGACAGCCAAAGTTGGGTGAAAGATATCTTCTCAGAACTGTGCAAATGACATGCACATACCTAACTGCAGTAGCCAAGGATGGCTTATTTGTATTTATGTGGTSTTAGATGAAATTCAGAGGATGGAGATTCACATTCACACCCTGACTATAATTCTCTCTCCATTTCAGGACAAGGTTCTCTTRAAAACCACACTAGCATTGTGCAGACTAAGCCTTCCAGGCTGTTAAAAAGTTACTTCTGAAGGTCACAGCTGAAACATACTGGCATCGCAGGAAGACATCTCTGAAGACATAAGACACACAGTTTCCAAGGATGCCAGTTCCACTTAATGCATTACAAGAAGTTCAAATGTCAGATAAATATCTGCAGTCTTTACAATCATGCCTGATGTGTAATGAAAATGGCCGGATCTGCTTCTGACCAGAACTATAATTCTTGTTGTGCTGCATTGCATCAACACCACAAGTAGCATAAAGACAAGTTCTACGAGCATTTGCTTAAGTTTCCCCATAAAGCTTGAAATGCATGACCTAAATGTTTCTTTCTTTTCTGAACAGATTTAACCACATTTAGCAAAGATCCACARGATCCACATAAGCAAAGTTTCTTGATGGGGCCTTTGGAGAGCTTGTAGCAGTTCTCTCAAGTGTAATTCTTAGGCATATTTTTGTTCATTGCTCCCCAGTTGCACAGAGCAGAGGAACAGAGTTGAGCCGTTTCCATGCAGCCTAGGTGCATTTCTGTGGGAGCAGCACGTGAAGGCAACAGGTGCCAGAACAGTACTTTGAGAYGTCCTTTCAGCTAAGCCTGCTAAGGAAACAAGTGCGAGCTGACAGCGAACAGCAGCTGTGTTCAGCACATACTAAATTCTGCAAGTTAAAATATTTCACTAGATCTGCCAGCAGCTGAACTCAACCCAACCCCTTTTTGAAGGGCTTTTGTGTTAAAAGCCCAATAAGAAACCACCAGGGACTCTACTGGGCCACTACCGGGAAAGGTCTTCAACGGGAGTACTCAACTTTATATTTGCTACAAAATCAAAGGCAAAGTCACCATTACTAAGAGAATTTTCCAAGAAAATACATTAAATGTGCCAGTTCCAGACCCAGCTTTCTTTCTAGGGCAAGTTGGATGGGAGTCCTCTCACAGCACAAACAGCCCCTGGAGTCTGCAATGGGAAAACACACTCTCATACTCCACATTTTCTAATGTGGAAAATATGCTAAAATAATTCTGAATTAAAAAAAAAAAAAAAAAAAAAGACACAGAAAAATAGTGGAACTATTTTCCACCAGAACATTGGCATTTAAAATTGTGCCACTCCCTATCAGAATGGGAGGCAGGAGTTTTTAGACAAAGGGAAATTGTGAAGAAACAAGAATCCATATATAAWCATGAACTATTTAAGCTTAATCTGATGCTTCTGACTAGTGACAATTCCCAGGTTTCAAAAATCTGTGTTAAAAAGCAAAGTATTGCAGAAACTCTGACCCTAACATCTAGGCTTTCAGCTGCTGCTTCTGAAGCTCTGAACTGATCGAACTTGTCCACTGCGTAGGACCCAGGCTTCGAGCCCAGGCAGCCAGTCTCTCCATGTACTGGCTGCTGATGCACTAGACAAGGCAAACGGGATTCAAGTAAAAGATCTAACTACAAGATTAAAGAAAATATCTATGAAAAACTCATCATGAACTCTTTTTCCACCACTAGGTTTTGTATAACTTTGTTAGCTTGGCAGCGACATATAAAATCACTGAAAAGACTGCAAACCTCTTTATCATAATTATTATATAGAGACATGCTCATTACTCACCATGAAGTAACTTTTGAGGATTTTTAAATTAATTTTCCTCTATTCATATTTAATAGTCTAGATTCTCTTTGGTTTAGAATCAACTGAAACTAGTCTCTTAGACTTTTGAGTACTCAGATGACATTTTGAGCATTTTGGGTGTTATTTACTTCCACAAAACCTGTGTGCAAATGCCTGAAGTGTATTCACAGGAGTAACGTTTCAATATTCTCACCCTTGACATCASAAAACAGAAGCACCACTTGGGAAATTTCAGTGAGGAACCAAGATACACCATAACAAGCACTAGTCACTGAAAATAGAGGAAAATTATTTGTCCACCCTCTTCTGCAAACAAGCGTATGGAAACTGCYAACAGAACAGGGAGTGAGGAATACGGAGAGTATTTGCACAGAGCGAGGCCATTTCTCTCTGTGTTCATAAGCAGGCTCTCGCACACTGACACCCATTTGGGTCCAGGCCTCCAGGTGCTATTTTCACGTATAGAAGTGGTACAACTGAGTCAGTGTGGATGCTGCTAGTTCTGCTTCACAGATGCATGAGGTCAAGGTAGGCTCAAATCAATACTGGTTCCTTAAAATGAGGAACAGTTTATCCTGAAGGAAGGAAGAGGCAAGAYGCAAGTAAATATTCAAGATATTCTTTGGAGAGGTTACAAAAGGGAAAAAAAAAAGGCTATAGATGAAAGAAGTAGCAGAACAGGTTAGCTGAAAGGCTAAAAAGACATAGCTAATGTGATACATTAAGATGCTCAAAGCATACCAGAGGCCTGGAAGGGTCAAGAAAAACTGAATGTAAAGTGTGAAATAAACACAGTTATCTTGGAGAGATATGTACGCAAGAAGATGCATAGAAATACAGAATAGCTTGAGGTTTCTTAAAGCAAACAAACATACATTTATTAGAGAAGACTAACTACTGATATTCTTTAATAGCAGACCTATTTAAGTAGAAATTCTAATTCACTTTTAATTGAATATCGAATCTGTTATGTGATAAGTATATATAGATGACATAGGAGACTGATACACATACCTATGCATAAACACACATTTACAATATATTAATGGAGACTACTCAGTTGGGGAGGATAATGAAACAGAAAAAAAGGGAAGATAAYATTCAACGCATTTGAGTCCACCTCTACTCAAGAATCCATGGTGTAGAATGAAAATGAGTTTATCCCGAGCATAAAATTCTGGCACTTTAACACTGACATCTTTAACAAGAAGCTGACCTGACAGGCCTCAGTACCATTTGCTAGCTGGCCAGGAAGGCTGCTTACAACCTGGGTCGGGTACCTTTCATGGAGAGTGGCAAATGGTCCCTCCAGGGGGTGCTGGGTACAGGCATTCCCCTGAGCAGAAACAAATGCCACCTTTTGTGCTCTGCAGTTGGCCAACTCCTGCTTTGCAGTATCTGGCCACATGCAGCCCAGTATAAACAGCAGACAGCTGTGGCAACTACCAYAGGGTGGTTCCTCTAAATTACGGGAAGGAAATAAAGACTTAATATKGCTTTTCTCTGACCTCAGAAATATAATCCTGTCCCTTCCTTTTGAAAGTCACACAAGACAGGTAAGAATTTGAAAAATCCATTTAAAAGCAGTAAACAGAAGCTCACTCTCACCTAAGTTTGGATCCAGCTACCGTGCTGTAACTCTGAAGAGGAACAGCCAAAGAACATACCCCGTGTTTTATTCTGCCACACAGTTCTCTGTTCTTGGCTCATGTCCCTTCCTTGAGTAACACAGATCACTGCAGTGACAGAGGGAGAACGAGAACACTCTGGAGGGTGGCTGCAAAGCTGAGAGCGATGACTTCAATCCACTTCAGAGCTGCTAAACGCCGAACAACGCTCATTATTTCAGCATTTCCTCAAGTCTGTATTGATTTCTTGTTTCTCTTGCTGTTCTCTCCTGAAAACGGTTCAGGGCAATTTGAAACATTCATTCTTCTGGAGTTCTGGCTAACATAATGTGCCTTGAGCAAGACTGCAATGAAAACCTAAYCTTTCTCTTTCTGTACATGATAATACAAGAGCAACAGGATCCATCCTACTTTATAAGATTTTATTAAGTACAGAGRGAGAATGATCTTATTTTATTCTCTTCTGAACTTTTCAACTCTTGAGAAAATGATTCTGCCTCTAGTCCATGCAAAAACAAAGCACCCCCACTGTTCTGACCATAGTGCCAGGGTGCCTGGGAGACACACGCTTTGGGAAGGTGTGGAGCAGCCCCTCTTAGAGGATCACTCAAGTTAGGTTWCTTTTCATGAGGAACTTAAGCAAGAATGGTCTCTATGGGCAGCACAGACAAATTCAGAAATTGATCTAAATACTAAGCAAGTCCAGAGGGTGCCCAACTCATATGATCTTCCGACCTCCTCCTTCAACATAACAGCACATACTGGAACAAATTTTCAAATATGAAATGTTCTAGTTTAATGCTCTGTGATTCTTCTGTATCATCATTAAATTACCAACTGAGCCAACAGTGCCAACTAGCAAAGGACTGTAAGAACAGAGTAGGAAAAAGTAAGATGAAGGATTACTATAATTATACAACAAGGTACTTTGTCCTTAGGCTCAGCTTACACTTTTACGAATTTTTGCTCCTTTGCACATACATCACAAATTTATAGTTACATATGTTGAGAAATGCCTCAGAGGTCTAATTGCTTTTTTACACCATTTCTGATATTGGTCTGCTCTTACTGATAGAAATTGCTGTTTCATCCTGCCAAGTGACTCAGCCTCCTAGCAGAAGGCTGACAGTTACCCATCCTCATAAGGAGTTTGAAAAATAACAGAGCATTAGGACCATGGGATAAAACCTAAACCAATGTTTCAGTGATCAGAATTATCACTCATAAAAAAAAAAAAAAGAGGTAGGATTTGTTAATATAGAAGTTTCAAACTTTTCAAAATTGTTTTGTTAGTAGGTCTAGAAAATTTCTAAATCTTTATTCCTAAGATTGTCAAGTTCCAGTTTTGAAGGGCACAAGTGAATGGTGTTAGCAGAGAATTAACAATAGGTATGTCCTTACTGAAGGAAAATTACAGACCACTCCAGGATCAATGTAATTTTGCACTAACTCTAGAAGGAGAGATTTAACCTAATCTAAATCTAAACTTAAGTTTTACATTTCAACAAGAAAAACAAAAGACAGATTGGTAATTGAAATAAGTCTTCTAGTTTACCCTTGTCATGAAATACAGCAGATTCTGCTTTCATTCACCATTAAAAAGCAGATCAATGAACCACTCCAGTCTCAGTTTTCACCTGTTCAACAACATGCAGTGCAATGACAGACCTGCKGTATAAAAATATTTTTGTTTTCAATATATTGATATTATTTCATAGAAAAATCTCAAGTATTTAAGTGTCATTTACTGATTTTTCATGCTTTTGATTAAACAGCCTCATCACCATTAGGCCAGTCTACTTTTTTCTTGCTTATACAAAGAATTAACCTCTCACCAATCCAGCAGCCAGTATGATCTGTAAAGAAAAGGTAAGCAGCTGTTTTCTTGAGCTCAGAATGTGAGATATAATGCCGAAATGACAGTAGAGACAGTTCATAGGCAGAATCTCACTCAATATATTAATAAACAAAAGGACAAGCAGAAAAGCGTACAAGATTTTATTTGCCCTTCTTTCTCAGCCCCATCCACTGAGCTGTCCTTCAATTGAACTCTACAACAGAGCCAAACAAGATTTTTCAAAGATTTGTTTTTCAAAAAATCCTGACAGGCTAAAGTCAGAGCATTACATATAAACTCGCATCTGGAATTTTGTTGTTGTTTTAAGGAGGAATCCCTTTAAGAAGTTTCCCCTCTCCTCACACAGAGGAGAAATTCTGCAATGAAAGTCATTGGAGAAGAGCTGAGAAGGATGAAGATATGCAGCGCTTTGTCACAGTGTCCTTATTCCTCAGAAATTATTATTTTTACAATAACTGAGTGGAGATGCTAAAACTATTTCTCAATATTCCTCACCATCTTGCATAAATTATCTCTCATAAATTTGTATTTCAATTTTGCTTCTGATTTYTATTGCCAAGCCTGATTTTTTTTCCATGATAAGTACTTGCTTCAGGCTAAATATTCTTGGAATTCTTTGGCAAAACTATTTTAGGTATTCCTAGAAGGTACACACAAAAGTTCTCAGGTTAAATATTTCTGCTCTTTTTTTTTCAAGTGCAGGGAGCTCAAAACTATGCAGAAGCTCACCTTTCTGACAGTTCTTCCACTATCCTTGTGAAACAAAGCAAGGACACTTTTTGAACATTTAGCATAATAAAACAAAAATCAGGTCACACGTGTCTCAAACTGGGCTCTTAAAAGTCAGTGAATACTTTTGAACCCACTTTTTTTTCTCAGCCACATTATGTAAAAGGACAAAATTCACAGATTTTACCGGCAAATGCTATTAACGACCTTATAGCAAAGATAATCATGCCTCCTGACTAAGATACTGATTTGATTCCACAGTATCTGAAGTATTCAAAAACTCCAGTCAAGAGGATGAGGGAAAAAAAAAAAAAAAAAGAAAAAAAAACCTACATGGAAATGAGCAACTTTGTCCTCTGAGTCTTGAATCATTTCAGCAAAAAAAGCCACAGAGCCATTAACTGAACAATGAGGAGAAAAAATATTACAGAGCTACTCATTATATGAGCATTATCTATCCTCTGCTGAATAAAGTATGTAACTTGTACTAAAAATACTATGATTCATATAATTAAAGACTGTATGATAATGAATATAATTGCAAGAGACTGAGTTAAGATTGGACTGGAAAACATTCTGGCATTTTATAAATTTTGAGTATTTCATTTTATCCTTCAGCAATATTCACATTTGAATGTGAATGTTTACATATAAGAATTAAATGGACAAGAACGTTAAGTAATAATGTCAGAGACCAATGTTCAAAGAAAAAAATGGATTTTAATCTCATTTTTAATTACAAGGTTTGAAAAATGAGATTACTTTGCAGCAGACGAGATTCCATGGCATTTTGGGTCAAAATTTGGGAAGCATCATATTTTGCCATTATGGACTAAAACTGAAAGTTGATGCCTTGAAACTAGACAATTGCCTCTCTCCTGCTATTGCAAGTAACAGCAGAAGCAAAAGGATGACTGACTAAAGGATATGAATGCAGAAAAACCTAGTATTTTAACATGCTAAGATTAGGCTGTTTTAGTTTCTTTCTAATTAAATATACAAAGGCAACACCAAAAGTAAACAGAAAAGACACACTAAAAGAAACCCTTTTTGGATGGTACAACAAACTAAGAAAGAAGTACAAAGGCAAAGAGCAGAATCAAGAGCAGCAGAGACCAGCCATCTGTTTTGGATTTTTTTCCCCRTCTCTAAAAAAGTATATTTTTTTACACATATATATGTGTGTGTGTGGGTGTGTGTATAAATGTATATGCATGCGTGTGTGTATTTTATATACATATACACACTTCTTTTCAGTTCATCTTAATTTAACTCAACAGATAAAAGATTAGGCAACAATATAAATAAGGAAAAGGGTGTCTGAAAATTTTATTTAAATCAAATCTCTGAAAGTAGTATTTTTTTTCTCAAGTTTATAGATAGAGAACTTCCCAGTTCCCAAGCTTATTGCCAGCCCATCCTGATAGACTGCCAAAGCTGTGCTCATTTCAGTGAGGAAAGCCTCCTACTAGCAGAACTGATCTCATGTAATATGAAAGGATCATCATACCCCATTTAAAATACCAATCCATTTTGAGATGCAAATTTGCAGAAGTGACAATTCTGTTTCATTAATACAGAACATGACAAAATCACAGGTAGGATAAATTTCCCAGAAAGCCAATCCAAAATTTCCCGTCTTGCATGTGGCCACATAAAGCAAAATAATATCTAGCTATTTATTCCTCGCTCTGAAAGGAAACCAAACAGAATTCTCTCCAGAAAGGACATCATATTCTAAAGCAAGACATTAAGCAATAGGGATAACTTGAATTGCAGCTTTCTCCCAAGACCCCTAAGGGTCTTCAAAACTGACTCTACATGGATTGTTTTATGCTCCTCTAGATTCTCTGCATCAGTGAATCCATCAAACTGAAACCACAGAGTTTCAGCATAGTTAATCACAATGTAGTTTTTGAGTCTGAAACTTAACTACGCCACTCTGGGCCAGGGATAATGGCAGGGAACACGTGTCTGTTTGAGCAAGGTAGTATTTGTGCTCTTACCACAAGGAGCAGTCAATAGAAACCTACACTCAGCATCGCACCCATTCTGGGTGACTGCAGGGACACCAGGGACAGGACCCTGAGGTTCCCAGGCTTTTTAATTCCCTAGCCAAGCCCTACTACCTTCTTGAAAATCAGTCACGTTCAGATATCTTTGAGGCTAGGCCTACATGTATTAGATACTCCTCAACACTTTCTTCTGGAAAAGTGGTTAACACAGAAGGATACCAACCTTCGGTGCTATTCTTTGAACTGCACCATTCCATGAGGTTTGAAGAGGGGGCATTTCTGTTTTAAAAGACATTTGGCTACAGTCCTGCCCTAGTGAGAAGAGAGTCAGATACAAGGACCTGCACATGAAGTTCTACCTACAGGCCCACAGGCAGGAATAGCCTAAAATCAGCATGCTAGCTGCACTTGGGATTCATCATTTGAATCCCTTCACAACAGTCTGAGGGAACATCCAAAAGAGAGATGAACGGATATATCTGCAATTAATCAGAGGCAAATTTAGAGAAGAGTTATTACCTGATACACATAATCAGAGAATGAGATGTGTAAGACATGCTTCAAATTAAATGCCATTGCAGACTAATGAAAAAACAGAGACTTGTTTTCAGTCTGACCAGTTCATCAGCTGCACTCTAAAGTTCAACATTTATCTATTTTCATTAGACCAGCAATGTTACCAGCCACATGGAGGTTCTAAAATCCACTGTGTAAAGCAAGGGAATTAATCTCAAAATTAACTAAGATGTTCTGGACTCAGTTACATCAGCATAAGTCTAGGGGGACTTTTGTTAATTGTGTGCATGATTTAGAGATTTGCATTTAGATTACCTGGAAACAAAAGKTGTCATGCACTCAACACTCCCTGTAATAATGCTTAACAATCCACATACAAAAATGCTCTCACTTTTGGTTTTGTGCATGTGTTTCCACTGCCACAAGAAGAAAGACTGCTTAGGTTTCCACCTAGAATATTAAAAAAGTATATGTATCAAGGGCACAATTGAAGTGCTAAGGACAATTTTTCATGCTTAGTGATTCAAATGATTTAAAGGAAAGAGCTGGATAAATCATCCTCTTCAAATTTAAAATATGAATATAAACACAGGCAAGTACTTCACTAGTCTACAGATGAGTGACTAACCATCAATTTTTATCAGGATTTTATCAACTATTTAACATCAGGATAAATGCACGTGAATTTTGTTGCTGTTTTCCTTCCCTTCTATCAAGAAATAAAGATAGCTCTTTTCTATCAGGGAATATTTATCACAGTTGATTATAATTCAAGATATCATATTTCAACTCCTAGAACTCTTACACCTGTTGCCCATTAGTAAGAGGGAAGAAATGGAGGGAGAACCTATCTCCCAGGCACAGTCTCTAGAGGCTGCTCGCCTGCCAACTTCTCATCAGACTGCGAACAACAAATATCCAAGAACGGAGTCCTGATCCCAAGCACTTCTGCCAACCACACCTCAAACCCCAGGAACATGCCAAGCAATAACTTACACATCCCCTGCCAATTAGGTAGCTCCCTTGCTATGGAAAAATGATCAAATAAAAACTTTTGAAAATAAAAATGCAAGTAGCACAAAACTGAAGTAACTTCCACTTTTACTATTTTCAGAAGGTTCAGAAGAAAGCCAAGAGAGATAGGAAACCACAGCTACCCAGTGTAGACTATTCTTTAATAATGATTTTCAAAGGATGGTCAGAGAGGTACTTGCTGTCAGACTGCAATGATTTTGACARAACATCTTTGGAAACAAATTTCCATACTATTAGCATATGACAAGGTTAAGTTATACTAAGATACTTTAAAATAAGGCATTTGCTCTGGTGCTAATGACCTTCACAGTCCGTCAACGAGGATTTGCAGGTCATTGCTCAATAGGGCAAAATCCAGAAACATACAACAGGAGTTCAATTTTTAATCAGATTCATATTCTGTGCCTATAAAACAGCAGGCTTTCATGGCAGGAATAGAATTTGCAGGTATAAAATTATGACTTGACTTGACAGTCACAAATTAGCCTAAAGTTTGCTCCAASGCTTATTGATTTAGACCATTCCTGAAAAAAAAAAATAGATACGTAATTATTAAACACTAAGCACAGAAATCCTATTGATTTTAGTAGATCAAGCCTTTATAGCCGTCAAATAACGACTGCTATTAGACAACTTCACATTATTCACACCTTGTTTAGTTTTAATTTTAAGGCAGAAGGAAGTACAACAAACAAGAGTCAGGCCACTTTTGGATGAAGTAATCTTCTTATGGAAAAGTTATTGAAACAAGTTTAACTCTCTTGAGTGTACTACCCATCAGAAAAATATTAATTTCACTATCATCCTCCATTTTCATCAACTTTACTGACTACAGAGGCTACATGCCATATAGTAGGAATGGTCTTCTTTTTATATTTCTTTAATAAATCTGTTAACAATAAATTAGGCTTGACCAAAACCATAAAAATGCATTTACTATAGATGAGATTTTAAAATGTTTACCCTGTAAACTCCAAGGAGCAACTAAAATTATTGCTGTTGTAAGTCTTGTTAAAGCCTGGTCCAGTTCAGTAAAGCATGTTATTTTCTGTATGTTTAGAATTACATCACTGTGAAAATCGTTTTTGCTTTAGGAATAATTAAATGAATAGTGCACCTTAGTGCACCTTAAAGTTGGAACACCAAGAAGCCACTGCATATTGAGTTATTTTAATTAGGAGGCAGTTTACATATTTCTTTACCTCAGTTTGTTCCCTCAAATAGTTTGGTAAAAATCTAAAGAGAGCTAAAGTTACTCTTTCCTTTTTTTTTCTTTTTCTTTCTTTTTTTTTTTTTTTTAAAAAAAAACTTTGTTGAAATTACTGCTTATAAATACTATGAATTAGATAACAATGGAGCCAGAACCTTCCCCTTATCAACCAGGGAGCCGTTTCTGCTTACACTTCTGACTAAGCTCCCTCTCTCACTTGTTAAGCCACAAGTGTCTATCCTGATTGCACATCCTGGCCACCACTTATTTCAACAATTTGAATTTTTTTTTTTTTAAGATCTGGTATTTTGATTATTAAGAGGATAGTTACTTAAAAGAAATAAGTAGGTAAAAGCATGATATGCACATGACAAAATAGTACGGCTTTGTGATGCAATTAGCTCTGTCCCCCACTTTTGCTGGTAGCATAGATCACAACTGTTTATAGATCTTACCTTTAGACAGAGATACTGCACAGAAAGAAGATAAAACATCCCACTGACAAAGTACTCATAGCATCTTAAAAAAAAAAAAAAAAAAAAAGCTTACAAATACAGGAGGAAAAGTATCTTTGATATCACATTTCCCTTACTAGAAAATATTAAGTCAAAAATTCTTTTTTTCTAAGGAAAAAAAGCTTAAAAAAAGCTTTAAAAAAGTGGTTTTAAAAAGCTTAAGTTAAAGGAATCCTAAATAAACAATTTCATTATATAGCTGGAAGTCCAGAAGTAATAGCTTACAATAGACCTAACAAGGCTGGCTTAGTTTTCATCAAAACCAATTACATTTATCATGTTTTTGCTAAAAAACACAGCATCACAACTGGCTGCCTCTCAGAGATTAATTTCCTATCGGCTTTTCCTACAGCTCAGCACCACAGAAAGCTGGAAAGCAAAAATCAAGCTGTCCTTGAATTCAAAAGTCATCATGAAGCAAATAAAAGTTGCAAACCCCAGGCTAACCTCCAGAACGTTCGAAGTGATACTATGACAATACAGATATTTAAAAAATTAAGTAATAATTCAAAACAATTCAAAACAAGCCACAATGCAGTATGAAGGCACTTGTCCTCTACCCTATTACACCAGACAGACTTCAGGGACAGTGAACCAGACAGCTCAGCATCTCCTCATGCTGGATGCATTCACTCCCATTCATGCACTAACACAGGTACGGATGAAATTACACTGTATTCAAGCTGCACATAAGATCTTCCCAGGTGCAGTCACGTACTGATAGTCGAGCTGAAGTGAGTGCTGCACAGCAGCAATGACAGCTAATTCAGTGCTGAGAGGATCATGTCTACACGGCACAGTCACCTGTAGACAATTCCAGGGGAGGAACACTGCTTTGCTTATTACTTATGAGGTTTGGTATTCCATAAGAAAAACAACTGTGCCATGCCCTATAATGATAAGCAGAAAATAATCCTTAGGAACAAACCCTATATTTCAGACAAACTTTTGAACTCAGAAGTTTCATTTGCACTCAAAATGAGCTATAAGCAAGAGATGCTTGAATATGAAAATGAACCAACTGACATTTGCTGTACACACCACTTACTAATAATTTAGAAAAGTGGATGGAATAGGTACATAGTCATCTACATTTTCAAATGTTATGTCTTGCCATCTCTTGCAAATTCATCAAAAGACCTGAKGTCTTTCTCAACGTCAGATAACTGTTTATCTCAAAGTTGCTAGCCCTCACACTTCTAACAGAAAAAAAAGAAAAAGTTTAGAAATACAAGGCAAAGTTTTAAAAGCTACAGGAAGATTAACAGGACTTGCCAAACCCATGATTTATGAACACTAGGGACTGGCAACACGGCTAACAAAAAGTTCTACTTTGTTATAGTCTAACGAAGGAAAAAAAAAACAGCAGATCATCACATAAAATAAGTAGAAAAGTTTACATTGGGTTTTAGAAAATGAGATATGTGGTTTTCTGCTTCCATGCCACCTGGATATTAGATACGCCAGACAATCTCACTAGCTGGGCAGTCTGCCTCTAGCATACAATCACTACAAAATACTTGAGAAATGAGTTAACAGTAGCAAGCCTATAACACAGTAAATAATGATATAGCATGATAAACTGAATCAATCTGATCAAACTAATCAACCATTTCTGACTTCTGCAAGACATTAGCAAAATTCTATTTCTTCTTGAAACTCAAACTCAAAAAAAAAAAAAAAAAAGCGTCTCATTCAAGATTAATTCAAGAGTACTCAACAGATCAATAGCTGAACTGGACACAGACCTACCATAATCAATGACACTGGAATGCGCTGCTGCTTATAGAAGTGACAGCACAATATATTATTACAAAAAGATGAAATATGTTAAGAAATCAAAAGGAAAGRCGATTACAGAAAGTATAAATACACTGCAAAGAAAGACAACATTCTGCAGCTCTTCATGAAGAGAGTCAGAAAAAAATCAAAACAAGAAAAAAAAACAACTGGGACCCTGGAACAGCATAAGCCTAGGACATACCTGCTACACATCTAATCCTACAAACAACTCCAAGACCATGGAGTAAAATCTTAGTCATCTAGAGAGAAGATGCTAACCTGAATTTAATTTAGTATATCAAACAGATTTTAGGAAGGGTCTCTGAGTCAGATCTTTGGCACATTGCATCTTCCACAAAAATCTGAAAAGTTGACAGTTACAGCAATATGACAAGAACTGTATTACATGGCAATACAGACAGAGAGAAATCAGAGTAATGTCAAATCAAGCAGCAACCAGGGAGAGAAGTGACAGTGGCGCGCACACAGAAATGCGCTAGTGAGTCATGCTGAGAGAAAGGGAGTAGATGAAGTTGCTAACTCGCTTGCACAAGGCTTTTACTCACCCTTCAGAAAACTAATGCACAGCTATAATGGTTGTCACAATTCAATACCTCTTTCCACAGTAACAATGACTATTCAGACCTCCAAACATTGTAAGTTAGGAGACAAAGATGCACATAGACAAGCAGAGACTTGTAATACAGGACTTGAACCAGTTAGAAAAGAACTAGTTATTTGTAATGGCATCTAATGTAAAGAATTACTAAAGAACTTGTTAAGAAGATATTGCCAGGAATTTTTGGATGAAGATTCTTTCATTTGAAAATGAAAGCATATAACCCCAAAAGCTTGACAGTAACATCCCAATCTCAACTATACTTCTATCTCAAAGAAGTTCTCAATTGCAAAGTGGAATGTGTCTTTTCAGAAAGAGCAATGAATATTCACCTCACTCCAAACCCCAGTAAAACAGCTATATCACTGCTATGAACCACGTAACAGCTGGTACTCAGTAAGAAACAAGTGACCTAGACTGTAGAAACTAGCAAAAAARATACTAGAAAGACATCTAACTCTAACAAACAAGTGGGCACATCTCCACTGACTTAGTCAAGAGCAATGAATTAATGAAGGCATTCCCAAAGACCATGCCAAATTTCAAGAAACTGTATGTGATCTACAAACACAGCAGTTTTCAACATGGGACTGAACTATAAAGATTTAGCTTATTCTTAGGGATCACATAGAATCATAGAATGCTTAAGATTGGAAGGGACTTCAGAGGTCACCTAGTCCAACCCCCCTGCTCACGCAGGGTCACCTAGAGCACCTGGCACAGGGCTGCGTCCAAGCAGGTTTTAAAGATCTCCAAAGAAGGAGACTCCACAACCTCTCCGGGCAGCCTGTTCCACGGCTCTGTCACCCTCACTGTCAAGAAACGTTTCCTTAAGTTCCTGTGGAACTTTTGGTGCCTCAGCTTGTGGCCATTTCCTCTAGTCCTAGCGCTGGCCACCACTGAAAAGAGGCCGCCCCCCTCCTCCTCACTGCCTCCCTTGAGGTATTTATAGACACTGATCAGGTCCCCCCTCAGCCTCCTCTTCTCCAGGCTGAACAGACCCAGCTCCCTCAGCCTTTGCTCAYAGGGCAGATGTTCCAGGCCCCTGATCATCCTCGTAGCGCTGCGCTGGACTCTCTCCAGCAGCTCCACATCCCTCTTGTACCGCGGAGCCCAGAACTGGACACAGTGCTCCAGGTGGGGCCTCACCAGGGCTGTGTATAGGGGGACGATCACCTCYCTCGACCTGCTGGAGACGCTCTTCTTAATGCACCCCAGGATCCCGCTGGCCTTCTTGGCCACCAGGGCACATTGCTGTCTCATGGTCAACTTGTCATCCACCATGATGCCCAGGTCCCTCTCTGTGGGGCTTCTCTCCAGCAGGTCCACCCCTAATCTGTACTGGTACCCGGGGTTATTCCTCCCCAGGTGCAGGACCCTGCACTTGCCCTTATTGAACTTCATGAGATTTCTCGCCGCCCAGTCCTCCAGTCTGTCCAGGTCCCTCTGGATGGCAGCACAGCCCTCAGGGCTATCAGCTACTCCTCCCAGTTTGGTATCATCAGCAAACTTGCTGAGGGAGCACTCCAGCCCTTCATCCAGGTCGTTAATGAATAAGTTGAACAGGACCGGACCGAGGACCGACCCCTGGGGGGCAGGCCTCCAACTGGACTCTGCGCCACTGACTACCACTCTGCACCCTGCCACTGAGCCAATTTCTAATCCACCTCCCYGTCCACTCATCTATCCCACACCTTTGGAGCTTGCCCACGAGGATGCTGTGAGGGACGGTGTCAAAAGCCTTACTGAAGTCCAGATAGATGACATCCACCGCTCTGCCCTCATCTATCYAGGTAGTCACTCCTTCATAGAAGGCGATCAGGTTAGTCAAGCAKGATTTCCCCTTGGTGAATCCGTGCTGGCTACTCCTGAGCACCTTCTTCTCCTCCACGTGTCTGGAGACARCAGCCAGGATGAGCTGTTCCATCACTTTTCCAGGGAYGGAGGTGAGGTTCACCGGCCTGTAGTTGCCCGGGTCCTCCTTCTTGCCCTTTTTGAAGACTAGAGTGATGTTGGCTTTCTTCTAGTCCTCCGGCACCTCCCCCGTTCTCCAGGACCTTTCGAAGATGATGGTGAGCGGCTCGGCTATGACATCCGCCAGTTCCTGCAATACCCTGGGGTGCATCTCATCAGGGCCCATGGATTTGTGGGTGTCRAGTTTCCTTAGGTGCTCTCTGACGAACTCTTCCTCTACCCAGGGCAAGCCTTCCTCTCTCCAGCTCACTTCKTGTGTCCCTAGGGCCTGGAATTCTAAAGGGCTGCCCCTGACAAACACCGAAGCAAAGGTAGCGTTCAGCAGCTCTGCTTTCTCCTTGTTTTCTGTAACCAGGGTACCCACCCCATTCACTAGTGGACCCACATTCTCCCTGACCTTCCTCTTGTTATTAATATATTTGAGAAAGTTTTTCTTGTTGGTCTTAACATCCTTTGCCAGATTTAGTTCCAAGCGTGCCTTGGCTTTCCTGGTAGCATCCCTGCATTCCCTGACAATGCTCCTGTATTTCTCCCAAGGGGCCTGTCCTTTCTTCCACATTCTGTATATTGCCTTCTTCTGCTGGAAGAAGATCACATTAAGATCACATTAAGCTAGAAGATCACATTAAGCTAGAAAGCTGATATAAGACTGAGGAAGAGCAACAGAGAACAAAAAAAAMCCCTAAAACTTATCAAGCTTCAATGTTTCTCTCTTTAGCACTAACAGTACCACCTAGCTTTCCAGAACAGGACTTCACAACCACTTGCCCTAATAAAGCACATCTGAATGGCTCTAGCACTTACCCATCAACTTCTGAAAGAGAGGAATGCCARTAGCTGCTATTACGAGTGGAGTTTTGCATTAATCCTACAGTCTTTACAGTAGTAAAGGCTACTTAGCTTTTCCAGGAGATCTCTTGATTTCAGTTACTGAATTTTAATTGCTGTTCTGAAGAAAAGTCTTCCACTGTACTTAGGAGTACAAAAAAGACCACCAACAGGCCTAAACGGTGCTCCAAAGTCTGACCTCACCCTCTCCTATTCTATCAAACTATGAGGTACTGACACTTTGAAGACTATCGTATTTTCAAATAAGGCAACAGAAAACATCACTAATAGAGCTAGGAAGAGCACATCCCAGCAAGTCAAGTTAGTGCTTTCTGCTAATAAGATAATGATGATAATGATCTATTTTATTACATTGACTAGTGCTGGCAACTCATCCTGAGGCTCCTGTAACATTTGGGAGAGGTTACACTGAAGATGGGAAGAAAAACTCATCACAAATAACGGAATCATCATTCGAGGRAGAGTATCTTAGTTTTGAATAGTATTACTGAAGTCTTAAATTTGCAGCCTTCTGCAATGCTCACAAGCAGGCATTCCACTCTCCTCTAGTTTGACTGAAGGCACAAAAAGCCGCCAGTCTCAGTTACGGTGGTGATGGGACCTGCTCTGTATGTGAACCAAACATTTCTGAATCACCACCAAGGCAGGTTTGGCTTACTACTCAGAATTAGGGCAAGTTTCATTTCATGCAGCAAACATGCCTGTTCCTATCTCCCMAAAAACTCAAGAAGATATTCTAAACCATCGTACCAGCTTTGGGCAATGGTTTATCTGGAGAGTGGAACAATCCAATCTATTACTCTATTTATCAATATAAAGCTATAAAATCTATAATCACAGAATTTGCTTTTAGCACTTGAAGAGCTGGAGTTTGGCATCTTATTTACAGTTATATGATTAAGATAAAGCACTCGCAGAAGAAAGAGGGGGGAAGAAAAGCAATATAAACAACATGATAACAACAACTCCTCAAGGTCCAGCAACATTTCACAGAGCAAGTATTTAGAAGGGCAAAGACTCAAAAATGAAGATGTATAGCATCACCACACAGAACTGGGACATAAGATTTCTAGTTTCTGAACAGAATTGTAAATAATCCATTAACATTGTTGGTCTTCCAGTAAGTTATCTTTAAGATGGACAAAAAGCCRTAAAGAGCCTTAACATTTGACAAAGTCCTACAAATTTTTACCTGACAGGTACTACTGAAGTGCAAAGCATTAAATTACATATGGCTAAACACTGTCATATATTAGTATAACTTCTTTATAGAGAAGGAGGATAAGGGAACAGGACATTTTGCGCCCCCCCCCCCCCCCCCCAAAAAAACCCCTTCATCTGCCACTCGAGATACACATCAAGTCAAAAAGATGCAAAATTCCCTGTACAAACATTACTAAACTCTAAGGACAGATTCATAAACAAGTTTTCTTAAACTAGGCTTTGAAAAGATTTGGTGCTTTCCTCTCAGAGACAAACTTCAGAAAATACTTTTTTTTGTCTCCTCCCCAGAGCCTTATACTCCTTCCTCTTCACTGGTTTTATGTACACTTTGTAATATTTTTCCCAGTCACCAACCCCCTTACATATTTTATACACATATTTCTACAGCAACACTTGACAGTTTTTCTTCCATAGATGATAAACATAAGCACATTTTCAGCAGCTACTTGCTCTTTTAAAACCAGTTTGCTTTGACTCAGACTGCATCTGTTCCATGTGTGCCTCCTGCAAATGTTATCATAAGCACATATGGAAGTGCAAAGTATTCATTAAAAGTATACTTTAATTTTCATATGTTCTGGAATGAATAATAAATAACGGCAAAAAAAATAGTATTACAAATTTTGAAGGAAATTCAAGCAATGACAAAACCTTTACTGGGGAGTTCAAGCATTTCATTTCTGGCTAGCTAGACACTGATAAACATCTATGCAAAATTCTGTACTTGTATCACAGTTTCTCTACTCAGGTTACTTCTAAAATCAAAAAATTAGTTTGGTCAACGTCCATCTTCAGTAAAATGCTAACGTACTTTGAGTGGGTAACTTCAATAGCAAAGTAATATTTGAGTTACTGTTAAAAAGTAGCAATCCTGCTCCCACAGAACTTTTGCAAGTCCCATCTGGATAATTTACTTGCATCTGCAGAAACTAAGTGGCCCAGATCTTATGACAGGAAACCGTGAAGAGAAAGATACTACTGTGGCTTGCCTTCTCAGTAGACAAAAAAGGAAAAAAAAAAAAAATCAACAACTTTCAGTTAATTAGAGAGCATTTTGATGGCTTGCTAGAACTGTTTATGGCTAGCAACAGAATGTTCTTTCAATGAGAAGTGCTTTAACAATACACTAATAAAGCTAGGCTGTCCTGCCGCTGAGATGTTAATGGCACTGTTAATATAAGTTTAATGTAAATATGAATGAATGGTGTAGCTGATGTGGATTAGACATCCTAATGCCCTGATGAATTACAGTAAGGCACAGAGCAGGCAGGCAGCACAGCAGCTATAGAGGCAGGCTCAACACAAGGCTGCTTGGAAGCATCCCCCAGAGCAATCCTGACCAGGGCTCAGTATCCCGTTCTGGTAGTCCCCAGCACAGGAAAGCAGAGCAGCATGCTGGGCTCTTAGCAGACAGCAGGAATTTTAACCGGAATACTCAACAAATGCTAACTTCATATCTTGAGCTCCACTAATGCAAGTCTATGTCTTTTTTTCAGTAAGTTCAGCGTGATTTAGCTGTCAAAATAAGTCAATTTGGCCCTATCTAGTCTTAGGCCAGTCTGATAGCTTGCAAGTGTCTGAGCTGGGCAAATTTAACCATCTTAAGATTCCTTCTTTCCTTCTTTCTTAACATGACCACAGAGCAATTGGAGATAGTATCCAGTTCCCCCTACACAGAGTTACTGCTCCAGGCAGGCATCACATTGGGATARCCCAAGAACAAGGCATTTCAGAGGACATGCCACTTCTGGAATATTCACGAGTTGCTCTAAGACTTTTCAATTTATACAGCCAGAAACAAACACTGAGAAAATAATTTCTTGTCTCACTTTCACATAAAATCAAATTCAAAAGTGCAATAACTTCATTCAGTGGCCCTCTGCTAATCGGGAAATGGATGTCAGGTCTGAGGTCAGAGCCCACTGGACACAGCTCAGGAGAGCTGAAGGCTGCTTCTGGGGAGCAGAAATGGAAGGGAGTACCAGCATGCCCAGCGCTCCCACCAAAGGTGTGGGAAACTGGGTCAAGAGAACGAAAGGACACTTCTTCCTCTGTGAAGGAGCGTAGAAGGGTAAGGAGAAAATCAACATTGCAACAAGACAGAATTATCTGTCTGCTATCAACATAGTAATATGAAAATCCTCTGTGATATTTAAACTTTCTCCCAAACCACTGGGACCAGAATTGACATGTTCTGTGTAAGGTCATAAAATTAACTACATCTAAACAAAAATAATCAACTTTCCCCCAATACACACTTCTTGGTACAGATGAAACAAGACACACAAGMGTAATATATTTGGAAAGCAATTAATACATTCAGAATTCTATTAGCCACCAGGAAAAAAGTACAACTTGAAACAGCAATACTATCCTTTATTAATGTCCAAATTCTACGATAACAGAGGTGTAAATTTGTTCTACATGGGAGACCATCCCAACTAGATATATCCAGTGAGTCTTATTTTCAGACTCTGGCATGCCTCAGTGAAAGTGAAGAGTTCTACATATTCAGCCAATGTTAATGTAAGCTGAATTACAGGTATCCAAATATCTGGGGAAAGACTCATCATTCTACACAAGTATGAACGTAAATTTATAGATCAAGAACTGGTATAGCTAGATACGTAAAGTCTTAATCATGCTTACAGAAAAAATATTAGCTGCCTCTTTTTCCCCCTCTGTAATACATACAATTCTCATGTGAAACAATAGCTGGATACGCAATAATATTTTTTAATGTGAAATACTGTTAATATGTTTCCTCCGGGAGTTGCTCTTCCAGAGTATAGTAGAAAATACATTTATTACTCAAGTTTTCATTACAGAAATGCCATAGCATATATATCTTTGGTCTCCCACGTACTCTACTACTGAGTATGACAGGCTCATGACAGGCCTTTTTTCCTATCTTCTCCCCCTCCTTTTTTTAACAAATTTATTATTTATTATCACCAGTGCACTAATATTTTGATAGATTTACTTTGGAGTAAATAATAAATGACTAGGAAGCTTTTTCCATTTCTCATTYTCATTTTGATTAATGAAATTGAGAAATACTCCCTCCCAAATCCTCCTTCTTCTGTGGCTGAAAACATATTGAGCTTATCCTTCTTCTACACCATTAAAAATTGTTTTACAGTGGCATTATGGAAAGGATTTTCTTGGGAAAGGAGACAAGAAAAAGCCAGACCCTGCATACTATATAATACACATGTGAGAAGGAAACACACAGGAAGACAGTCAGGACTGTCACATACAGAGAAAAACAAAGAGTCAAAGTCTTATCCTGTTTGAGGTCTCCTGTTTTCAGGAACACAAGGCTTTCAAATCAAACACATACCAAAAATATCTACCTACTGCCATTTTTAGTACAGAGACAACCTGTGGCTCTTCAACTCTGAAGAACTACTGTGCTCAAAATGGGTAGTGTTATATTCAAAGACTGTTAAAAGGGTCCAAGTCTGTGGACTTCACAAATTTTCAAAAATGTCTAATAGAATATYTGAAAGAGTATGAGTGTCAAAAAGGTATCAAAATCCATTTTACATCTAAACATTGGGAAAACAAACAAAAACAAACCAAGCCAAGGAAACAAAACGAATATTAACCTGCAGAAGTTATTACCAGGGTTCCCTGTGCCAGTACTGAACAGTTACATTAAAATGAACATTGTTTGTAAAACTGAATTATCAGTCAGTGGATACAAACTAAGTGCAATCATGATACAAATTATTACAGAACCCTACAACCAGAATTCATCAAAACAAGGTCAATACTGTGAAAAATCATTTATGTCAGTCCTAGAAAACAACACCACACAAWGCAAGAAGTTTGAAAGACTTGAAATCCACTGGGCCTGCTAGACAACTTCTGCTTGACTCAACAAATGACTTTGTCCTTCAGATCCACAAGTGTTTTTTCCCCACAAACTGTCCTCTAACTCCAAGAAAACACAGGACACCTTAGCTTTGCTACTATGCTCCAGGAAGTCCAAAAAAACTCAAGTAATTTGCAAAGTAGCATCAGTCAGAAGACTACTTAACTATTTAGCAGTCAGTCAGCTACTTAAAGACTATGTTTGAAATATACCRACATATTCTATCATCGCATGCAAACTATTTTCAAATATATGTGGAAGGGGCTGATTATATGTGATAGGAGCCTTCTCCTAAGTCTTATCACAAGACCTTAAAAGATGCTAGAAGCTAAGAAAATGTGCTGGAATTAATCAGTCTTAATAACAGAGAAAATTGCAGCATCAATCACTGCACACTGACACTGCAGGATTTTAAAACCACACATTTAGACTCAGCCATTAACATCTTGTTTCTTTTTGAGAAAAGGAGATGCTTTTAGTTATGAGCATTAAAGATGCCAATACAATTCTTGGGCCAGTAAAGATAGTGACAAATCCCAAAGTTTCATCCAATCTTCAACCGAAATAATTACTTTAATGAATAAAAACAAATCAGAATTTCCACTGCAGAGGCACAATGATGCCTCAAATGTCCTTTATCCAAAAACCACTGGAAAAACTTCCAACAAAGAGTTCTTATCATATGAAACATCCATAAAAATTTCCATAATGATACGGATGTTATTTCCCAACGTTTTAAAAGCAGAATGCTCATATTCACTTATCAGCATGTTTTACTGCTTTATTGAGCTGACCTGTAATATTTCTCTCAGAGTCAGTTTGACATTAAATCTCATTCGCTTAGGATGCTGTACAGCCCAATAACTCAATAACGGTGGCACTGTTATTTCTCACATAATGAGTTCTCTCTTCAGCTCTCATCATGAGGCTCCTCAGCCCRTGCAAGTTCTGCAGCATGCCGCAGCTCGGCCAGAGGAGACATGCTTTCCCATCACAGAGGGAAAGCAGTTGCTGTAATGCTGAACAGGTAGCTAAAGAGATGCCTTGGGTCCAAGGCAACGGTATTTCCATCTATTTCTTCTCTAAGGAAGACACTTCACCAGAACTGAACTTCTCCCCAGGAAAATTCTGATTTCATGGAAAATGCAATTTCTGGATAAAAGAAATAGTGTGTTTCTCCTAAATTACTTCTGGTGTTTCAATTGCACCCAACATTCATTATTTGTTTGCCACTTGCCTACACAAAATTCCATTATACGTGAGCAATTTCCACCTTTTCAAAACACAGTTTGGTTCCTAATGAAAGGTGCAACTCCAAAAGAAAAGAGCTTCTTTTACTGACTTGCAACATCTTCCTCTGGATTTAGGCAACATGATATCTATGGAGCTAAACTGTAGTCTACCAAGTGCAGTTAAGTCTGCAGCCTATAAACTAACAAGACATTTACAATCTTTAAAACAAAACAATAAAAAAAATACTCAAGTTGACTGCAAAGGCAGATAATTCAACTAAAAATTCTAGATTTTATAATTTAAATTGCTCATTGAGCTTTATACTTTAAAACAATTAAAAACAGACATCAAAGGCACACGAAATTGGGGTTAGGTGGTGATTATTTTGAAAAGGATTCACAATTCGTTTCAGAAATAAATGCCATAGGAACTGGGAGAATTAACAGGTAAAGCTGTAGCAGGTATCAAGATGATGGCATGGAAAAAGTACTGTGCTTGGTACACTGTGGTCTTAACTGCCATGCAGTGTTTGTGATAAGATAAAGGATTCAGGAGCTGAAGAAGAGTTTGGGCTTTCCTTCTCTAGGAATAATCTCAATTTTTTTTCTGTCCCTCTGAGCTTTTCTGTATTTCAACAGATACAGAATCTAGATTTTGTCTGCACACTGGTTTTGGAAGACAAATGTCTGCTCCCTAAACAGTGGCTCAGGCCACTCATCTGAGGTGAAAAGAATACACATTAAAATATCTGAATTAATCTGAAATTAATTACTGTCTGAAAATCCAGACCTCAATATCATGCCTCTCCATTAAAACGTACACTCTTCTCATAGCAACAATCCCATAAAGACAGCCCCAGTCAGCCATCCTGCTCCTGAATACTAGTCTCACTAACAACCTACTCAAACATCTCTCCAGTGTTTCCCTGCGTCCAGCTGTGTCACACCACCTACTCCAGCAGTGCCTAAGGGGTTTCAAGAGTCTTTGAGATCACTCAAATGCTGCCGTTGCAGGACTATAGCATCACTTGCTTCATTTGTGTGATTCTTTCGATGAAAATTCACCTATGTACTGCCAGCCTGCAAGCCTCTAARGGGCTACGGTTTGTACAATCTCAGTGGAGATTTTCAGACAGAAGTGGCAACTCTAACTCTCCAGGAGAGGCTGATCAGCACTGACCCTGGCCAGCAGCTTGCACTCCCAGATCAGGGCACACAGAAAAAAACTGAGCCCAAGGCAAGTTTGGCAGGAGCAAGCAACAGGAAGCAAGAAGAAAAGGAGAGAGAGAGACCTGCTGAGGAGATGGACTGTGGAAAGTGAAGGCTGGTTAGGAAGAAAGCTTAGAAGTTTATACCAGATGGGAAGAATATGCTGAGATAGAGCAAGTAGCCTAGGGCAGAAAGCTGCCCCTGGGAACAAGCGAGATGGGCTAAAGCAGCTGAAGAGTGGAACAATAATTGTGTTGTGCAAGCCAGTATTGCTCTGCCTTGTTTCAAATTTCTAGGAAGTCAGTAAAATCCTGCAATAATAAAAAAAAAGGCAAAAAGAAGCAAAAATACATAATGAAAGAAAATGGAAAGCAAGATGTTCCTGAGAAAAATGTTTAAAAATTGACGATGGTCCAACTGCTAATAAACACTTAAGTTGATGGTATCTCTCACTGTCTGAAAGAGTATGTTTTACTAGGCACTGTCAAATGCAGCTCCCTTCATAGCAGCAATCAAAAGCTCCCATCTGCAAAAGAACTAGCAGGAGCAGTGCCAATTCCCCTCAGGCAGTCCAGCCAGGTGCCCCAGCCTTGACCTGCAGAAATTGCCTGAAGGAATGAAAAGAGAGGCCAAGCTACCGGAGTAAACAAACCAMCCACCACCAGATGCACACACAAACAAACCAAAAATCCACCTTGTGTCAGACCTTATCTGCAGACRTCCAAGAAAAGAGCCTCTCAATAACCGTAACCTCCCAAACAAGATCCTATTGCAATCATCACAGCTTGCTAGTGATCGAGGCTGGCCAGAGCGTTACTGCCTCTGCAAAGCCAAGTATTTGGAAAGGAAGGGAGCAGGGACGCTAAAAACAGTTGCTGGATTTGAGAAAATTATCTCCATCCAAATTAGGACAGTATTCAGATGGACTGTAGATCTAGATGGATCAGGTAATATCTTCAGCAGGACACTCTTGCAATATTTGATATCCTGAACACAGACAGCTCACTCTGCAATTTGAGAACCTGCCTCAAAATACAGAACCCACAGGGGTACWAACACCGCACTAGTACTCCTAGTGGCTGGACAGGTCAAGGACATTAGTTTTACATCATGCAAAGTAGGCAGCAATTGATTCTTTCTCTCCAAATTTGAGAGGAGAGCTTTTAGAGAAGTATACAAATTGTATACTTTTACTCTTTCTAACAAATGTATGTTTGCAGCAGTAGAGTAGATTTGCCTTGGATAAGGAAGAGTTCCTTAGCAGGGAGAGTCCCACAGTCAAGCCTGATAAGCCTCAGATAAGCCTGCAGTCCCAGGTGGGGYAGCAGCAGCAGGCACTGCACAGTACACAGACGAATGGTTCTTAATTTGAAAACCAAGCAGGGGATGCAGAAAGAAGTTATATATTTGGAAGGTATAYAGCAGCAGATCCTAAAGAGACTGCTTGCAATTCTATATAACGCTGTGGACAAAAAGAAAAGACAAGTAAATAGAGTGAGCGAGCGTACACGTGGAGGCGAGGGCGAAGAGGATGCTCATGTGTAGTTATGGGGGGCGGGACGTTGGTTTTGCTTTAAGAACTTTGCTCACATACAAAGATATGAAGTGCARCACAGGCTAGTAGCAATATGGGGCTGTAAAATCAGCTCTAGATGACATTTTAAAATCAAAGCCTTAGAGAGAAAAAGAGAAGATCTATAAAACATGAGAAACACATTCAGTGACTAAGGAGGGGAGGGAAATACTTTGGACTAGCATAACCACCACCTCCGTGGGATCACAAGCTGAGAAGTGGTTCCCTGAGCCCAAGAGAGTGACCAACACATGCTGGAATTATTTGGGAAGCCACAAGGCCTTCTTGTGCCAGGCATGCTGGACATCAAGCTCACCACCTTAACGCTCCTCTGCAACGCTGTCCAGCAGTATGTTAAAGACAGCCCCTAGGTTTGCTCCACAAGGTATGTTGAATCTGAATTGTTATCCTAACAAAAAAAAATTGTTATTTTTTTTTCCTACTCTTCCATTCTCTTTGCATTAATTGATGAACTCCAGCAGTAAGCTCAATTTTGATGTGCTGGGCAGAAATTTGCTTCATTCGCTGTTTTTATTTTTACTTTAAAATTGCTATAAAAATAGGAAACTGCAACTGGAAACATGTTCCACATCCTTGATCCTCCTGTTTATATTTTGAATCTCGCAATCATCAATAAAAAGCAGCCTGTTAACTGCCTAATAACATCTCCTAGATGACAAAAAAGTACATTTTTGCTCTGACACCACATTGCCCCCAAYTGACTTTTGATCATTTTGACTGAAACTATATATCAAATGCTTAAAATAAAAACAAACAAACCCCACGCAATTATTCATTATTAAACCTGCTTTGCTTGGCAGGTGACTCAGCATGACTGCTTTGCTACCTGATATACCACAGGAGTGAATGGTAAAACTAGTGCATTATTCTTTGTCATAAATAGTTTGCTCTCATGCAGCAAACTCCCTAAGAGGAAACAAACTGCTACACTTCAGTATAGCAAATCCTTCTGCAGCAACTGCTTTTGTACTTTAGGCTACATGCAAAAATAAAGCACACTCCAAACCAAATCAGAATCTACAAAAAGGATCCTAGTTCATCTCAGTCTCTCAATACAGCACTTTTGTAGCATCAAAAGTGCCAGGAAGTTTTAAATCAAAATGTACCAGTACATCCCAGATTTAAAGATCTGCCTCCAATGCTCAAATAACAACTTAATCCACATAACCTAGTGATCAAGCAGGAAGTGAAAATAATCCTTTTACATCTGTAAACTTTTGTAGATCGAATTCATGATGATACATAGCTCTCAAAGTCTGTATTTCACCTCACACGTTCTGAAGGACATTGACCTAAAACTCAGTTACAAAACAAACAAGCAATGAMTTCCTCAATGTCATAAAAAAAGTTCAAGATTTCCTCAGTTTTTAGAGCTGAAGTTTGTAAATAAGTTTATTTCCATTTTTATCCCTTAAGTTATTAAGGGATAAAAATTTGTTTCCAAACATGATTATCTGCTTGGAAAGCTTTCATTCTTCTAAGATACAAAGGATGATACCTTTTGTGAAGAGAGGGAGTCAAAAGAAATAGTTGGTTAATAGGAAAGGGAAAACTACAGAAGTGCCAATCTTCTGTCCACAACAATTGAATGTCCCCTTCTTAAGCAAGGATTATTGGTACCTGGCCGCCTAGGATAGAGAAAGTATTTTCTAATGAATCCATAAAGCCGTATTACTCTCTAGTTTATCTGAATTTCTCAAATATATTTAGACAGAATGATTTAAACGCCAGAATTTTCCCAGAGAAAAACATGTTGTAAACTTTGAGACGTACTTCGATGCCTGAAATTACTTAAGTACCTGTTAGGATCCCAAATACAAACACTCTGGTCTTTCTGCTTCTTATGCTATGYTTTAGTACAAAAACCTGTAAAATACTATGCTTTTATGTTCCTACAGAACTTAGTGAAATGGTTTCAACTGTGTGTGAGAGATTGTGTGGGGAAGCATTACCTATAAAGCATATGCTTTTGGGGTTAAAAGGTTCCAAGAAAGTAAATCTCTTCTATTAAGTCAGTGGATCTAGGAGGCAGAGTAGTGAAGCTATCGGAGGGGGAAGAAAAAAAGAGGAGGAACAAAAAACCCAACCTTACTACACCTTCAGGCTCAAGGTCAAATGTGATAGCTGATAGCACATCCTTCATTTATTTTTCTTGACGTCTATCAACGCAATCCATCTTGAGTTCCATAAAGGGAACAGCCTATCATGATTTGTAGTAACCTTCAAGAATCAGTGCTGTTTTTCTGTCAAACATACTTGGTGCAGAAATAAGCATGTACATGCTAAAGTAGTGGCTATACTGAGATGCAGTATTCTGTAGTTTTCTTGCTCATATATATTCCAATTTCAGATTTAAGAGATATCTTTTTCTTCACATATTTACATAAAAGTCTCAGAGAAGCTTCAGGTTTGGTTAAGGCTCTAGACTAGCCTAGAGGTTCTACAGCTCAAGAGTCTTGTATTCTAGCAAAAACATTTGATGTGGCTTATGCAGCTCTGCTKAAGTCAAAGACCTCTATGTTAGTACTGACAGTTCTACGCATGGATCTTATCACTTAACTGTGTGGTTACATAACAGATGATGCCAATGTAATTTYCACTGCCTCAGCCTCCCTTTCCCTGCAACTGTTACAAGCATGTGTAGAAAGAGATCACCTCCCATCAAAATAAAGTACAGTCTAAATCACAATGAAAAAAGAACTGTATAAAGCACCACAATGTGCTTTATATAAGCAAAGGTGCTATATGTATGAAAGCCAAAAAAGGTATCCCAAAACCTGTAAGCTGGTTTACAAAATAGCATCTTCCCCCCCGCCTTTTTTTTTTTTTTTTTTTTTTTATTTTTTCAGGAGCCTAAGTCTCCTTTAAATTGTATGGATTTTTACAAATGATCATGCAGAAAAGTTATCGTCATTATCAATGTGTTTGGCAATGTTTTGTACAACACACAAAGGGAATCCCTTTGCCAGCCTGGGGTGCTCCATTAGTGCTGAACCATTCACAGTTATTTTTGACTGACACTTTCCAGTGTCTGCTCCATCAGCCCTGTCCTACTGCTATGCACGCATCTTAAACTATCTAGTTTTCTTCCTATGAAGTCATAAATCAGCTGCAGTGAAATGTGTCAAGTAAATCCAGCAAATATAACAATCAGTAATTCCTATATATCCATTTTTGTTAGAACGAAGTCTCATTATGGAATTATTACAACTCTAGTCTGCAGATTGTGCTTTTTTCTAGACAGACTGAAACCACTGCAGCAAACAGAACAACGCATTACTCTGCCTTACACAGAGTCTTTATKCATGTTGCATATCTATTAAAAATCATGTTTTGCATACAAGAATTTCAAGGTTGAACCCTGGTAGCAAATAACTACCAARTGGTATGGTATCTACATCACCTTAATAAAGTTTGACAGCTTAGTATATATTTTACTTAAAAATCATCTCCACATGCCAACCAAAATCTTTGCTCAGTTGATTTAACTCCAAATGAAATAGTAACACCTGATTGCACCTATTTTGTTTTCCTCTTGTAAACATACATGAACTGCAAAGACTTTGTAACATATTAATATATGTATTTCAGTCTATGAGGTTAGAAGATAAGTTTAAAAAAATACTCATACTGTGCACAGTTTGAAATATAAGAAAAACTGGTCCTGGAATTAATTCATTGCTTAGCCCACCTCAAAATGTATTTATGTCAATAAAACACGCTTTTCCTGTCATGAGCTGAACTAACGCATGGACTGATATCTATAAAAGTCTCTGGGAACTCCACATGCTTCAAAACGCATTTGCAAGAAAACATATAAAGTGCATTGAATCAAAGAAGCATCACCTATAACACTTCAAAGYGTTTGCATGTCTAGCGCAGTCTCATTACAAAGGAAATCTATTTCTTTCTCATACAAGTAAAAATCCATTAAAAATTAGAAATCATTTGATTGTAACATGGTTAAAAAGATCATTACAAAACAACAGATTTCTTTGCAATTTCCAAGACAACCTAAAACACTAAACAAAACAGACATCTGTTATAAGACTGCTAGAGTTGATTTAAGAATCTAATTATGTTTGGCTTTTCTTCAGCTACACTTGATTTCTATTTAAAGCATATTTTTAAAGAAGCCTGATTTGCATGTTTTGTTATCAGGGAGGATAGTTGAATATTATCACTGAAAATGCTCAAACTCTGGAATTAAGGTCAGGTACCAACAATACTTAAGTGCCACCTGCCATCTATGGGTGCCCAGGAGGGCAGCTCTTTGACAGCCATTCCGTGACCGTTAGGTGGTARGCGGACAAAGCCTGGGTGCAGCAGCACTTCCCACCCAGCTGAGTTCTGGGAAAACCTCCTGCCACTCACAGTAGTGAGACCAAGTGCAGAGAGGAAAACTAAACAGACCCTTTGCTTGTACTGCAAAGTTACAGCACGCAACCCAAGGAGCTGACAGATGCACACAGCCAGAGAAAGGCAGAGCACGCATATACTAACCTGCATGCCACAAATACACTGTTGCTGACCAAGCTATCATCYTGTATGTATGGGATAACCAACCCACCTTCCTTAATGGCATAGGTCCTCTTTGCTGCCATCTGCAACGCACAGCTGAGCGGTCCAAATTGCCTCTGATATATCTACCATGCACAAGGGTGCATTTGTCACCATAGCTAAAAGTGATATTTGCCTTCTCTTCAAAGTGCCTTATATTTGGCACCTGCCTGTTTGAGTGGCAAGCTCTGCCTGCCCACAGAGGCAGGCGGGAGCTGTTCCAGACAGCCCAGCAAAGCACTTTACTCACAGGACTATTCCCTGCCAATGCCAAACAGCAGTGGCACTGCCAGCGCAGGAAGCCTTTTGTACAAAGCATGTTTATAGCTGTGACAGAATACTGCATTTCCAAAGACCTAAGGAAGAAGCAGCTGCTGCAGCTCCCCTAATTACCTCTCCCCAGACATCAACAGTAATTTACAATTTGGATGATATTGCTGGAACTAAGTATGATCTAGATCCCGGCACAGGCCTCCTCCTTACTTTTATAGGCCATGTGCTATATGAGAATTACAACTATTCAAACTGTTTCTATGAGACAGGTTATCTCCTGTCAGTTTTTTTTACTGCACATTCCTCTTTTGCCACTGGAAAAATACAGAATCTGCTGTAGGCAGTAATCAGATAATCACCACAACCTGTTACAAGTATAAGCCAGGAGGATTAGACTTGCTCTCTAATCTATCACATCAAAACAAAGATCATCTGAGATGCTTGGTTAAAAAATTAATGCTTATTAATACAAATTCCATGGCACAGAGGTTAAAATAAATTTTAAAAAATCATAGTATCATATGTAGTATTTTTTATATATATTTAATATATAAAGGATGTATGTATATATATTATATATAATATATAATATACACGGGAATGCATATATTATATATAGCACTATATAGTCAAATATATTCAAATATACATTTATTAATAATATTTATTAAATTTATTAATAATATATTATATTCAAATGTATAATATATTCAAATATTTCCTTCTATATTCAAATTCCATATATTCAAATTCCCTTCTAAATTATTCTGCTATCAAAGCATTTAAAACATATGCTATGTTTGTTCAGCTATTGCTCCTGCTGTTTTGTTATTAAGCAAAATCTAAAGGAATGTGCAGGAAGCCTGATAAATTAAGACATCAACAATYAAGGTTAACTGCACAAAGATGATAAAGCATTTTAAACAGTTGCACCCCTGAAAGATCAAAAGCTTTCTTCATTCAGGCAGCAGCTCTGAACTGCTTTCCTGACCAGAGAGGCTATTTAAAAAAAACCACAGAACTCGAAAGAAAACTTAAAATTCACACAGAGATATGAAACTGCTGAAGACGCAGTAGCTATTTAAATCCAACAGTATACTTGGATGAAGAAGCAAGGGAAAAGAAAGCAGGTAGAGAGGATGAGACAAAAAAAAAAAAAAATCTTTAAATAGACACTGGGTCTGARCTTGCAAACACTGGGAACAAAGCTGATGTCTCATAACAAGTCGATCCAATAGTCTGCTTATGCTTTGGTATGATTAAAAAGTGGCAGCCTCCAGCTTCTAAAGTAACTTAAATTTGTGCAAGACCAACATCTACTCAGTGCAATGTCCRACTCCACAAGAGGTGGCAAGCATGTAGATGGGGCCATATTACTACAAAACTGCTTTTGTTCTCAGAATGACAGAACAAGCTATGAGTCAACTGAGGAAGGGAAAAGGGAACAGGCTTACCCATGTTTCTCTGGACTTGGCATCGACAGGATTTCACTGGTGCTTTCATCAATGGGAAAGACTTGAGCAATATATTCTCCATTTTGCTGGAAATACTTATAAACAGCCACTTGAACCGTGCATTGGTCACTGCTGCTTCTCAGCCAAGGACTCAGGATGACTGGACTTCGGCCATCTGATGCATTGAGGAACAGGAACAAACCTAAGGAGAGACAAGAGGAGAGGTTTTTAAAAAGCAAGAAAACACCCCAAACAAACAGAGCGCAGATGAAAACCTGTAATTTTTATGCCACAGTACACTCAGTGCTCAATGCCTTACTTTACTTCCTAGGAAGCCTAAGATTATCTCTGCCACTGAGTATGAAAAGTTTGCCCACTGCCCATTAATACTCGGAAGATTTTCCTGGGCAAGCAGCACTTCAGCTCACCTTTGGATGAATGATTTACTTCCCAAAAGAAAAAGTGCCAAGTCAAAGCCATAAATACCACTAGAACAGAAAAATCCTAGACAACACCAACAACAATAAAAACCAACSAAGCAACGCTTCCAAAGGTCAAGATCAGGCCGATTTGGATTTTTGTTTTTATGTACCTATTACTTCCTGCACTCCATCTCCATTACTGCAACTTATCAGGTCTACAGTCAAACATTTATTGTCTTGGTTCAATGGGATCCAGATTGGCCAGCTCAGATATATTTTTTGTACTTTACAGCTGATCATTTTTTTTCACCCAAATAAAGAACACATTCAGTAACACTAGTTTTGTTCTCCTATAAATAGGAGAGCGCGTTTTTTTTAAGCCCTTAGAGTCAGGTTGAAAGTCTGGCATCGTTTTTCAATCTTCAGTGATTCATTCTAATGTGCTAATTTCCTATGCAGCTAATTCATATTAAACATTTGATTATTATCCAGTCCATTGAATCATTTGGCCAAATTCTACTCCAATAGAGTCTGAGGTTCTCTAGTGGGACAGAAGTAATGTATTTGCAGCGTGCGGTAGCTCATTACAGGTAAGTGATATTACTCTCTTTTGGCAGTTGACCAATTTATCAGATTCCTCACAGAGCAAGCACACTAAGGTGTGCAGTTAGGCAAATGAAAGGGAATAACGCTTGAATCAAGATAACTTGTGATATTCCACAGATTCTTGCACAAATGCCAGATAACAAGACAATGAGGTTTCATTTTCTGGACTATTCATCAGTAAAGCTTGTCCATTAATACTTAGTACATCCAGATCTGATAAATAGTTCATAGTGGAGGAAGTTATGKCCCAAAGTGGCTAAAGTCTAACCCTCTGTTTAAGCATACAAGAATTCTAACAGGAGAGAAAACTTGTTCTTGCAAATATCTCAACTGAGACTTAAGAGGAATGATTTTCAAAATGGTTGAGCATATGTAACCCAAGAGTCTCCTAAAAATTCAGAAAGTCTAATCCCAGGAAGCAATGATTGGAACCTGCTCACCTTCACCTTGATGTCTCTCAACTGCGGACCATTAAATAAAAACTAGCCATTTTGAGCTAGTCCATGGAGTAGTTAATATCATCCTCAAATGCACTAGGTGAACAGTCCTTTTGGGATTTTTCTTTTTTTTTTTTTTTCCACTGAATTGCGTGCAACAAACTCAGCTTTGGACTTTCCACTGTCAAATGTCAATCTAGAAATTGTACTCATGCTCACAAGAAGCCTGCTTTGCGTAAGTCTGACTTGGCAATTTATCTCTGGTAACATGATGTAATAATCTAAAAGTGAAACCGAGATTCTTGTCAACCATCAGCTTTCCCTCCCATATACATATTTATCCTAAGAAGCATTTTTGATATAGTTGTCAAAAGCAGTTTCTTGACATCGGCAGCAGGTTGATGACATCTCAACTAGAAAGCATTTATCTTGTAATCAACACAAACTCAGCAGGTTTGGATTCAGGGCTTTTAAGTGGAAAGAAATATCTAGTGGAAAGAAAAAAAATCTAGTTACTAAAAGAATCATTTGATGAGTTTAAACAAACAGCTTCATTGCACATGCACAGTATTTTTGTTGGTCAGTAAAATAAAAACAAACAAAAAAAATCAGTCATGTATCATACTTCCCTGTCTCTGCCTTCTGTTGCAAACAAAAGGGAATTAGACCACTAAATCTTGTAGCTTTAATTGTACCATCCCCATAAGAACACTGAAATCTGTGACATTAAAAAGAACAAAGAGATTTCTGCTGGTGGCAGAAAGACACTAAGCACTGCAGTAATTGCTGATGCTAACTTGGCAGGTGCAAGAGCCATTTGCTCATCTTACTGCCTTACAAGAGGAAGAAAGATGTTAAAAATAACAAAGAAAGCTCTTGTCCTTCTTGCAGTGGGTCTGAATAAAGAGAGTGTTCAAGCACTCATGCTGACACAAGGTCAGATTTGGAACATCAGTGGTGTTTAGTAGCAAACATGACTGACTGTGACAGCAAATCTGTTCAGTCACTGTTCTCCTGCATTTTGGCTACTACTTATATTAAAGGGCATGCCCTCATGTAGCTTATTACTCATCACGTGGCTAGCTCTATCTACTAAATAACTTACTTGAAGGAATGAAACTTCACCGTGGTGAAAGCTACACTGCTATACGCTCACAGGATGTCAAGAGGAATACCTACACACTACACTGCTCTAAAGTGGTGCTAAGAACAAACATAACTTAATTCTTGCTTTTTTAAAAAAGTCTAGCCATCTCAACCGTAATATCACTGTAGGCTGTGGTGTTCTCTCTTTGCACTTAGTATTAGTCCAGTTCATAAATGCTAAGGGAAAGAACCATCAGAAATGTATTTGGCTGCTACTGGATTTTTTTTTTCCAAACTTGAAAGAAACTTGCTGTGAAATTCTATAGAAAATGCACAGGCTCTGTTGAATCGCAGCATTTGAAGACTCCTGCTCACAGAGCACGTGCTCGTTATGGAGCATACCAGTGRCCAGACCTAAAGCCGATAGTGTGCATACACCTACCCTCTTCTACATAGGCAGACTCAAAATACCAATTCAGACAACTTCATGAATGTACCACCACTAGAGCACACACAGCCTAACTGTCCATAAACTAGCTACACACCTGTATGGCTGCATGCATACAGACAAACTGCTGACRGATCAAAGTCAATTTCATTAAAGTTGATGGGACTTATGCTACTGAAATCAACAGCTTCAACCCCACAAAGAAATAGCTAAGGTGTCTGAAATGACAAATTTTACCTTTCAACACTGATCCTTATATTCTTCCTTTCCCTCAGAGGAAGGATCTTTTAGTCACTTCCTGCCATGAGTTCACATGACAGACTGGCACAGGATCAATACACGAACGCTCCTACGATCAGATCGTAGAGTGCTTCTTAAAGAGCAAAGGAGCACAGTGACATATGAATCCTCAGTCATGGTGAGAGGTGCAAGACTGTTTTTTAATTTGGGGCAAAATTAGAAGCTAGATTTTCACTAGTTTATGAATGCTGAATTTCTCTCCTGAGGAAGAGAACCTGTGTGGCAAGCTGTCTCCAAGACTGCCACACAGACCCTCAAGTTTATAAGATCCTAGGAGTGATTTCCTTGCACCTACCTTCTCTGACTAGTAGTACTCCTTGCTCTGATAAGGCTCTTGGGATCTCACTGAGTGAGCATCTAGAAAAAAACACTGTGGTTTCAAACAAGCTTCTGCTGGGATCTAGATACCAAGAAATATAATCTGAGGTGGGACGCTCTTTCATGAGGCATGCAGCCAGTATTGTATTCCACCACTCAAAGAAAGAAGTGGTTAAATTCAAAATACCAGAACAACTTCTTTTCCATCTACATTTGTTTCTAATTGAACATCATGAATAGAGAGAAGGGAACAATATTTACCAGTATGGCATAGCATAGATAATCACGAAAACAGAACAGGACTCTCAAGGGTCTATTCACTCTTCACAAAGATATTCATCAATAAGACATTTCAGGAGCTTTGTGTTACAGATTCTGAATTGACTCTAGCTGCACAGTGTAGTCATGGCATTAAAAAGGTACAGTTAAAATAATTAAACTGTAACTGGCTGTACTGTCCCAGATCCAGGTACTCAGCACTTTCTGGTTCACGAGCTCATTCATCACCATCATGCAGAACCATGAGGTGGCAGTGCAAACAGCATCAAGCTTTTGCACCAAATGCATCTCCATTTGCACTGTATGACAGGAACCCTAGTAGCTGACACTGCTCTGTGTTGTTCCAGAGACAGCTGATATAAACTGCAAATACTTCGTTTTTTCTATTCCTCTTCAACACAAGCTGTGTGAGAAACCTGCCAGTTTACTCAGCTCCTAAACATATTTTTCCCTACTTCTTTTAATACCTAAGTAGCACAATGCTTTGTGCTCACGTGTTCTGTTAACATCTCTTATAACTTGCTGTCACTTCAAACACATATGAAAAGATATTTAAGCTTAAGGACAATAAATTATTGCAGTTAACATGCAATTAAGCATGTTGTAAGCATGTTATAGTATTGTAAGACAAATATATCCTCCATAAAAAAAAAAGAAAAGAAGTCACACATGGCATTTTAACATCGTATCACAGAAAAGGAAGGTTGATCTAATTGCATCCTATGACCTGAGACAGCCATATAGCAAAGATGGTTGCATCCCAAAAACACAGCAAGTTGAAAAGTTACAATGAAGGGAAGGTTCTCCATGCTACCACTGCTGCAAGAAATTCCAGTCTGCTCTTCCAGGACATAGTGATGGAGTCAGCTTCTCAACTTTTACCTGAGATTTTCAAGATTAGATGTTCTTGTGCATCAGAAATCACGCATTCAAACAGGAGCATAAAGAACTGACATCCAACAAGGCAAAGGGACTTGAGAATCAGTTACAGAAGCAACATGCCTTAGAATTCATGAAGAAATATCATGACATATTTAACATATTTAACAATATATAACAATAAACCCAAGCCAATAACACACACAGAAACTTGATGAAAAATTAAAGCATCCCATGTCAATTTAGGCAGATTTTTCTCTCATCAAAGACCAAAGTTTCGTTGGTTTAGCTTATTGTCTAGAAAAAAATAGGGCTCAGAACAAAGCCAGGCTGATTTAATCTGATCACAGACATAAAGCAACAATTTAACAACCCTTTGCAAAACTGATGGATTGTTATTCTGAACATAAACTCCACCTTTCTACTAAAAGGATTTTATTACCTTTCAGATACAAGTTCTATACTCCACCAGATCAAATTAGAGCTGTAAAAACTATTAACAGTCTATGTCCGTTAGGGACTGCATAGAGAGGAGGAAAAAAAAAAAAAGGAAAAAAAGCCACACACAAGTTCTCTGGTCTTTGGTGTTGCTGACTGGAGAAGACATTTCTATTGGTATCACAAAATATTCCAGAGAACAGCTTTGGCTGCTTCATTTTACGCTCAACTTCCAAGTTAACTAAGCACACAGACCTCTCCCAGCARGAGCTCAGTAGCTGGTAAAAGCCACAGAAGAGCTGAGTACTTAGTGCCTGAGTGACAGCACTGAACAAAAGGCAATGGCAAACTTTTGCTATGTTTATTTACAAAGAATTTTTTAGTTACCTCAAAAAGCCCCCAAAACCTCTTGAATGCTTAGAACATGAATAGTCTCCAGTGCTAAGTGCAATGCATCTGCATAAGCACAGAAGACTTGAAACTTGTTTCGCTTACATCTGACCAAAAATTCATGAAGTAACAGCCTATGAATTATGAAATTCGGAGCTGAATAATTCTTAATCTAATTATGGTAATTGGGTAACATATTACCTTGTGTGAAGTCAATCACAGTTCTTCCCATTAACTTAAATACAAGCAGGATTGCACTCCTAATGTTTAGCAGGTATGTAAGCCTGCTTCTCGAGATGAAGCAAGAGCAATTCAGAAATACTAATGAATTCACAAAAACTCCTGTGGGAGTGTAATACATTTCACAAATGGGCAAGTTAAGGCAGAGAGATTAAACAATTGCAGACAAGCCTGTGGCCAAAACAGGCAGCACAGCAGAGACCTGTGAGTCTTCAAGATTACCTATTCAGGCATTTTTAATTTCCCAAATATAAAAAAGCCAGAGGGGGTAGGAAGAAGGCTGAAGAATTAACCAAAGCGAAATAAAGTCAAAGTCTGTCTTCAGTGAGGCATGGGGCACATTTAATTTGCCCAATATGATTTATCTTAAATTCAAAGTGTTCACTCATGTAAATTCATGTCCCTTAAACAACCAGTATTTACTATGATCACTGAGAACTGATTCAGCACTATATGAAGTTTGGAAACATCATCTCCCTTTCCTCATACTCCAGCCCCAGAAAATATCTGTATTAATCTACCTAGTCTCTCAAAGTCACTCAGAACGCTTACATACACAGGGGGCAGTTTCAGAACAGTAAGTTTCACCCAGCCCATCTCTAAGCCTCCTGTTTACTTCCCTAGAACTCCAGCTAGGGTGAGAGCTGAAGTTCAAAGGGATGCTCTTAGGCTAGAAGCAAAACATATAGGTGCTATTTATCAGTTCTTATTGCAATAACCATGAACCTCCTTCCCCCCATCCCATATGGAAAGCTGAATCACATCACACTACATACTTCAGACATACAACAGTAAAGACATTTTTCTTCCAAAGCAGTCCAGTCAGTTACAGCAGAAAAAAGGAAAGAAGAACAAGAAAATTTAAAGCTCCAGGTTGTACCTTCAGTAATGGCAGCTAGAGCCAGATACTGCTACAGCCCAGTTCCTAAATGACTTAGGGAGTGTTTGCTCCCAGCTGAAAAGCAGTCAACTGAAAAAAAAAAGAGCTAGTTAATTAAAAACTTAAAATTCAATGCTGAAATTAAAATCTTTCCTAGAAAATGACAAAAGAGTGTTTAAATAATTCAGCCTTGCACAGCTGATTAACCAATATGCATCTTCTCTTTTGATGCTGACAAAGGCAAACAGCAAGTTACTTTTGAGATACCATTTTGAAACTAGACAATTGGAGAATTTCCCATCATGATGTGCAAGAAACAAAGGCCTAAAGAGAAAGCCATGAACAATCTGGTTCTGTCAATAGAGAAAGACAGAATGGGTTTCCAGTACTTCACAGTGTTAAGAGGAAGGCAAGAAAGAAAGCCTAATGCTTTACCTCTAGTTACCATGTTGCTCTCCAGAGTGCTTATTTAATTACACTCAGGAGTCTAAAAGCTTAAAAATTAAGAAGTCTGACAATATTATGATGCACAAGTATCTGGAATAGAATAGGTATTACAATCACTGACCGTGCACCACCACACAGCCAACACCAAACAAGGAACAAGCATTATGTATTTAGCTCCAGGGGTTCCTTATATTTTCTAAGCTTTCCTATGGTATTGGTGCAGAGATGCAATGAGAAAGAAGCTGGCAGAGGCTTTGGGGGCCTATACATCTCATCCCCACTTAGGAAACTGTACTTACTGCTGCTTTTCCTTTCCTCACTTAACGTGTATGCTGGGGAGGAAAGTAAGCTTCRCTCACACCCTCAAGCTAAGGACCAGCCAATGAAGGGGACCACACAGCTTTCACACAGAGGGAGCCCTCACAGCTATTAATCATTCAGAGCTTCTCTAGCCATGGACAAGCACAGCCAAAAGCTGCCTGTGAGTCAATGAAATTGGATAATTCATGAACACACCCATATCTTAGAGAATTTCATAAACCTGAATTTCATAAACTCTTTTTAGATAAACTACAACCCAAATATACTTCTCAAAATAAGCAAACTTTCCCAAACCCACAAGAAATTCTCAGACATCTTCCCRGTTTGTGTGTATCATAATAGATAGGATCATCAGCTTTGTTAACAAGGAATAGCTTATTTAAAAACAAAACATTAATCTCCTTCACAAGATAAACAGGCTTCTTTACAGCTTCCATCTAAGCTCCATTCCTTTTTTCTTTACTGGGTCCACAACTTCTATGCTTCAACTATGCAAGGCACAGAGTAATTTCCTCATTAAATAACTGATTTACCTCAGYGTATTCAAGGGAATTGGAAACAATGATTAGATCATAACCAGGGGTTTCTGACAACAGGTCTTCACAAGAACAGAGAAATAAACGCAACATGTTATCTACCACCACGCTGCAGAGCAAGTGCACCCAGCAGAGYCACATGCATTCCTAGCCCCAGGGTATCTGCCTGCATGGAAAGGGGAGAGCAGCTGTGCACGCACCTTCCTCTTTAGACTCTAGCTCTCCAGCTTTTTAGGAGAGCCCAATACACAGGCAAAGAAAGAACTACTTGGTCTCTTGGTTTGATYGTGAAAATGGGAGTCCAGGCACTTACACATATTAATGTTCCCCAGGCCTTCATATCTTAAGCCATTTGAGCACTTTCAGAAAGTGTTATCCAATAACACAGTTACATTTCATATTTAGATAGCATTTTATAAATTCAAAACATTGTGCAAACATTAACTGATTAAACTCAGAACTCTCAAAATCCATTCTGCAAATGGAGAATGCGCCTGCCAGACTGCAAACTGTGGCCAGTATCACCTATATGACATATACTCTTGCTTTTTCACCTTCTAGTGTTGTCTGCTACTACTGAGAAAGATGGGACTCTGCCATCCTTACACTTCTCCATCGGAAAGTCGTAGGCTGCTCCCCACCGCCTCCCCTTCCCAATCTCAGCAAGCTCAATTCCTCCCACAAGACTGATGTATTCCAGGTCCTTGGTCATCATGGCAGCTCCCACAGGTCCTGCCAATTTTTCCATATTCCTCTTGAGGTCAAAAGGGTGAAGAGAAGCTGAGGCTGGTACTGCAACCCAGGTGTAGCCTCACCACCACGAAGGGGGCAGGGATAGCAATTTCCCTCCAAGAACAAGACAAAAGGCAACTGAGATCTATGAATGCATAGACAACAATTAAAGTACACAAGAGAACAATGAACAGCTTCAGTCATATCAACTGCAACCAAAGCAGTTGGTCAAAGAGAAAAAAAAAAAAAGAAAAAAGAAAAAAAAAGAAACAAACTGTAAATCCCTTACCTCATATCTGTTCTCTCCAGTTCACTATTTTTACTTAGATTGGACTGCGATTAATTTAGAAACCACACTTATGGTAGAAAGACATTTCTTCTATAGTAATTTTGAAAGCTGCCTAACACACTCTGGGACTCCAAATAAAATGACCTGCCTGGAATAATAAGGATACTGCTCTTACCAGAGCAAATAAGCAAGTCCTGCATTCTTCTAGCAGGTAAATACCTAGGAGGCTTCAGAATGGGTTTCGCATGAGCACTAACGGTAAAAGTTCCAGATCCCAGTGAATATCATGGACAAAAGCCTGTAGAAGCCTTTCGCTCCAACATGCACCAAAAAATGCACAGCCACAGGGGGTTCTGCACACTGAACAAAGCATGCCAGTCATTTTCATGTGCTACAGTTACTCCGAAGGTAATTCTCTTTCTACAAAGACCAATTTTTATCTTAAAAATAACGCAGTTAAATAGCACAAGCATAGATATGAAGAAACTCCACTTGRAATTCAGCTAAACAGAATTAATCACATTTCATCACACGAACTTTCTTCCTCACAGAACCACCGGAAAAGAACAGTCTTTGAAACCTCATCCCAGCCCAATCTAGAATTTCKGTCTCACAATCAAAGGGAGGAAGTGCTATATGGGTTTTTTTTTCTTTTTCTTTCTTTTTTTTNAGGGGGGGAAGGGGAGGCAGGCCACACACAGAATTGAAGTGGGAGAGCCCCAGAAAGTGCTACAGGCTTTTATAATCAACTACATTCACTTTTCATTCTTAGTGAAGCTATCTAGTAGGACCAATTCTAATATTCAGATTTATCATTCTGTTGACATATTGAACAAATTACCTTCAGCTCACTGACATACTAATTTCATAGAAACAGAGTTATGCTGAGAAGGTCCTGACTCATGTATCTATTCTGCTTCGTTACAATTACCCCATTGTCTTTTCACTTCCCTAAGATACAGCATAAATGAGAAATTCCATTCTATTTGTTTTCTGCTCGCTGAAGATAGAACTATTGTCTTATTAAACAAGTATCTCCCTACTCCAGTGTTAGCCAGGCGAYAACAGAACAAGGACTGGATGGCAGAGTGAATTTGAAATAGATCACAACCTGAATTTTACCCAACCWGGCCAGCACTCAAGTTTAGACGCTCTCTCTGACAGAATGATTCCAGTTGATGGCTTCAGCAAGCCCATATCRCAAAGCCATTACTGTTATCAGCACCAAAGCAAGACATTTTGATGATGTAAATGTCACTTCCGCAGTTCCTGTACTGCAGATATGCAGTGACTTTTGACCTCAGGGGTGTTAAACTCTACTTGCATTAAACATTGAATGCCTCTTACTGTTCACCCACACACAGTAAAAACCCAGTGAATGTTACTTTCTAAGATAAGAGGTATGTTACCTAGATATGCAAGAAGTATAGAAGTGATTTAGGAGCCCAAAAAGCTCTGATGCACCCACGGGAACATCTTACCTGGAGACTTGCTTTTAGCTCTAGCACGGGGCTTCTCTGCTAGCGAAGCACTAGCAGGAACACTTCAGTTCACAACCCAATGCACCRTGGTAACCTGGCACAGCATTTTATGCAATTTGGTTTATATGGAAGAAACAAATAAACAGTGCAAATTTAAAGTACCTCTGTGAAATCTTCCATGCCGTATTTAAATTCACGAGTATCACTGGTGTTCTAAACACAGAAGATGATGCTTAAGGCTTAGGTTTTTTTYGAGACTGAGGTGCTTCTAAAAGTTGGTAGATACTATATTATTAATCACTGTATTATTAAAGGAGAAGAGACCTCCCTTAATTTTTATACTGTTCATGTAATTTGCTTACATCCTGTATTTCACCTGCAGGTCAGTCATCCTTGCCTGACTATACTATATCCCTTTCCTAAATGGGTGCACAAGGATGCCAAAACTTGTTCCAAAGGTTAAATTAAACTCAGACAAAATTCTGTCTTCTTTGACTATAAATAAAACCTTGTGGCTACGTGTCAAATGATCCAGTGTTTGGTAAATGCATGTGGGGTTTTYTTTAAGTATCACTTCTAGCCTTAGATCAGACTGACAGTCTTGTTTTAAGGATGGAAATAAACTCCCTTAGAAATAAAATAGGAGGGGGGCAGACATGTAAGCTGTAATACCAGGGTGAAGAACAGAGTTCTCCTATTTCTTGTGACATCCAGCCTCATAGGATTTACCACTATTGCTTTACAATAACCCAAGTGCTATAGAGTGAACATGCTACAGGCTGTTGCACAGCTGTGGGTAGATACTCCAGAAGTTATAGGAGATGCTCAAACTTCATTAAATGGCTCCCCATCTCTTTTCTTTTTAGATAAATGTAAATTTTGTGGACTTACATGCAGTAGAAATATGCTGCTTATAGCACACCACAATKGAAGCACTAATAAGACCATACATACCCTATACATATGTATTATGTTTGATAGCATGCACTTTTACAGTTCCTACAGGCACTATATTTCATCAGTACTGGGAAGGTTTTCTTTATTTTTTAATACTTTAATAAAAACATTTAAAAAGTAACACATTTTTCCTGTCCATTGTAAATTCCCATTATAAATTGGAAGCTTGTAAAAATTAGGTATGGAGACGCTGAAATGAGAAACAAAGCTAAAAGATAATTGCAAATAAATTCAGAACAGTTTTTCTGATAAAGGCCTCTTCCCTCAAAAAAACTGAATTTAATTTTCTGAAAGAGTATAGTAATCTAATTAAAATCTAATGAGTTACGACCSAGCTAAATGGAAACAGAGCTTGCACTCTCAACGCGAAATTTACAGCTGACTCTGGATGGCTTCTTTAGCCTATTTCTCTTTTTTCTTCAGTTTCCCACAGATCTGCTCATAACAAGAGAAGTTCACACAGGGTTTGCTTCTTTGACTCCTCAAGCAAATTAAGAAGGAAGAGGTGGCAGTTGATGCACCAATTGACCATGAACTGACAGAAATAGAAGGAAATTTTTATAGTAACTGTACGTGCAGTTTGTGTTTCTTAGATATTTCACTGCTATTTGAGGAAACATTCCTAGCAACTTCTGACACTGAGGACAGGCAGGTCCCAAAGCAGACCGAGTTCAAGGGGTAGGATGTAGCTTGCCAGCTCCAGGACCACAGGGCTGCTGAGGGCTGCCTGCAGAGGCTGGTGGAGATGGGCCCCTGCCTGCAGGAGCTAGAGTGCCTTGCTAAGTACAGGAAGAATGAGGAGGTCAGCAAACCACACAGCATCTGAGAAAACAAGAAATACTGACCAGATTTTCCTCCAAAACGTACTTTGAAGAATACCATAGGAATGGACATGGAAAGATCTCATCAGGGTGTAAAAATATCTGATGCAGGAATGGAATACAGCGAAATCAARACACATGGGTGATTTCTCAGTGGTACCTTTTTACTCTTTACTGTGAAGGTGGGCAAACACCAAAGCAGCTTGCCTAGACAGAATGTGGAGTCTATCCTTGGAGATAATCAAAATCCAACTGAACACAGTGCGGAGCAACCTGCCCTAAGTGACTATGCTCCAAAAAGGAGGCTGAACACAACCCCCAGAAGCCTCTTCCAACCTCAACCATTTTGTAACTTCCAATGGCATCTCAGTTCTATGTTCACAAGATACTTCCTGCATATAAAACCTTACATATAGTAAATTCAGTTTGATATCTTAGGTCAAAATACTAAAAAGCATCCTGGGATTTGACYTCAGTGCATATATATAGCCTCAAATTTTTATCATCCTCTTTGCCTAGTATGCCCAAGCCAGGCTATTCTCATGATCTACTGCAGTCAACTCCTTAACACAGCAGATTATGGTACCTTGTGTGGTGGAGTTGTAGGCTGATCAAGTATCTTGGTTTATAAAGGACTGGAACATATAATATTCCAAAATAAATATCATTTTTAAGAACTGAAGTATTTCATATTTTCTAGGGAGCTTAAATAATTGGTCAATCTAGTGCTACCTACATTATAACATACAGAATAACATTGCCTTTGCAGAAATAAAAGTGACAATTCATTCCTCAGTCTCTATAAAGTTCCAGCAAGGCTACCAATTTATGCCACAAGTTTCTGTTGCATGGATACTTATCCTGCCAGCAACTGAGCTGCAGCTACCATTTATTTCACATAGATCATCCTAAAACCTTCATAGCTGGTGAATTCTGTCCTTATAATTCAGATGCTTTTAATGTAGTAACTCTCTTCTGAGCCAACTGCTTTAAAAGATACATAAATAAATCACACCTGTCTTTCCATTTTTGCCCAAGATACACATTCTTAATACTCAACTTTGTAGCTATTATTCTAGATAGATTAGGGAAAAAGAAAAAAAAACTCCATTTTTAGCTCTAAGTATACCAAGTGAAAGACACAACAGAATCTCAATTCAATTTTCAACAGGAAAAGAGTACTAATATCCTATTGCAGTTTCTTAGTATCAGGCTTATATAAGAGTAAAATCTTTAGATACTGAGAAAACAAAGACATTTTCAGTCTAGACTTTGCTCTTCTAAAGCTTGCAAATAACTCAACATTTGCCTCAAAAACCGATCATTTATTAGCAAAAGAGCCATTCTATTCTTTCCTTMTCCGTCTTTGAGCATGTATTTTCATACAGCATCTATCACTTATCTACTGCATCTTTTGTTAGCCCCTAACTCACATGCACATAGCGACTTCTGCATAGACAGGACAGAGGTTCACATACAGAAAATGCGTATCTGAACAAGTGGAAGAATTCTCAACAGCAGACATGTGCTTGCTGATGCAGAGAAATATTTAAATACAGGATTGTGATGTCCTTCACTGAGAAAAACATCTCCTATATTTGTTTAAAAAGTTGAAATAAAATTGCTTGTGTACTGTGTCCATGGCAATCTCTAGAACAGCACTTCTTTTCTAGATCCAAGCAAAGATAGCTTATAAATATATATCATATATACATATGTCAATACTTAAACGTTCTCAGTATTTTGAGAGGATATATAGTTTAAATATCTATCTGCGTTTTTCATTACAACAAGTCATTCCTTGCAGTCAGCTCCCCTTACCTCACTGTGCCTGGAAAACTCACATTGAAAGGTGATTAGTTTGTGCTACCTTGATAACATGCCAATAACCCAGCACTTGAAAAAATGGCCTCCTATATAAAATCACACTGCAGTTAATGGAGCACAGATGCTTCCCTAAAATGGAAGGGAAAAAAAAAAATCAGACAATAAAAAAACATACAAAATCCCAGAAACCTTGCTATTAGATGTGCTAGTATCTGGCCATGATATAATAAAGAATTAACATCCCATAAACTGCAAACATCTAGTTTGGCTGTCGGGAAATTGCTTGCATACAAGTCACCTCAAATCCAATAAGCTTTTCTGAAAGTTTGATTATAAGTGCGATTATAACTCTATTATATTAATCACTGCAGAAGAAACGCACACAGAAAAAATACCAGACAATGCCCTAATTGAGAACAGAAGAAAGATGAATAACATATGGTAGTTCACACAGGTGCCATGGCTTTGTAATTGCTAAATTCAATTAGGGGGGGATTGGGAGGACAGTCAAGAGATTATGTTACTGCTGTGATTTGCATATTACGGCTCAAAAAAAAGCCTGTCAACAACTACATTGTACTGATGTTAATACTACAATACTAGATATCAGCAATAAGTTTGAATTCCTTTGGATAATAMATCTCAATATGAATTAGTAGCAAATATACATACACTACAAGGAAACAGTTGTTTCAAAGGAAAATACAATATTTTTTTAAAATCTACACAAAAAAACACATATATTTTGCACTTTTGTAGTATTTTTCATCCGAATATTAAAACATGCTTCATAAAATATTAGTTTTCAATACCTCCTTGATGTAAGGAAATAACACACAGGGTTAATTTGCCTACTACAAARCGTCATACCTTTAGACTAGAAAAGCAGGTGTTTAATAGTACCAAGCAACACTATAAAATAACAGTAACACTAAAAAACAGAATAAGAAATGAAGAATCTCATTCACAATGAAAAAAAAACAGGAAAAAGGAGTGCATCCCATATAATGTCCTCAACTATCACCAACAATCCTCCTAAAATATTATTGGCTTCTGCTTAGGGGAAAGAAACAAAACTGTTCTACAAATTTACAAATCCTAGAACACAAACTCTCCCAAAGGCAGAATACCTTTAGCCTCTGACATTTAGCCACTGAAAAGAATCCACCACAGTCCATGACTTCTTAGTGATGGCAAGCACACAGTACACCAGCTCACCAACACTGTGCATTTTGCGCTGGAAAGAAAGYGTGAAAAGATACTACATAATTCTGATATTACTGCAGGTGGTCAGAGAGAGTGCTACTCTTGCTGCCTGTGCGCCATAGACAGGAGCTCCTCACAACTGCGTTCAGCTACAAAATGAATGGAGGAAATGGACTGCTTTGTCACCTGCCTGGCTACTTTTATAATCCTATATCAAAATATAAAATATTAGGGCTGATTCAAAGAATACTGAAAGAGTTTGAAAATCTTCCACTGAAATGTATGGGCTGTGCAGCCTTTTCATCAGCTATTTTTAACCTCTTAAATTTTTTTTTTTCCCCATGTAAACCTTTTACCAGAGGAGTGGTTTTTATTTTGTGCTTCCCTTACTAAGGAATGTAGATCCTGAAAACTACTATAGAACAAACCACAAAAATCCTAAGTGTACCTCTGGAGTCTCAGTGGATGGGAAGAGGGGTCAGAAGGAGGCACATGGAGACTGAGTGTGTACATAGAATCACAGAATCATCGAATGCTTAAGGTTGGAAGGGACCTCAGAGGTCACCTAGTCCAACCCCCCTGCTCACGCAGGGTCACCTAGAGCACTTGGCACAGGGCTACCTAGAGCACTTGGCACAGGGCTGCGTCCAAGCAGGTTTTAAAGACCTCCAGAGAAGACGACTCCACAACCTCTCTGGGCAGCCTGTTCCACAGCTCTGGCACCCTCACTGTCAAAAAGTGTTTTCTCAAGTTCCTGGGGAACTTTTGGTGCCTCAGCTTGTGGCCATTTCCTCTAGTCATAGCGCTGGCCACCACTGAAAAGAGGCCGCCCCCTCCTCCTCACTGCCTCCCTTGAGGTATTTATASACACTGATCAGGTCCCCCCTCAGCCTCCTCTTCTCCAGGCTGAACAGRCCCAGCTCCCTCAGCCTTTGCTCACAGGACAGATGTTCCAGGCCCATGATCATCCTGGTAGCCCTGCACTGGACTCTCTCCAGCAGCTCCACATCCCTCCTGTACTGAGGAGCCCAGAACTGGACACAGTGCTCCAGGTGGGGCCTCACCTGGGCTGTGAACAGGGGGACGATCACYTCCCTCGACCTGCTGGAGACRCTCTTCTTAATGCACCCCAAGATCCTGCTGGCCTTCTTGGCCACCAGGGCACAYTGCTGCCTCATRGTCATCTTGTCGTCCACCATGACGCCCAGGTCCCTCTCTGYGGGGCTKCTCTCCAGCAGGTCCACCCCTAATCTGTACTGGTGTCCAGGGTTACTCCTCCCCAAGCGCAGGACCCTGCACTTGCCCTTGTTGAACTTCATGAGATTTCTTACTGCCCAGTCRTCCAGTCTGTCCATAAAATGTACGTTTACATGTTCACTCATGTAAACATACCTGAGTATGTTTAATAWAACTGGTCTTTGCGGCACACTTCAAGGCACTTCTCTGGTGCTCAGTGCTACAAATACATAAACAACATATAAGTATTTTATTTAGTCATGAATTATCTGCAAATGGAAGGTTTACACAAGCATGTTCACTACTGGAAATTACTTGTTAAGTGTTTTGTGTGCACGTACAGACTTAGGAAGTATGTGGTTTTGAAAATTCAATATTCTTAAATTCACTATTTGAACTTTAATGTTTGTACTGTAATGCAAACCCACTCTGAATGCAGAAGCACTAACTCAGAAGGTGATGCTGCTTGCTAGGACTGACTGAAAGAACACCATATTTCCATGAGAAGCAGGCAAAATAGAAAAGATGCAGCTCATTCCTATGAAGGACTAGGTGRGAAATAAGAAGATTAAACAGCAACATGAATGAGTTGCTTCAAATAGAAGTCAATGGATGAGCAACCATCAAGCAAGAGACAGTGTAAAGACATCAGTTCAATATTCTCCAGGCAAGAGAGGTTGGTACATGCACGTAGACAACATATTTTGGAGACTTCCTTTTTGCTGGGATAAGCACACAGAATATGCATCTGAACAAGGACTGTRGGCTTTCCTAAAAAGAAATCATAGGACTGGGTCCTGATAAAGATGATTGATTCACTCTGTGATCTGTCACCAATTAAGTTTCCTTAGCAACAAGTTTTTTTGTTTGTTTTTCCAGTTGTTTCAAAGGAAAATACAATRTTTTTGAAAATTGCTGTCTTATACTTTCTAGACAGACATTCCAGAGTAAACCCAGTTTTCATACCTAATCTCCCACCTTGAAGTATGAAAAAAAATCACTGTATTTCCAAAGCAAATGTATATAGCATAAAGTCATTGTTTACCAAAGAATTCTCACACACCACTTCACTATCATGATACAAATCCATTGCAAGGACAGACAGGGTCACTTAGTGCACACAGCAGAGCCAGGTCTCTCGCTTCTCTGCAGAGGGTAGCCACAACAGTGGCCAGTTAGTGCCAACTGAGACAGACAAGGCCCCTTGTCTGTCCCACAGATCTTTGCCTGTCCTACAATCCCACAGAAAAGTTAAAGTTCCCGCTATCACTGCGGATAGCAGTGATTTTCAGCATCTGAGCACTGCCCAAATGTGAACCTGAGTGACCCTGGGTTGAACAGCTCCAAACACTACTATCTACCTTTTGTCTTGGGGATAGTTTTATTGCTTTGAGGACAGAGTGCTTCTCCAAGCGTTTTGCCATTGCTCTCCCAAGCACACATCTGTACTGGCAAGGAAGCAAAGTGCTTTCTCAAAGCACTTTGTTTTCTTTTCATTTCCCTACTTGGAAGGTGATATATGGATGTTTAATAGAAACCTTGGCCAATTGCATAAATCAGATTTCACTTAAGTAGCTAATGTCAGTCTTGGGGGTGGGGGAAGATGAGATTAAGCGTTCATTTCTAGAGACCAGCAGATCTTGTGTGTTTGAAAAGCATTTGAAAGAATATAAATCAACACAGAATGTTAAGCAACAAAACTAATTCACTGCCTAGCTGTTTCATTTCTGTTGTCTCTTTCTCAATCTCCTCAATCGGTAACAGGGCCTTTCCTTGAAGGCAAAGTGGGTGTGGGAAGAAAAAAAAAAGAGAGGAGGGGTAAAATTTATTACCGTCTAAAAGGGAAGGTGACTCATAAGACAGTGATATTAGCAAAGTGACAGTATGAGACGAAGAGGAACTTCTTTGAACTCATTCTAATGATCTAATGACTAATATAATCCATTAAGAAAAGCAAGGGCAAGATCATCTTCACTGATTAACGCTGTACCTTATCCATGTTTTTAATAAAAAATTTAATATATACCGCTCCTCAGCTACCTACATGTTTAATTAAAATGCTGAAAGCTTCCAGAAACTGTTCATTTTGCTGATCAGATGAAGTAGTGAACTACCTAGCCCTTAACTAGGGATCTGGAAGCAGCTGGAGAAACTGAGAAAGAAAAAAAGGAGAAGCATATCACAATAAATATCAGAACACCCACTGACTTAACACACCTATTAAATATGGTGTGTCAAATCCCTAGACAAATACTACAAGAATTTAACACTAATATTTTATGAAGCAGATGTTTTATTAAAACTAGCAATAGCATAAATATAGCTGTAAAAGATATTAAAATTCTGCTCTTATGCTTCAATGGTGTGTAAATGAAAATAATTTAATTTTAAGGGCAAATGGAACTTCATACAAACCTAACTACAATATTTTAAAAATGCATCTCTAAACCCCACACTCACCATTTCCTCTCTGACTCTATACAAATCTCTAATGCCCTCAAACTGGAACTGAAGACACAGAAGATCCACCTTCTCAATTCCTAATCAAGCAATCATCTAAAATTGCAACTTTCTACCAACAGAGTTAGTATGGATAAGTATGTAAGGTTAGGTAAGATTCTGCTGAGGACTGTGTAAATACAGAGTATCTATAAATCCAGGCTGCTTTTGCTAGGCAGACTAAGTGCCATAACATTTATTAAATAGGGAATACATTATTACAATATATCCAATATTATATCCAAGGGCAGTTGAACAACTTCTGGTTTAAAACAATGTTTCAGGGCCATATCTGGCACAATGAGACAGGGATCCAAGTCAAGTTTCTGTTTTATTTTCAGTTTAGCTGGATTCGCTAGTCATGATCTTGACTAAATTCAAAATCAAAATAAAATTCTCTTATGCCAAGAGAATGTTTAGCTGAGCAACTTGAACAGGGGCGAGCCAGACATTATGCTAAGACATGGTCCATGGTCCAGAGGACTTTGCTGCTGTAAAACGAACACATTCAGTAGTGATTCAGTAGCACTGTCTTTAGCAACAGCAATTACAACTCATTTTTGAAGTATATTAGCAGAATGCTTGATAACTGCTTGCAAATATTAACACATTAACAGTTTTTCATACATAGGTATCTTAGACATAGTCAAGGAATTTTCTGAAGTATTAAGTTTTATTTTTAATAGTTACTGAAGTAACTGTGTGTTTCTAAGGAAATATATCATTATGCTAATATTTTGAGGTTTAAAGAGGTGATACCGCCTGTCATATTAAAGAACCATGAAAAAATGATTCTATTGATAAAAAGATAATGGAAAGATATAAAATTATTGCTAATCTAATGCCAATCAATTATTGTAAAGCTTACAGAAACTACACCCTAACGGGAAACACATTCTAGTAACATTAAATACTTGTTTCAGAAAACTAACAGGCTTTGTGTAACATAGTTAAATCTCTACAAAACATCTGACCAGATAATATGAAATTCTAAAAAAAAAAGTCGGAAAAAAAAAATAAACATGACAGTTTAAACAGCTTCAAAATAACTGATGGGTCTCACAAAATATTTTTGCTTAGTATTGATCTCGTGTTTATTACATTCACAAAGCAGTGGAAACAGGTTACTGCTATTTAACATATTTTAAGAACGAATGAATGTAACTGGCAATAAAGCATGCACCTGGCATAAACATAGAAGGAGCCTAAATAAAAGGTCAAATCATTGACAAGGAGAAAACCAGTGCAAACAATCCCTACTTTATTAAAGTTCAGTACAAAATAGCATGGAAGAACAAAAACCCATCAGTAAGTACGGACTGCATAAAGATTCCTACACTGGGAAGCAGCGACACTGAGACAGATAGCTGTGCTATCAGACAAGCAACTGAAGCTGCTGCTGCAGTCAGACTGTGCCAGCAGCTATGCTGGGATGCCTGCTCCGTATTGCTCCAACCTAATGCTGAATGATGCTCCAGGCTCAGTCATGCAGGACTGCACCAAGGAGCTGATAGATGACTACAGCTCTCAGGAGCATTACCCTGTTTTCTAGCTAAAAAGCAGCAGGAAGCAGAGTCTGAGCAAAGTTTTGAGTACAACCCTGTGTATAGAGGTCCCCAAGTTAACGTCTTGTAAAATTGTTCATTCATAAGGCAAAAATAACCTTTTTTGGCCTGGCAATGATAAACTTTCCAAAAAAATTCTTTATGATGAATAATATGAACATTGCCTCTCATCACCTCCTCCCCATCAAAAACAAATCTTTCCCCATCCTTTGTTCTGTTCTTTGAGATCCCCATATGACCTACAAGTCCAATGTACTGACAACCACCAGAAACTTGCTATTCTCACCTTATATTCTTTTAAACAACTGAAATTATTCAGAGCCATGATATTGTTCAGTGCTTTTCACACTGTCACTCAACGCAAACAGCAAAGCAAATGATAGCTATCTTTCATCAAGGTGTACTTTTAATAAGTAATTTACTAAAATCAATAGAGGGATAACTAGATCAATTTCTACGCGCAACGTATACAGGAGGTCAGATGATCTAATGGTCTCCTTTGGTCTTAAAATCCACTAACTAATTTATTTTCCACCAGCCACCAAACACAAATGCAAGAAGAATAGTCTTCACACTTTACCAACAYGGACAACAAAAAAGCAGAGGGGAGGTATCGTGGCAAGAAAGTATGTTTTACCGGAACAAGTCAATTTTCAGTGGGTACCATCAAGTTCAGGCATCAACTGGGATGTGAATCCAGTATCTAAGGGGRCTGAATTGCCAAGAAGATAAACGGTGTTCTAGATTTCTGGTCAGAACTTCCAGACAAGTACACCATCAGCACTGACCCAAAGCCTACATATTTGGTCTCTGGCAACATGAAAAATACTACAAAATCAATTAGAAAAAGATGTGAAATCTCTCACTATTTCCACAGCAGGGGCCATCCAAAGGAAAAAGAATAAAGAGGCATAAAGAAAGGTGAAGCAGTCCAAAACAAACCTGATGACTAGAAGAACTTGCAGTTATGATGTACAGTATGATCRCTGGTCTAACTCCTTCCGAATACTACCCACAACAGATTAAGAGAGGTAAAAGAACCCTGCATGCAATTCAGTAGTCAATTAATGGGCCATGGGCAATATCTGYTTGAGGACCCCTACAAGCTCCTCCTGGAGGAGCTGAAGGCTGCTCCGTTGTTTGTTACAAACAGGAACATTTTCTGCAACAGGTGTACTTAAAAGAACATGAACTTAGACTACAGTAGACAAAACCTAGCCTTTCATCTCTGCCTATTCACCCATTTTAATGTTTTCTTATTATATAAACTACCCTGCTGCTGCACATGATGCTATTCATTTAGTTTTATTGGATCTATCATTTTTAAGTACTTAAAACAGCTTTAAGAATCTCATTAAATCAAATGTCAAGACAATCGTGTCACTCAAAAGCTTTTTCCAAGCTTAAAACAACTGCCTGCAAATCAAACACCTCTGGAAAATGATTTGGACTGCAAGCACTCTTCCTTCCTAACCACGAATACAACTTATAGTCCATATTAACCACCTATTTTACGATGACAGGAAATTAGTAGATTACAATGCAAGGTAACTGCGAAACCTAAATTGTTGGCGGGAGAGGGAAAGTCTCTCTAAAAGGAACTTTGAAGAACATCCTACTTATCAAGAAAACCCTGCCAACAAGCCCAAGCACTTTTAAATCACAGATGTCGGCTCATTTTCTTATAGGATCACATGTGCAGCAGGGCTGAAAGAAGTCCAGAATTAATCTTTTAAAATATATTACATATATCACCGCTAACCCTGCAAAGTATTCCTGGAAACTCACTGGCAACACTTTGGGGATAAATCTCCAAATTCAGGTTAAGATAATTTTGTAGCAATAGCTCCCAGAATTACTAAGAACGCAGAGACAGTGCAGCTACCCAACTTTCAGACTGAAAGAGTAAGAAAAGACAGAAAAATTTGCAGTTATATGAAAAAAATCAAGTGAACTCTCCATGACTTAAAGCAATATCCATGAGAGGATTTTTACGCACTTTCCAAGTTATGTCGTCCCGCAATATTCCCATATGACAACAGATAAAAACTTATTTTAGGGCCAGTGAGCTGGAATATGGAATTACTAACGTCCATTGTGACTTGCTAGGCAAAACTATTAGAAGTCAAATTCTACCTTCCTAATTTAGTAATAAAAAACATGTCTAACTACTCCCTTTAATGGCACTTCCTAGATACATTAAAATATACAGTATCCTTCAAGTAAAGAGCACTTCACTGCCATAAAAAGGCTATATTTTATAAATATTTTAATGTTCCTTCTCTCAGAAAACCATTGAGCAAAGCCTATTATAAATTTTTATTAGGTGTGTACTAAAAGAAATCAAGGCTTAAGTATACCTAAAATATCATTAAAAACTTATTCTTTATTATTCCAAAGCAGAGGGTGCACTCATAATAAGAGTCRAATTGTGGAGAAGAGGTGGAATGACAGAGTAGAAAGCATCAATTCTCCAGTTTATACTCTTAACGTGTAGCTCAGTCTGAAAAATATCCTTTTGCATTAAGCTGCAAATATTGGCCACCTCCAGCCAAATGATTGCTGCTTAAAGGCTAGAAACCAAGAAGGATATACTAAGGATAGAAGAAAATCAGCTGCAGCAAGACATGGGCAGCAGTTTCTTCTGTCACAGGAGTCAACTTGGAAACAGCCAGAATGTCCCAAAGAACTGATCTGAGCACTTTTGATAAAATAATGCACTTGAACCGAACCGTGCCATTTCTTTGAAATCRGAATGCTTCCTAAACTTATATTTAACAAATGTTCCACTGGGAAGGCCTATCAGCAATAGGACTGCTACTCAAAAGCAGGAATGAAATGTTTTTTTTTTTTCTTTTTCTCTGCTTTTTAAATAATCTAATCACACACCTACAGTCAAGAAATCCAATTCTGTGGAAGAACGTCTTTCTCTATGAAAGCCCCAAGGAACATTTCTGAAAGAAAAATAGAAGAACACTGCTTAAAAAGTCTACAGCATGCATATTGTGCTATCTAAATGCGCTTCACTTGATCAAAAAGAAATCAGTTTGACTGACTGAACTCTTCTTGCATCTCCCAAAACAAAAGAAAAAAACAACAAAAAAGAATTTAATGTTTCTACCATTCTACACTGATTTTATATTACCACATTAAGAAAACCTTCTTCTAATGTGGCCTATAAGATGATTCATGACCCACAGAAGCTTTGAGAGGGTGTTTCTTTAAAGAAGTATCATGGATATGAAAGGTATGAACAATGAGACATATATTTTTAAAATCCCTATTCTAGATAGAGATTCTAAACATTTTCATGACTGCTCATGACAACTGAATTCTAAAAAAAAATCCCTAAAAGGTTAGCGATCTAGAAGTAGGCAACTTTACTTTTAGAATATAAGATTTAAGTCTTTTATCTCTAACACCAATCCCCAGCAATGTTTCACTAGAAATACTTATTTCCTGAGGCATTTTACAAGTGCAAAATATTATCTGTCTGAAACTATTTACACAGAAAATGCAAGCATCTTCATAGAAGACATAAAGCATCCCAGTGATGATTTCTAGAGAGGAGCTGTCATAACAGTTAGTTGTAGTCACTACCCTCATTTTATTTCACTGAGGGAAGAAGCCCATTTACATCTGTGATATTCCAGCCCCTGAAAAGCCGTAACTCTTATGCTGAATGCCACTTCTGCTTCAATTAGCCTCACTGCCAGAATATCTCTTCTGCTCCCTGACCATGTTACCCCACTGCAGCAGGAAAACACCACAGATGCAACCATGTGTTGTGTCATTCAGTCGATATCTTTCCTCTGCCTGTAGCCTCATACTTGAGCAACCCATAAGAAATACAACTTGACTCCCCTTTAGCACTTATAAATCCGTTGCTTGCTTCCTTCCTTACCTTTTACACAACTTGTTCTTTGGATACAAATCCACATGCAGTTATGTCTTTAAACAAAATTTCAAAAAAAGAAAATAAGTGTTCCAGTAACTTAGCTACCACAAAGAACCTTTTTGCGAGTAAACTTTTTTCCTTGAAGAATTTGGCTTTGAATCAACTGATACTGTGTATTGCAAACTAATGAATTTATATTGGCAAGGAAAAATGTTTTTGCTTTTATAGATTGCAGTATTTACTAGTAAACAAGATTTCTAGGCACAATTCCCATTTTCCCCAGCAACCTAGGTACTTGTCTCTTAGAAGGTTCATATGTTGATTCATTCCTCTGCATGGTCTCACCGTAATGAGTCTGCTCCTTTCCAACATATAAAATCATAGAAACCAAATGCCAAATTTCAGAATCTCAGGAATCTAGAACTAAAGTTTGAGCCTATCTAAATGCTGGCCATGGGTCCAATTTGTATCTTGAGGTCATCACTTTGTTTCTGCTTTAGAAGCATTGGCCAATATTTCTGCATGTTCCTTCTCTGTTTTACCCATCATTACATTCAAAATATGAGATGTAGACCAAAAATAATGCTTTATCTCCTGCCAGTGCTTATCCCATTCCCATTGCTTTGTAAAGCCACGAAGCAAGCCCTAAGTTGTAACGTCAGAATCTCTGCACATGTAGAAATCTACCTAACACTGTTTAGTAGTTACCTCCTGAAATACAGCTACTTGTTCTCATCTCTTCCTTCCAATTGCTATTTATAGAGAAGTAGAAGAAAACTGTTTAACTTTCTAGAATCTCAAGCTTTCCAAGTCAGTTCTGTAACTTAAACATTTGCCTCTGTTCTTCAGTCACAAGCAAGTTCTGAGTAGATACATAGACTAAGTCTTTATCTGAATTCTCTGAAAGCTTGTTAGTAAGGAAAGTAACACGTTATTCTAAATGAAAAATGAATTGAGCCACGTAACAGACCAAGAAATGTCATCATTTTGAAATACTGCACTTCTGAAGTCCTCGTATGCCTTAAACCACTAGTGTAATGCACGAGAGCAAATCTGTTAAGCCTAGCAGTAGAACAAAGTCCATCAAATCAGTGTAATTCTTTGTTCACCTGTCATACAGAAACATTTTGACGTTCCTGTATGTTCCCACATGTTAAATGGGTCTCTGCTAATACTGCTGTGGACAGCAGTAGAGATTGGGAAGCAAGAATCTGTTCTTTAAAAATGTAAAAAATCTTAAAATTCTAAAATTGAAAAAAAAATCTTAGAAAAAAAGAAAAAGAGTAAGTTGTTGTTTTCTTTCTACAGATATAAAAAAATCCTCGGTTCTACTGTTATCTACAAATAACAGTATGAACTAAAAAATAAGTTTCAAAAGTTTTAACAAGCGTTTTGTTAACCAAAGGGAATGTTACAGAGTTATCRAAGCTTCCCTTTCAGCGCCTTCCATCAATTTGCATCACAATAAAGCTAAAAAAACCCAGGTGGGTATGCAATTGCTCAGTGGTCCTGCTGACCGTGGCTAGAAGTAGTTTTGAGACAATTTATTCTAGACTCCTGCACRTGTGTTTCTTGTGCCACTCCCTCAAAGAACCTCACATAGTAGTCTCCACAGCAATAATTCAGATAAGACAAAATGCTAGTTTTATGGTGTAAGGGTTCTCACATTCAAAAAGTCAAAACAGTTAGAAATATGCTCCCGTGGTTCCCAAATCATGGGCTTCCCAAAAGTCAGTTCACTGGGGAGCATCATTAGCTTCCAGTATCTTCCAAATTAGCATCGACAGAAGATGCTAGTTTCCACTTTAAATTGACCARTCATTGCACAGTTTCTCTAACAGCACAGTGCAGATGCCTAAACATACGTACTTACAACAAACAGAGCTAAGGACTTCGGTGAAAAACTGTAGGATTACTAAAAATTAAAGACTTAAAAGATTAAAATATAGATATATATGRATCATTACAGAAATTTCCTACTACTAATGAAATCACAAAAAGTACATACACAGAAAAATTAAAATTATTAATAAGTTTCCGTTCCAGCTCACAAACAGGGAAGGAAACTGAAATTTTCTAAGATCATATTGTCACATTTCAGGACCCCTTGCTAGAGCTGCTAGTAGAAATTTTATGACAAGTATTTTTCTTTTGAAAAGCTCACCATAGCTTTGAGATCAGGTATGACATAGATGGCTAACATACCAAAACATTGAAGACATTGAAAAAAGTTACTTAAGTTGAACATGCAAGTATATCTGGTACAAAGCATTTGTTGCATTTTGCTATTCCCACTGATTTTACTAAGGCAGTGAATGATATATTAAGGTTTACCTCAGAGAGATCAGGTGCAAGATAATTTAARGCTATAATAAAAACAAAGTAGAAGCTGTTACCAATAAGCAAATTCATGAATTATTTGTTCTAAGGGCAAATGTAGCTTAAAAATTCAGAGGAAGATACATTCTTATTTTACACCTAATGATATCATCATCCATGTGAATCAGATTATGAAAATGTTCTTCATGGTTAASTATGTATTTTTAAAATACATAAAACTGATCAGACTTAATTTAACTGACCATTTTAATGCCATAATAACCTGATAACTACAGACCTCATACAATTACTGCATGGCATGTTTGTCAACCCATTCTCGGATACTAATTTACCAAATGATGATTGCTGTGTTTATGAACTACATTAGCTGGAATATAGACACCGTGATTTAACTTCTCCTTGCCTTCAGAAGATCTTTGCCAGAAGTTTCTGTATCAGACCAAAATCAATCTATTCCAAGGAAAATGGTTTGTCCAACATACAAAGTTAATTTTTGCAGGCTAGAAGTTCGTGACTTCATTAATATTTTTAAATTCCCTATAACTTGGATCACGATGAAGCAATACAGGTTTAGTCCATTTAAGTCCATTACCACAATTTTATTATGTTCTCAGTGTTGAAGATAACTAATTCTAACATTTGCACATTCAGGAAAATTAGTTTTGTTAATACTTGAATGTTTGCCTACTTTGAGATTCCTAACAGGAAAAATACTTCTAAAGCATTCTAATTTTCCCTCAGCTGACAACTATAAAAAGATTAAATTTTCTAAGTGGACAGACATCATTAAAACTAATAAACTCCAGAAAGTATATCCTGAGTAGATATACAGAAAAATCAGTATAAATAAAATATTATAAGATAGCTTTCCTGTCTGGTGACTTCATAGCTTATGACAGGATGAGCTGTGTGGTTTTGTCCTCTTTATTACATACCGATACAACACTTGGTCTATTTCTACACTGAGACTGCAGGACAAACAAATAACAATTTCCCTTCATCTCTGTCATCATGGGACACTGACACTCAAATTTCCAGGGTTGAAACACGTAACTCCACATCTCGACACACCATGGTTATAAATGCACTTCTAGAGAATTAACTGGATTGCTGATGTTTTTTATTGGAATGAAGTGAGTATGTGTCACAAGAGGAAAAAAAAGTTGTCGAGGCTTTTTGCTCAGTTAGAACTGAGTCMGTGTAAAGAAGTCAGGTGCACAGTTCACTTTTGCAAATGAGCATGCATTTTTAATTTTGRGTGAGGTCAGAGTCAATTCTTTTCCCTGAGAAGAGCACTATTAAAACTATATTACTGACCTGCAAACTCAATCCAACTCTTTCTCCGACTTTGCTCACTATTCAGCAAAATGTCTTCTTGTTAATTATCAATATCATCAAGGGATAGTTTAATTGCAAGGCTGTCTGCAGTTCAGACTATCACAGCAGTACTAGCAGGGAATCTTGCACTGCACATAATTGGTCAGGTAATTAGAATACAACAACGGTAATTGCCTTGTTACCAGAAATAAGTGGCACAGGGCAAAATGCAGGACTGATGGAAGAACTGGGGAAACCAATGCAGCTGCCAAGTGTGCATTTTCCCCTACTTCACAGCAGAGCTAAACAGTGCAGGTGGCTTGCTGACACTATGTTCTTCTGCAGGATCTGTCTTCTCTGTCCACTGGATAAGAAGAAATTTAGCAAACTGCATGTATTTCAGGACAATACTAATATGAACAGACATCACTGCTGCAATCGACAACTACCAGTTCTATTAGACATGGTACAATCACAGGCTGGGAATTAATGTAGAATCTCCATAGTCTTGACAACAGGAGGTGTTTTCAGCACACCACAGACCTATATAAATGGAAGGTACTCACCCGGAAAAGGCCATCCTGCTCTAGGAACTACTTTCAGGACAGTTTAGATGCTACCACCAGAGGTACTTTAAAACAGACAAATACGATCTTTTCTGGCAAGCTTTTTCCAAGACATTCTGTACACTTTATTCAAGCGTTCTTTGGTCCACACCTTTTCCCTTAACTAGATCTCCTTCCGTGATCCAGCACTTGTCTTTCTCTTCTCTCATTTGTAAACATCAGGGTCTACTCTTCATGTCTTTCAGCATGAAAAGAAGGGTTAGATTACAAAATAAGGGTGCAGAAAATTCTCTGCCCCTTCAAACACCATCCTAGTTGCACTTTTTTTTTTTACATCATACCCATTTTAGATCACCTTCCTTAAATATAGCTGGCCAGACTGGTACACACTATTTGGCACCAGATACTCTTACTGTTTTATACAACGGCAGCGGTACGTTCTTATATTTTCAGGAAAAAGCCTTCACTGGCCCCAGCTGACTGCTGCATGGCAAGCAATGAAAACTCAAGTGTTTCCATACCACTACCATTTGGGGCTCATAAAAACTCCTGCTTATAATGGGAATTCTTCCTGTGCTTCATGTACAGGGTTTTCCAATTTTCTACTAGATTTTGCCTCTAGGACTCCAAGTGGTAGAGTGTCAAAATTCTTCCTCAGTTTATCCTACTGTTATATTAGCAGTTCTTCTCAATCCTACATGGCCACATTTATCCTAATACATGTATTCTCTACACTATCTAGAGGCAACAAGTCATAAATTCTTGTATGAGAAGATTCAGCAATCTTATGTCTAGATCAGTGCTCCTTTAGGAATTTCTCTCTTCAGGTGGTAAAGAACCTGCTCTTACCTATACAGACTTCCCAAATGGAACCACAATGCTTCATTTGTATGGGGAAGAGAAAAAACATCTCCAGGCATAAAAAAATGATAACCTTTTTTATTATTTAAGATTAAAATATAGATATATACATGGATATTTGCTACTTGTCCATACCACCAAATTAAGGCTTCCTTTAAGGAATAAAAATAGAAACATGAAATTCTTTGGCAGACAAATCTCACAGAAAGCTTCTTTCTGGGTGAAAACAAAAGGAACTTTTGTTAAGAAGTGGCTAATTCAATTGCTTGTTGCCTTAGTATCATGGTTACATTAAACCTGCACAAAATGATTCTCCCTAGAAGGAGAAATCCTGAGCCAGATATTATCATTAGGCAAATTCAATCATGTTTGCATTATTCAGATATAATCAGAACCTACTTGTCCTCATCACTGTAATGTGTCTGAATAGCACAGTTGTTTGTAGCAGAAGGCTCCTCACCCCCTCTTTTCTCTTGCAAGGCTAGAAAAAATATTGGACTCTTCATTTCTTTAGGGATTCAGTTCAGCACAACGAATTCCTGTGCTGGAGGCTAATAAAGCAGATGTACAGCATATTTGTCACTGGGCAAACACAGATCACCCTTGAGAAAATGAATAAGATATGGGATTTTTCTAATCTGTGTACATAACCTTAAATATCTAAACACTCTCTCTATATCATTATGAAAGTACAGTTCAAAAATGTTTTCATTTGTCCATGAGAGCTATGAAAACGTATCAGCAGCCTTTAGGATTCTTAAGGCCCCCCAGCTACAGCCTTCACTCATGGTGAAAAGAATAAATTAGTAAGAGAAAATTTGACTACCAAATCCTTCAAAGCGCTGATAGTAATTTCAGCCTCATAATGCTTAATGTTTTCATAAAAAATAAATAATAAATATAAAACCACACACAACACTAAGGGGTTAAACTCTAATTTTACACAGGGAAAAGGGAGACATGCTACTCCTAGTCCTAAAGTTTGTCAACTCTCTACCCTGAGGCAAATCACTAAGACCCTATTAATATATCTCAAAGATTGGTGTGCCCAAAGAAGTCTAACTGGATCCTTATAAAGTTACTRTAAGGTTCCCCCCACCGCCCTCCGTGTTGAAAGCCACAGCAGAACAATCATAACAGTATAAACTAACATCACTTATCATTAATCTCCAGCCCTCCAGCTTTAACCAATTCTGGCATGTTTCTATTAATCTTTGTATTCTATTGTAATATGATTTCAATTCAGTGACTGAAGATATTTATTTTGAATTAAGATTCACAGTTACACAAGACAACTGCTACTAAAACCATGGCTTTTATCTTGATGAGAGCTAAGAGAGAGAAAACAAGGAGAAGTTAAATCCAGAAGTGAGCTAGGACTTAACTCTCCTCCCTATCTCAACCATTGCATCAAGGCCACTCTTAATGCATTTAGCAACAATTAATTCTCAAAGCAAAACAGCCGCAACATTGCTGATGCTCTCCAGATGCAAGCTAAGGAATTAAATCATGGGATAATTCAATTGGAAAATTGGTTGTAATTATGGAGAATGCAGCGTCTGCTTGACTCCTCGTGGTGATTGGTAGTTGCTTTAAGAATAGTGAGGTGGTCTGCACAATGCACAGTGAATACAAATAAGCAGCTATGTTAGGAGAAATCTCATTTAGTTTCACAAAGATATGGATTTAACATTGTTAAAACTGTTTTTGCTGGCATTAATGACAATACATTTTCACTGTCCCATTACTGCCAAGGAACAGAACGACCCACAATCACTTACACACAATTGTAATAACTTTCAGGACATTCTACCTGAAGGAACTCTGAAGAACCTTGCAAACGCCTCAGTGTCATGTTACTCAAACACACACACAGTTGATCTTTCCTACCTGAGTTAATATGCATGCCAACAAACAGATCTGCTCTACCATGTTACTTAATCCCTTCATACCAAAATGATGACAATTTTGAAGAACTGGAGAGTTTGCTCCTCTACACATGGAAAKTCTCAACTGTGATCAACAGAAGAGCAGACTGCACAAAGCTCTAGCCAAAGAACCTCTATTATTGTTGACAACAGGAAAAAAAAATCAGAGAAATTGGTCCAACTTTTTGATTTAAATTAGCTGAGCAGAAAAATAGTCATCATTTGTAAATTCAGTAAAYGTATCCTTAAAATAATATAATGATTCCCCCTTTGTAAAACAGCTTTGCCAGAATCAAACCTTATCATCATTACAACATATGACAGTTTGCTAATAATTATGAATGTATATTTGACAAACTAAGGGACAAATGACCTCTGTATATAATCATACTGACTCAGTGATGGAAATGGAAAGACATCTAGAAATGCTGACTTTCAGACTTCTGACTTAACTAGTAAAACACACAGCCTCTTATCTCGTAGAGCTAGCTAAGTAAGAATSCAGCTAGAATAACAGTGATTACTATGATAGATTATAGCATCTGTGCTCTCGCTACTGAAATGTTTGCCAGAGAAGTTTATGTACTTGAAAAGGTATTAACATAAAAAAACTTCAAAGAATAAAGGATCAATTATTTACAAGCAACTTCACAAATCAGTCATCCAGTATCAAAGTTGAAGCTGTTCTTTTTTAGCACTATCAGCTACACAGTAATGAAAATTGATTACAAAGTCACAGCCCCTCATTAAGTTGCTGTCATTTGGAAAAAAAATCCTTCAAAAGCATTTTTTTAAGTGATTGTAAAAAGACTCCCATCAATTAAAGAGACATATGATAATAAAGAAAAAGTGACAAGTTATGTTCTCTTCTCATTAATAGCATTTTCCAGAGAAGTCGTGGAGGTAAAGGCTAAAATCCGTATAGCCCTTATATCTTATTTACAACTAAAGGAAATTTCATCATCTTGGGGCCAGCGAGAAGTCATTTTTAAATACGCTATATAGTGACCAAAGCGTAGACCTCAGTAGTAGATACTACATATCAAACACTGATTGTAAAACAAATCCACTGAAGAGGCAAGTCTTGTGTTTCAATCTAGCCAAACACTTAAGCATATGCTCTAGATATGGGTAGTCATAATAAATAAAAAGAAGTTCTTCACAGATTTCATTATAGTATGTGGACACTGGCATTTAAGCTGGACATAGCCTTCTAGCAGAATTTTTCCAGTATCAGATATGTTACTACTTGTACTTTATGCATCCCATTGCTCCCCAATTTCTTCCTAGGTTCATTCTGTGAAAAAAAGTATTTTTATATATATATTTATAAATATATATATATAAATATATATATATATTAACCCACTCCTCCCCACTCCAGCATACATTTCTGGACTGCAAGGAATTTATAACATGTTTCTTCACTCCTGACGATTTTTCACAAGCTTGGAATATAGGTTATCAAATGTATGAGCTCTCCTGCCGCTCTAACATCTGCTGGGTGAGCCAGGGAAAGAAATAAGGGCCGAATTGTTCATATAGTAACAAAACMGGTTCCTGAAGCATTCAGGAATATTTTCCAGTGTCAATCTCAGCTCTGGGTATACCTGCAACACCGAGTTGCTGAATTTATCAAGCAGAGCAGTCTCTGAATTTCTAGAAATTCTGCCCGCTCAGAATGCTGTCTGCAACACCTTAGGTGTCATTAGAATTAGACTGGGCACAGTTATATAGTGGACCAGAGACAGAAAAAGTCTTAGGCTGTTACTTGGCCTGCTCTRATACCAAGTCTGAAGAGGAATAAAAACAATGAACAGCCATATGCAGAAAGTTCCAGCATAGAATCAAATCTCACTCCACCTTTTTCCATTGGCTCAGAACATGCAGGAAGTGCACAGCAAAATACATACAAGACCTACTCTCCCTGAAGGATATGATCTCTCCACCACACAAAACAAACCTGAATGCTGATCCCTAAAGTCCAATCTGCAATGAAATACAGCTTTAGTCTTGTCACAGACTCCAGATAAATTGCTGTACAAGAATTTTGTTGTGCAATACAGCACAGAATCATAGAATGCTTAAGGTTGGAAGGGACCTCAGAGGTCATCTAGCCCAAACTCCCTGCACATGCAGGGTCACCTAGAGCACGTGCAGCAGGAGGTTCCATATTAGTTATTATCAGCATATTGCTAGAAGCTGAAATCCAGTTCTCAAATGATCCATATTTTTAACTCTTAGTTTTGAACTTAGAGATTTTCCTTCATTTTAAGGTAATCGGGAATAATTTTGCTGAAAATATGCTCAATTATCTTGGCAAAAAAMCCCACTATTAACCATTTGTTCTTCAACTTGAATTGCACTTCAGCTGCTTCCTGCAGTGGGTCAAGCACTGACTCCGAAAAGCTGTAGACTACTCTATCATCATTCCTAGCTTCAAAGCCATCAGAGACACCATACTTYATATTTTCCCCACTAGGAGAATTATAGATAACCAGGAACCAGATTTTGTGTTCTCTAGCCTGGCAATCGATTCCTTCGAAAACAAACAGCAGCCTCCCAGATCTCATTTACTGTAGATCCCTATGTGGGTAATACATTCTGCTTCATCCATTTTGAATTAAAGAAATTTGCTAATAATAATGTTGAAAGTGTTAGCTGTTGCTGTTCATCCAGATGTTGCCAATGACTTGTAAACAGCTTAGGATGTTTACTAAGAGTATTTTTCAGAATCTACCCTTGTTTAATACATGCTCTGTTCCCTCGATTAGTAACTGGAGAGGTCATTAATTTAAATGCAACACTGTAATTTACTTCAGGACTCTTGCTTTTAATTGTTAACTGATCATAAAACAAAGAGATACTAAGTTGTCTCGACTATTAACTCCCCAGAAACCCTGACTTAATGATAACTCAATCAATATATTTGCCTTAACCGTCTGAAAAAGAATAGACAGAACAACACTGTGCTAAATGATTTTGCACTACTCTGCAATTAGACAGTAGGGCTACAAGAACAGTCTTTTTGGTTCCTCCCCCTCCCCCCGCCTTTTTTCCCCTCTCTCCAGCCTATGAAAGTTCGGCCATTTGACCGGCATGTCACAGCAAACTTACAGTTGTAATAAAGTGACCTTGTTGACATGCACAATCAACTCAGGCAGGCAAAGCCTGCCTTATCCACAGTCTGAAAAGCTGAAAATGTTATGGCAGTCAGACATAAGCCATTCTCTGCCTCCTTCTGGCACATTTCCACAACTAAGAAAAACAGAGTAGGATAAAAGCTGCATAATCATGTTATTTCAACATTGTTTCTACCATCATCTGAAGTAACTCCTTGTAACTAGAACATTCCTGAGCCTTCAGCTGCTCAAAAAATAATAAATAACAAAACAGTCTTGCAGTTCAGGCTTTCCTTTGATAAATGAAGTTACCAGGTGAAAAGAAGTTATGATTCAATCTTTATTATGCTGTTGATGTAACTTGAAGGTTCCATGACTGCCAGAGTTTATTGTAGGCAGTAAAATGCTTCCCATCATCACCTGACCCTTCCACTTCTTGGAGACACTGGATGCACATGAAAGTACCAAGCTAATCCATGCTAAAAGCAGTACACAAAGCAAGTTTTTGTTGCTCTGTCCACCACCAGGTTTATTTGCTCAATAAGGGCAACAACAAACAATATACCTTCTGGCTCAGCAGTTTGAGCTCTTCTTTGAATCCAGAGAAGTCTACACATCACCTTATTTATTCATGTGTGTGCCAGATAATTTAGAGGGACAGTCTCTCATTAAAGAGTTGGAAGATCTGCTCTTGGCCATAGAACAGGAAGAGGAAAAAATATAGAGAGAGAAACACAGAGAACAATAGCTAAAAGCCCATTATTAATTTTCCTGAATTCTTAAGCAGATGCCACTTTGAATTAAGCTTGTCATTTCTGTTATGAAATTCAAGTATTCATTTCTGCAAATATGGCTTTCATCTAGGGTTGCAAGTCATGTGCCATTAAGAGGCACTGTTTTCAAAAACTGTATTTTTCTCATTTTAGCAAAAGACATTCACTCTATCATCTTTAAACCTCTTTTTATGCAGGGAAGGTTAAAGAAAAAAGGTCAAGCATTTCTAGTTTGGTTGCATCTGATGGACTAAAAAGACTGGGAATCTGGACTATACGGACTAAGGGGATTAAAGAAAGAATTTCTTTATAAAGAAAGATGCATAATGTAATTCACCACATGGAAAGACAATGTGACTGAAAAAAGATTACCTTTAACACTCTAATTGCTTACTTTCATTAGCATAAAAYAACATGACCTGTTTAGGCTGCTATAAAAGAAATGTTAGAACTACACCATTATGCTTACTGAGCCCCTCCCCTTTAAAGATAAATAGAACTGGTCAACTATAACATCAAAAATTCTCACAAGATTTTAAGATTTAGACAAGACTTCAGAGACTAAATCTTAAGAAATATTTCTTGCAACATCTCTGAAGCAGTACACTATACTAGTCTTTCCAACAATAAGATACTATGCAAGCATCAGTATCAACATATCCTTTACAATATCCAAACAATTCAAACTTCATCAGAAAACTAAGGACTGATAACAAGGACTGAATTATGCAAAAGAGATCTCTCCCTGCCCGCCTCCCTCCCCCATATCTGTCTAGATCAAGCAAAACAGTAAAACCATACTTGGGGTAACTTTGCCCTAAGATCCCAAGTGAATCATGACCTTTTCTCTATCACAGTTCCAAATTAATCATCTCTTATTTCTGGTTAATTGGTGGGGCTTTGTCCTTTTCAAGAGTTACAGCAGTAAAACATATCAACTTTCAGAGTTCTGCAACTCTTATAATGTATTCACTCAAGATTAGGTGTAGAAACACCTGTAACACAACTACAACAAGGTTAACAAYGAAAACATTCTAATCATTGTCAATTTGCTAATAATATACTCTCACAAAACATATATGTATAAAGTACTCCATGAGGATATCTGCTTATCCAAAGTGGATCGGTCAACTTCACATCACCACTACTTCAGAGCAAGCATGCTTAGTTCTTAAGGTTAGGTTAAGGTGCAGAGATATGAAGAGTCTGACAACTATGAACACAACTCACCTTGGGCTACTATTTTAACCACATTGTGCCTCAGTTTCTCACTGAGGACAGCAGAAAATTCTCTGAACTCTTAAAAATGTTAGGAAGTGCCTGAAGTGGAAGAGTATTTTCAGAGTCTAACAGGTAAAGTGATAAATAAGCTCTTATGGGTCACTGTAATGATTGGTAATGGATATAATTAGACCATGCTTGAGACAATACACAGCGAATTGGCTACAAGGCTTATACAGTGTCCTGCTGACATACCATTATCATATCTTCTATTTTATGTATAGAGGCATGGGGTTTAACTATGACTGGCATGGATTTTTTTTTTTTTAAAAACGCAAAAAGTAGAGGTAGCTGGCACAGTAGAAAAAGATTAATTTATTCATTCACTGAATGCTCTCTGCATAGATCAGTGAGTTTTCTATATTTGAAAAACACAAAGTTATAGAAGAACGTATGTGTGGATGTACATCAGTACTTGGGATAAAGGACACTACCTACATCACAGGAGAATAGAATCTAAAAGTGTACATGAATCTAGAAGCCTTTTCCTTTAAAGGTCAGTCAAGTGCAAGACATGCTTCCTTCCAGGTGTCCTTCCAACATGCTTCTCATCTTGCCAAGAAGAAAGTATTTCTAAGAGTGAGAAAGAGTCCATTTGACAAGTCATCTATTCTTCATTGCTTACGCCTTTTTTAAATACCCTTTTTGGAGTACATAGTCACAGATAACACAATTCATTAAGACATACTAACATCTGATGCATATTAAAATTATTTTTTTCTTTTTTTTCAGTTTGAGGAATAAAAYGTTTCATGATTAGTGCAACTCTTCACTGTGTTAAGGAACAAACAAGAACTCCAAAATCCATAGTCTATATAAAAATATACTTATCCTGTAAACAAATCTGAGATAGTAATTCTCCTTTTTAGGGCAAACCCATTAAAGAGAAATGGTGTTGCAATAACAAAGCACAGGCATAGTACTAAGAGCAAACCACAAAATTCTAGCAACATCTGGTCCACTTCATATGCTGACACTGTACGACCTGAAATCTAGCCATCATAAAAAGTTGCATTTATTTCTTCACAGAGTAGTTGGCTCTGGATGCCAGTTTATTTTGTTTTTAGCATATAAATGTTGCATAAATGGGTATGTATTGTGATACTGGATATACATATATTGCCAAGCTGAGTATCAAAATTTAAATCTCAAGTACAACAGCCAGAACTATTCTATAAATAATTCTATTAAAAAAAWCTGCAAACAAAAAATGATTGTAATCTCCTATAAATCTCTTATTTGAAACAAGAACTGAAAAATTATTTTCAGCCTACAGGATGCTTCCAGGTTTCAACTAGTTCTTCCACAATTTCACTTGCAGTGCAGCTCATCTTTTAATTCACATTGCTAAATTTTAGGGCTAAATTTTAGGCAGAATAATAGAACTAACAGAAAAATAAATCCCATTCGGAAAAACAGAAGTTATGAAAATATGCAGGTTTTCATAGACTATCTGTACTTTATCTGAATACTTATAAACAGTAAAAACAAGCATGCTTCATATCACAGTCATATGACTTTAATGACTACTCAAGTATYTGGAATGAATCTTGGCACATTACAACAACCCACATTGCTTTCTAACAGTAGGAGGGATGCAATACATATCCAGGCCTCCAAGTTCTCCATCAAAATTTGCAACATGCAAAAAGAATTTTTCTTCTAACAAAACAAAAAAAAATGTCCTGATTAAGCAGTTGTTTCATCCTCAGTCCCAGCCTCACAAAACCTCAATCACCACAAATTGATTTACTAAAAGGTTCAAAAAACACTCTGAAATTTTGTTTAAAGGAAACTTCTCACTTCTATGGGATGAATGCATAACCTCAAAACAATCTAAGTATCAATGGAACAGAAGATTTGTTCACCTAGCATGAGTTCAGTTACTCTGTTTACTCTTTTCTCATCCCATGGTGAACAGATCTTTTCCAAACAGAAATTCTACTTCAATTTTCAGTAGAACTGCAGGTGCTAGAAGTCTATCTTCTGCTTAAGAGTTCTACAAGGAAAAAAAAATAAGCTACTTGCAAGCTCACATTGATTTATATTCTGCTTTGTTAATAAAGTGATAATCTAAAAATATTATCTGCTTCATATTTCTCTGTCTGAGGAATAATAAATTAAAGTCAACAGTCATTTTATAATCCTGCAGTTCATTACCTCCTATTTCCTAATATCCTCATTGCCTTAGCCTTGCTCTGTTTCTTTAGCAGTGTTTACAAAATTCAAAATCAATTAACACAATGTGCATGTACTTCTTGTTTTAGAACTTACTGGAGCTTTGCAACTAACAGATGGCTGCTTATGACACTATCCTCATTTACCTGGCACTTTGTCTGCCATACTCGATTAAAGTTTAATCTGCATTTTCCATTGTGAAGTTCTCAACTGGTGTTCCCATTCGCAGGGTGGCTTGTTACTTTAWGGATTCTTATTTGAAATGGCAGTCACACTTCCTCAAGCTATTTCTTCATCTGAAATTTTTATCAAGTTTCTGCATATTTGTGTGGCCCTGAGAGTTTCAGAGAAAGTAAGCGAGTTRCAGACCCTGCTATCTAGTATCACATGGTTTAAAACAAGAGCAGACAAGCAGCCTGAATCACCAGAGACAAGAACGGGCAGGCCTCTAATTCTTCAAGTTTAAAACTGAATTTACAATTGGAAAAATATCACACTGACATTTATTCAAGCACAGATTTGGATCCATTTGTTTTGGTACAAGTAACAGCTGGACTTTCTTCCCCAAATACACAAGAGGAACTCTATTCTGTTTTCTATCCTCGACTCAAAATCTGTCTCAGGAGCAAGTCATGGTTGTTCACYAAGATCAGGGACAACAATTACTGCCCTCCACAAGCCCATAGGCAGCACAACCTTGTTGACAGGAAGCAAAGCAAGTCTCACCCTTGCAAGAGGACCAGATGAACACTGTGGGAAGGCAGCACTAGGAACAAACTCTGGAAATGTACACTAATTGATGTTAAACCACCACCAACTCAGAACAACAACAACAACAAAAAACAGTGTGCATTGAAATTGGGAGCTCAAGTGCATGTGGCTGGTTTGACCCCTTTTTAGGTTTACCAGAGAGGCAAATGACTCGTTCAGTTGGGCATGACAAACACATATGGACACACAGCTACAAAGAGGAACTTCTTTCGTCTAGAAACTGTCTTCTAACCACAAGCTTGCCTGCTTAAGCTGCCGCCTTGAAAAACACAACTACAGTTCCCAAATCTTCAGTTCCCGATATTTCATTAGGACAGACCACAGTACATTTTCTGGTATAATATATTATGAAGTACCATAAATAATTAAAAATTAATCACACTTGTCAAAATAAATAAATGCATTCAATGATGCAGCGCGCCTGAATTTTTTATAGCATCTCTTTGCTTATTCATGAAATAAAAGTCTAGTACTCCGCAATGGATTGCCTCCTCATTACAGCACATACAAGTCTGATTCAGATCCCAACAGTGGAGGTTCTTCTGTCAATCTTCAGCACATCAGTRGAATTTTTATATTAAAAATCTCTGATCTTGTAAAAAGTTACATAAGCGGGACTTCAAAAACATTAGCTACAACAGATCTTYGTGCATTGTATTGGGCATAGCTAGCAGATACACCACTGATTTTACCCCCCACTTGCGCATTTAGAGGAACTTTAGCACAAAGTTATCTTCATTGACTCCTTTCTACAGATTTCTATAAACAGACAATTCTATAGTTATGGACAAATACCCAGTATATTTACATAACAAATAATTCAGTACTATTCACAAGCCTTTAATTGACTAGCAAGTAAAATTTGTTACCTAAATAGCACCTTTATTTCCTGAATCTTCAAAATGTTCTGAAAAGCTGCCCTCTCTTCTAAGAGACAGGCAGGCAAGAGGAAGGAGGGAAGGAAAGGAACAATCCTCCTAGTACAGACCAGAGATACACAGGTTATAACATATGAACAGAGAAAGCACCCAGTAGTATGTCCCCAGCATATTTCCCCAAGATGTTTCCAAGGATCTCAGCTCTGCAGGGTAACATCAAGACTAACGTGTCCAACTCTGAGCTGCCCAGGGCAAGAGAGAAATGGAACTGCAGGACAGAGTCCAGGGCAGGGCTACAAAGCTTGCTAGGGGACTCCAAAGTCTCTCTTCCAAAGAAAGGCTGAAAAAGCTGGGCCTGTTTAGCCTAGAGAAGACTAAGTGATTCTTATCAGCATATACAAACCTCTTAAGAGAGAGTATCAAGAGGATGGTGCCAGACTGTTTTTAGTGGCGACTAGCAATAGGATGAGCCAATGGGCACAAACAGAGAGTTTCACCAGAATATGAAGAAAAACTTCTTGACTGGGGAGAAGGAGAAGGGAAGAAAGGACAAAACACTGAATTGGTTGCCCCAAGAGGCTGCAGGACTAAGCCTGTACCACATGAGAGGGAAGGGACATGACAAAAAAGCAAACCTAAGTTCTCACAGTATCTTGCTTTCAGATACTGGGAGATTTCCAGCAATTTCCTGCTCACCCTTTTACATAAAACAAATAGAAACAAATGTCTTGTACATGATTCATTCTATCAATGATTTGACATGGCCAAGAGAGCCAAGTGACAAGGATGAGCTAAACCATCTCAAAATCTAGTTATGCTGTTTATCTCAGTGCATTACTGTCTGCAAAGGAGATGAAATGAGATTGAGATAATTGGAAGTACAATTTGCAGGGAACAGTGGGGGTTGGAATTACTGTGCTTAATTATTTCAGATTGAAACAGACCACACAACTATCTGTGCCAAGTAGTTGTAATTAAAGTGATTTAAAAYAGAAAGATGAAATTCCTAAGTGTTGATTTTTCAAATGAATCTTTACATGCACAGGAGCTAGTCATCTGTGATCCGTAGGTCTTAAGGGGTGCAAGCGAAGACTGCAATTATACGTCTGACAATTTTTAAAAAAGAGGAACAACACATAACCACCTAATACAAATAAAAATCCACCAGAACTGTGTGCCATTGTGATTTGCCAGAAGATTGAAGAATACAAGCCTCAACCTATATTGCCTGTATTCCAGAAAGARAAAGAAAAAAACTCTGCTTAGAAATAGAATTTCAAATCAACAGTAGTTGAAAATCACCAACAAAAACTATGTTGGAGCACTGCAGTAACCTTGTTGGGCTCTTCACCTGGAAAAAGGGACACTAAAACCCTGTGCTGTCCCAGTCTGAGCAGACTAGCAGCTTCAACCTCAGCTCCTCACATTCTCACAGGCAAATCTTCTCGCTGTAACAATCTACACCTTCCATGTCACCATTACAACAGTTTCAAATGTCTTCTGATTTACTCCAAAATTTCTCTAAATTGTATTTTTCTTTACAGCAGTAGCTTACTACATGYATACACATACTTCAATCTGTACATACACCTTCTCTAATAGAAAACTTGAAAGATATTTGTGTGCATCACAAATACAGTCCACCTGCTTTAAGCACAATACAGATCTCACCAAAAGCATATGTGCTTATGTATCAGTGCCAAAGCAATCAGTGCTAAAAGTKTATTTATAATGGATAGCTGGAGAAAAGTTCTATACTCTGCTATGGATATGGATAAGCAGAATGTGTGAAGAATAAAAGCTGTCATGGACACAAGGAAATTGCTTAAACAAGTTTGCAAGTAAGCAAGCAGTAAGCAGCACTTAGAGCAAAGTTAAAGCTCAAGACTCAAGGGTTTTAATCATTTTAGGCATCTCTTCCATGCACAAAATGACTATGKACAGATCATAATGTTGTCATGCTTTAAATTACTCAGAGTGAAGTAAAGCAGAATTTATCAACAGTTGTTCTAAGAGCCTTTAAGGAAGACAATATACTACTCTCATCCAAACACTGCCCACAACACAGGTCAGCTTGATTCCAATTCTGTGCAAGACTACTTTTGGTATTTTGCTTCCTATATATTTGATGCAGATTGTCTTTAGACAAAAAGCAGATACTTCATACGTAGAATGACTCCTCTTGTTTGCCACACTCCTTGCATTCATTATTTGCCTCAACAAAGGGATTATAACTGTCTAAAGTATTTTAGAGAAYGAAGTTTTTATAATCACTACACCAAAAGCATTTCATGACTGTATTCATTTTACCTTTTGGTGTTCCCTCAGAGTGATCTCTTTTGGGTCCATCCAGGATATTTAGCYGTGAAAGCTCTTCTGCATTCAGTCTAAGCCAGGCTTTGCTGTGGTATTCCTGCTCTTCTGCAGAAAGGAAATATTCCAGCTCACAAGGAGATTCAAAATTACAATCAAACACTGGAAAAGAAAAAGAGAGAAGAAACACATGAGGTTAAGATCAGCTTCCTCTGTGCTGGAAGATATACGCATACTTATGCAGGTTTTGTTGTTGTTGTTGTTGTTGTTGTTTTTTTAAATAAGCCAGGACTTGTTTTCTTCTGCAATGAGGTAAAGAGATGAGGGAAGTCCATAAATAGGTAACAGTTTATTCAAAATGGACCACACTGAAAGGTTTATTGTGGAGGCAGCAAGAGACCAAGAGAATGGCCAAAAAAAGTCACTTTGTTTTGGTTACATATAAGGGCAGCACAGGCTAAAGCAGGGAAAGTCATCAGAATGAGGAGAAATAGCTTACTCACATGATAAAATGAAATCTCTTCTGGGATGCAGGTTCAAATTCAACCAGGACCATTACAGCACCAATGCTACTAACTTTATAGTCATTTTCCAAATCAGTGAGCCAGGACTCTACAAAACAAATCTCATGTATTCTGGCCATACTGTAGATGYTGGCAGCCCTAAGGATTATACCTTAGGCAGTAACCTGTTGACCTCCTGCATTTGAAACATTTCATTGCGGTAGCTGAAGCTTTCTCTGCTGCTGCAAACCTCAGCCTCCTGCACAGGCAGCATCTGTCTACAATCCAGATATTTCTTTCTGACATGTTTCCCTTTTAGAAACTAATTACCCCACTGTGGCATCTACGCTTCTTTTCTCTGTGTACAATTTACTATCACATCATAATTCAAGTTCCTTAATACAGCACCCAGTGATCACCAGAACAGGTTTTATTTTAAGCAACATTGCTGTTTTTCTTGGACAGAGGATATACATTTGCTTCTACCACAGTCAGCACTCAACACAATGCTCATGAAAGGTAAACTACTTTAAAACTAGCCACAGTCAAAAGGCTAGGTTATTTCATAACAGACAAAAAGAAAAAAAAAAATCCAATTGTTCTTTGGAGATCTTCGATAACATCTACTGCCCTGCCACASGTATGTAGAGGACAAATAATCTCTTTAATGGCGATTCAGACTAAGACTTTTTTAAAAAAAAATCTCCAACTATAGTCTCCATTAAACATCTAATTTCTTCACAGTGTGGGCAGATTTATGCAGTTCAGCCTATTCTCCAGGTGATATAACATCTTTTAATCTCAAGGTTAATACTTCTGCCCTCTCTCTAAACTTTTTCAGCTAACTCAGCTTTTYAATAGCAAACTGGAAGAAGCAGAGTCTATTTTTTCCAGTTATTTTTGATTTTCTTACTCAAGTGTTTCATCATGGTCTCAGCATTTTAACTGTTTAATAACACTATGGAAAATCTATAGTGCAAGAAACTCCTATCTACCATAAATAGGAGTAGCAAGGATTATACATTTTTACTTCACTTTGAATGCACAAGACACCGCCCTTTCTCAGGCCTATTATCAACATAAATTTCATGATACCATGAAGCATACTTGAACAGAGACAGCAGGGAAGAGGGCACAAATTCATGCTACTCAGTTTATTGTAATACTGTATAACAAAGCTCAGGCAAGCTTTATCTCTACTCCATTCAATTCACTTACAAAAAGAAAAAGAAATTCAACTTTTTTTAATCCATAAAGTATAAAATCCTACTAAGCTTTCTATCACTGCACAAATATATCTAAGAACAAGTAAACATTGAGCAACACACTACTGAAGACATACCAGTACTAATTCACTTTTGGGGATCACACAGATTAGTATGTGCTCTAAGCCACTGCCAAAAAAAAAAAAAACCACACACCCCCCACACACACACACACCTCACATGACCTATTCTGACACAGAGAACAGCATAAGCCTAGAGAAGCAATGAGGCAAGTGCAACCACTTCACACGAGCTGACTTGATTCTTTCTGTGCTTTTGCCTAAGAAGTCTTATACATTTTAACAACCTGTCAAATAGCCACAATTTGCTTCCACTCTTCTACGATCCAACTTCCAGAAAGCAAAGCCCATGCTTTCTCTTACCCCTCTGAGCCCAAAGAGGGCAGCACTTTGGAGACATCTAAAAGGCTATCTCCTTTTCCTTCTTCAAAACTTATTCCTCCCCAATTATAGTGCTTCCAAAAACTCGATATGAGGGAGTTGAGCTCCCTCATTTTGTTTCACTTTTCAGCAAACTGTCAATTGTTGCTGGAGCACTGGATACAGCAGACCTCTSACCTACAGCCAGGACAACTTATTCAATGAACATGACTCAAAAATAGTCAGCACATTCAGTGTTATGAACCCGGCAAGCAACTGTCACATCTACACACYGTTGGAAAGGAAAGAGACAAGAAGCAATACCATTTCCTTCTCTTGAACAGTTGCAGAGAAGTGGACAAGATCAAACACGCCTGCCACAATCAAGCCAGACACCCTTTAAAATGTCATTTCTTGGAAAAAGAGGAGACTACTTGGTTTATACACCTTAGAGCATCTGCAATTCAATTAAAATATATTGTTCTCTATTTACAAAACCTGTCAGTCCCTGTAGCCTATATTACCAGAATACTGCCATTCTTCATAAGCTCCTACATAAAATTCATCTCATAGCAGGCCCAAATTATACACTGTGATTACCTATTCAGCACAACAAAACGAGGAAAAAGAAATGCTATCTTACCCAATACAGAAAAGCCTACACAAAGCCTAATRTCAGCTTCCTAACCTCAAGCTTTCCTTGCTTTACAGTGTTCATCACCATAATATACAATAAAAATGCATTTAAATTTTTTTCCTCACTGATAAGCTGTTCTTGGAGAGGTAGCTTCTGCAAGACCATATAAACCGCATTTGCAAACACAGAACCTTTTACAGTATTCAAACTACTGCCACAAATCACCTGTCAAGTTTTAATGCCTTTACAACAAGTCTTTCTCCTACTTCTTGACTTTTGTCTTAGCGTGTTTAAGTCTGATACCAAGGTTTTTCTTCCTTCTCCTGCCTGGCTAATCAGATGAAGTTGTTCACCTTTGGAAGACCAGCAAGAGCCATTCTCATTCTTTTTAAGAAAAACAAACAACCCAGCAGACACTACAGGAAAGGCAATTAAATGCAACAGAATCTTTAAACCTTTAGTGATTTTAAGCTACTATCAATACAAATTGACTAAATATAGAATTTCAAGATTTGGATAGTATGTCTAATCAGCAAGACTTTTTTTTCCCCCCAATTAGATGGCAYACAAACATTTATATCCAGAGTACACATCTGTACAACATCTATATTGACATTATAGATCCTGAGGATTCCATAGGAATTTAGGTTCCAACAATTGCAAAGTTTCTCTTAAAAAATACTGCAAAAACGCAGGATCCATTACCCAAGAGATTTTTGCATCTGCAGCCATTAGGCCCTAAAGATACAGAACAGAATAACTTATTAGAATTCTATTTTGTAATCATTCTTCTAAAGAAGCAAAAAACAATGTTTACAATCAAAGTTTATCACCTGCTGAAGAAAGGCAGCAGACATCAATCCATGTAAGAAAACAGAGGATACTAACAATAAAGTGTTCATTAAGCCCCCATCTGATTGAAAAGACAGCAGAATCTATGTACATCTGATGATTATGGATCTTRCGAGTGCTTCAATTTATTTATTTTTAATCAAAGAAGATGTCAACAGTAATTTGTGTATAAACAACTAAAATCTGGCAACTATATCTGTTTCAATTAAACTGATTCAAGTTTTCTAATAAACAAGAGATGAAGAATAGTAGCATAAATAATACCACATTCCCCAAACACAGTAATTTGCTGGAAATATCCTTTTACCATGTTACAAGTCAGATTATCGATCGGTTKCTTGGCTCAGCTTAGATCACTTGTTTAACTACATTCACTAAAAATGCCTCATAGCATACAGAAATATAATGTCTGTTATTTATAAGAAACTACTAATTCTCCTTTCTTCAGTGACCCTATAAGGGATTAAGCTTATTTGTTTTTAGTCAAATCTCCTTTCAACCACAGAAAGCTTATTAGTCAGTAATTTCCTCATACACTGTTCCTTTCCTACATGTTACTGTTTATCTTTCAAGGCTCCTTTTCATCTCTTGGTTCTCTTYCCACATCAGTGGATCGCTCTCCTGGAGAGGGGCGGCAAGGCACATGTCTTCCCTCACTACAAAAAGAGGTAGTGTATAGAAGTTCTCTGTTCTCAGAAGGACCAGCTTAAGCAATACACCAATACACAACTGCACCTGTTCAGCTTAAATATAGCGAATTGTCGCTCTAAGTGCAGATATAAGCACACAGCTAGGAGGTCACTTACACAGATCAAAGTGAAACCACAACCTTGCTCAAGATCATACCTCCTCCACTGGCAAGAATCACAGCAGCAGTGTAAAAATAGGTTTAAAAAAAAAAAAACACGCACAAATCTTGCACTGATTGTCTCTTTATATACAAATATTGACAGATATTCCTTGCAGAGAATATATAATTTAAATTGTATAGCAGAGAAGTGCTCTGCTGAGTGAGCTTTGAGACCTCCATCAATACCCACTAACCTCTATTATACTCATGTTATAAGGCCTGTAAGCTTTTAATTTATGACAGGGAAATGACAAATTGATTTTCCTGTTATTAATCCTAAAGAAAGTGTCAGTTCCTGAAGCTTTCTCCATTTCCTCTGGGTAAAACAGGATTCAAGCTAAGGGTCTGGATCTCCTTACTAGGTCCTTCTGAAGTTCTGCCCAATACTTTGGGGGACACATATAGGGTAATGTAAGGAAGCCTGCAGTAATAACTGTTTTTCCCCAGAAATCAGACCCTGAATAGCAGACTTCCCGCTCTCGTCTGTCAAATTAGTTGTTTGCAAGGAGGAACTCCTAGGAAGAGGCTTGTTAAATATTGGTCAGGCCCAAGGAAGAGAGCATTGCCCCATTAGCATGAAGAAGCTGTGAAACCCCTTGCCAATTAAGCCCTAATGCCACCTTTCTGCTGCATGGCAGGAGATACAACAACAATCTAAAATTAGCAAATCCATCACAGGACAGAAGAGCTCAGAAAAGCATGCGAAGAGGCAGTGGAGGAGAGTAAAAGATATCAGTAGTCAAGCAAATTGAAGATGTAAAATAATTTAATTGTTGTTCTTGCAGAGAGAGAGAACAAACAGATGTTTTCACCTGCTTCCTTCCATTGCTCGGCACTGAGGAAGAGCAAAACGGTAGACCACAAAGGACAGCAAACTACACACATCATGACTGGGCACCAACAAGAGCCTTAAGTGCCCCCTCACATTTGCCTGCTTTCCTTTGGGCTGCCCCCTCTGCCACGTGTTTTTTAAGAGATGAGATCAGGAACTCAGAAAGAAAGCCAAGACCCTTAGGGTACAGCAACACACAGAGCACTTGAGGATTCATACACCTGGACACACCTCCCTGCTCTCTGCACAAAGCAGTGGCCGGCTGAGCAGCTGGTCTGCAAATCCATTCCTTTCCCCACCACGAGGCTGCAGCCTGTTCTCACCAGTGACTTCGGCTTAATTTAAAACTACTTAGCGCCAGGGAGCTTATCGCGCCGCGTCCTCCCTCCGCCCCCGGGCGTCTTCATCTACTTTCTCTCGACCTTGCCTCTGCTGACTAGGATTTCTCCCCGCCCTCACAGAATGACCGTTAAGGCGAGTGCAGCTCACGAGGYGGGCCTTTATCCTCCGACGGTTAGGACTGGTGCACCGATCACTCACCCCCTCTCCTCTCCCCAGACGGACAGGACGAGGGCAGCTCACGAGGCGAGCCGTTATCCCCCGACCATTAGGACTGCTGCAGCCGTTACTCGCCCCCGACCGTTAGGACAAGAGCAGCGCGGGAGCTGCGGCCGTTACCTCCTTCCCCCCTCCCCCCCCCATTGTTAGCACTGCTGGGGCGCGCGAGGCGCGGCCGTTACCCCTCAAACCTCAAGGCAGGGGSAGCCGTTACCCCGACGACCGTTAGGGCGAGGGCTTGCGCGCGAGGCGTGGCCGTTACCCCTCAACCCTTAAGGCAGGGGSAGCCGTTACCCCGACGACCGTTAGGGCGAGGGCTTGCGCGCGAGGCGTGGCCGTTACCCCTCAACCCTYAAGGCAGGGGCAGCCGTTACCCCGACGACCGTTAGGGCGAGGGCTTGCGCGCGAGGCGTGGCCGTTACCCACCAGCGGCGGCGCTGACCCGCAGGCGGCCATTTCGCCACACCACAATGGGGGAAGGGCAAGACCCCAAGATGCCACCCCTTCTGCAGCAGCCCCCTTGGGCAACGCTGTATTTATTTAATTACTAYTATTATCCTTTAATGCTGCTGACCACAGTCTCTTCTTAGCTTCTCTCTCTGCAGGGAGCTCTCCAGGCCGCCAGCCGGCCACTCAACAGCACGGGCAGCACAGGGCTAGGCAGGCACTCTGCTCCCAAGGACTCCATGGTGCTGACAGCTGCAGCACAGCCGCACTTCAGCCGGAGCCTATAATGGCTCGGGGTTGGGCCCGGCCCAGCTCACCTACCAGGGCCAGGTGTGTGCCCACAGCTCGGCCCCTCCCTCTACCAGCCTCATTAAGGGAAAGCTAAAAAACCTGCTAGTTTGTGCACAAGAGATAGTGTTACAATTATATTGCATGCCCTCAAAAAATAAAGTTTTAGAGAAACTGCACCCCATGGGACACACAACTGCACCAGCTTTGTAGAAAAACTGAATAACCCCTGGGATTAGAACTGGGGGATCCTGATGCTCAGGACTCCCTGCTACCTGTCAGGTGGTTTGCTTTCATASTTGGAGAAGCTGCTCTCTTAGTGCCAAAAGCTTTTAAATTAATTTACTAGAGGGCAAATAACACCTGGATGGCTCACGCCTTCCAGTAAATGACAATAATGTAACCATTAATTTATTTGTTAAGAGAATCTTTAAAATGACAGCATATACTTTATATCCACTGACTCCCTCAGTGTGCACTAGGGACTGAATCACCCAAATCTCTGACAGCTGCTTTGTTGGGTGGAAATGAAGCTACAAAGCAGACGACCAGGAGTTCTCTATCAGCCCATTAGGAGCACGGGCTCCCACAGCAGCTCCAGAGCGAGGTGCAGGGGGAGGGGTTGGAAGAACAGCTGCTAATAGCTCTCTTTTTCATTTCTCCTGCTGTAAAAAAGTCACAGAGCTTATCCCCCACACAAGAAATATTTGTCCAGCAAGTCTCCCATGCACACAGTAAAAACAATCAATGAAAGYGCATTTTTAATGCCAGTCCTGGTCAAAAGCCTGAAGAAAAGAAGTGACTAACAGTGATTGTTAGAAAACATGCTCCAGTTGGCTCAAAACAGTAGCTTGATGAACTGTCATGTTTTGACAGTTCATACAAGGGATGTCTTGCATGAAGTCTGAGAGATCTCTAGAGGAAATGAATACTTGAGAGACAAGGAGAAAAGGCATTTGTTGTCTTACTGTATGCTGTTCTATTACTGAAGAAATGTTGGGCTGTCATTGGCATATTATCTGCAGATGAAAGAGGATATAAGGAAAAGGATAACATCAAAGAAGGTAAAATTTTCTCCCTGGTAGGATTTTTTTATTATTATTATTATTATTCTTTGCTTAGCACAGCCTTCAGTTTACTTTGGCAGCTGCTGCTTCTTCTGTGATTCTCCCCRTACCCCTTGATGTGCAGCCCCATTACATGTGGCAAATGGAACATCTAAAGATGGCTRCAAGAATTCCTGCACACATATATGAGGTGACAGCATCTGCTATTTTATATAGAGCAATTTCATTACTTTAGTATTACCAAAAGCTTTCTTTGAAAGTTAGGAGATGTCTGAAATAAGGTTGTATAGCACTTTTGCATTATCATATACAGAATCCATTCWTTTTTTTCCTTTAGGACAAAATCTTATTCTCCTTATTCCTTTCCCAACTTTATCTTGCCATGCAACCTGGAGCTTGTTGTAGTAATTAGTCCATATCTGTACTTTTCATTATACCTGCTATTTGAGTCAGGTATCATGACAGAGTTAGCACTCTGAGGACGACAATGTTAGTCTGATTCATTGTAGATTTAAAGAGCCAAGTAGTCGTGGGAACCCAACTGCGACACCAGTTCACCTGGCTGGGGCCTCCGTCCGGCTGCCTCACGTTCAGCCTCRTGGAGCTTAAGGCAGCAGTACCTAACTGGTTCCCAACTCTCAGGAGTGAGCTGGAGTTTTAARTTCATATGCACAGGAGTACTTGATAAGAGCTGTGCTCAGCCTACCACAMGAAAAAGCTAATAACCTGGCACCTTGCTGAGCAGTGGTCCCCCCGCCACTGCTTCCTGAGCAGCAAGTACTCAGAGAGAATGACCCCAAATTATTCCACAGTAAAATGAGTTCAATCCTTTTTTTTTTTTTTCTTGGCAAATTTATGAAATCATGATCTGCTCATGGACAACAATCCATTAGAAGGTGGAAAAAAACTCTGTCAAATGAGTTTTCTGAAGACAAAGCTGAGTAAAATTATTAGTAAGTTGTTAATAGAGGCCATCCTTTTGATTACGCTTTTAGTAGCTATTAAATCAAAGCTGTGAATAATTATGCACTCCTGAAGGTATGTACTCCTCCTCTGCAGAGCCCRCTTCTTGTAGATGGTTTTAAATACACCAGCCATTCGATAACCCTCTGGTATCTGGGATCTAGTTCCCTCTGGTTTGTATTTCCAGTTAACTTTGGAACCTAAAACATCACTATTGCCTTAAGTTTTTAAATTGCAGGAGACAAACAACATCTATAAACTAGAGAGCAGAAGTTTGATGCAGCAGGAGAGAGATTTATCTGCATTTTGCATGAATTGGTAATTAGTTCTGGGGGAGGTGGTAGTTCAAATGTTTTAAGATGCTTCTTTTTTCACTCTTCTTCAAACAGGGTTCTGGAAAAGCAATCAGAATATTTTTTTAGAACACCAACAAGAAATAAAATCCCATCCTATATTCTTTAGACCTATTCACTTGAGTGAAATTTGAATAGGAAGTAAGTTGCTTACAAACATATATTGCTTCTGAACATAAGACAGAAGTATGAAAAACTGTCTTATGATTCAAGGGAATTCAACTGCCTGTGCCTACCACAAGAACAAGCACCTCTTCAGTTTCTGTTCCACAGCAACCTCTCTGCATACTGCTTTTCCTTGAGCATGGTGGTGTGAACTTCACTAGGTCCTGGCCTGACCGGACTACAGGGCACACATGACTTGTGCAGGTATTGGCCACTATGGCTAAAACAGAAATCAGAGACAGTTTTAAAAAAAACATGAGCACCAGGAAAGATTACTCAGTAATGACATTTCTCAATAGAAGCAGCAGATACTTCACTGGCTGAATAATTTCTAAATTGTTTAGAAATACTCTTTATAATTATGCAGGTGTATGTGTTGGGCCTGCCGAACTGACTAAGAAATGTCATTATGATTCCCACGTAAAACTTTGTTTCTTTGTATTTGCTGGCATTTTCTTATGGGCTTCTGGGACAGTATGACTAAGTCTTTACATGAGCATTAGTCAATAAAGGTATCATGCCCTCATGGTTTCAGAGAAAAGCTTAAAGACTTCCTTAAGGATTATATTAAGCATTTAAAGAATATCAGAAGGACAGAAAATGTGATCTCATTGAAAGGGCTGAAATTGTGATCATGTAAAGATAGTTTAGCTTTGTGGAGTTGTATTTCTCATTTTGGGATGCTTGGCTTGACTTTATTCACTGCAAAGACTTAAAAAGTCTCAGAGTCTAGTCCAAGAGCRGGCAGCGTGAGGCAGAGAATACTGTTCAGTACTCCCAGCATGTGCTCAGCTATGATGCCCACTGTGAAAATGGCACGACTGCCTCTAATATATGGTAGTCTTAATGCAGGGGCATGAGTATTCTCATTTGGTTAGAATCATTGGGGGCTACTAAAGATGTTTCTGYACTTGTTAAAATGGCTTCACAGCTTTCAAAGCCAGAGAAGGTGCAGCAGGCTCAAAGGGGCACCAGCATGAGACAGAAGTCTATAAAATGGACTCAGCAAGTGTAGAATTGGGAAATGGAATCAGAATTAAACCAAATGTGCATTTATTTGACCAAATTTCTTGCATGAGGGGCAAAGTTTTCCATATATATGGATGAGTATGGAAAATACAGAAATAAAACTTATGGAGTTCTACAAAAGTCAAAGCTAAAGAAGTGTAGTGAGTTTTTCTTGTTTGCTCTTTTGTTCCTTGTTCTTTTGGCAAGTGCATGTCCTTCACTGTCACGAGCCTGTCTCTCTAAGGTAGCAGCCCCGCTCCTCTTCCCCCAGGTGAGGCACAGTCATGCTCGGGCATGTCTGAAGCCTGCCACACTGTAATGGCTTGGCAGCAGGAACCRCAACGTGCAGTAGCACTGTTTTTTCCATAGACAGGGCCCTTATTTGGGTCTGCTCACTCCACTGCAGCTTTCTGCAAAGCTCATAGGAATGCACTTCCCTTGTCAAAGCTGGTTCAGAATGGCCAGTGCGTTCAGCTGCTATGGAGGGATCTGACAAAGAGGGGCCCAGATGCCACAACTGAGTGTAAGAACAGTGTTAAAAATCAAAAGTCATCTCCTGTTTTCCAAATAGTCCTACATGTCTATTTTTATTGCATTTTGTCTTTTATTCTTAAGAAATGCACTGCCTCAAAACAGATTTTAGATGGGTAGAATTGCAACTGATATTTTTCTATGTGGTAGCTGTTTCTTCAGGTGCCGTCTCACCATGCCAGCATCAGGCTCAAGGCTCGTTGCTGGTGACAGGCCTGGGGGGACCTGTAAGAGGGGTTATTAACTGCGTGAAAGCTTCCAGGCCTGAAGGGGTGCCTATCATCTGGAACCRTCCCCCCCTTGCCTTTCTTTTTTAAAAAAAAAAAAAGCAGTATTAATGGGTTTTATGCAATAGACAATTGATTTCTTATACAATACCTATGCAGAAGAGAAAATTAATATCCAACCAACCAGGGCAAGAAATAAAATACATGGCTGGGTGCAGTTAATCATGTAAGCCTCAGGACTGAGTTCCATCAGTGCTGCAAATGGGAGATTAATATGTCGCAATAAGCCACATATGCAGAATGCATTAGAAGTCTGCTCTGGCCATATGAAACAGGCTGAGCATATCTCCTGCCCTACAGACAAATTCCCAAATGATTTGACTTTATGAGTTTGATTTCATTTGTTGTTTTCTGTAAAGTRGGTGGATTTTGCATCTCTGAGATGGTGAGCGATTAACAAGTGTTTGCATAGAGACACATCTACAAACCTCTASACAGGTGAGAAAAAAATCCTGTAAACGCTTTACGCAAGTGCTGTTGCGCCAGCAATATCTTTTAGGATTGCTGCACGTAGTTTCAAGGATATCATTAAAGTCTGTTCCTGCCAGAACTACTAAAGCCAGTCCCTCWGAATTTTTAATTCTGACTGGAGCTGGAAAGTTAGTTGGGCAGAGAGGCCTTACACTTCAATTTACTCAGCCTTTCAATCAAGGAAATTTACCCAAAAGTGGAACACAGGAAAAAAAGTAATTAAGACAACTAATATTTCCCCACTTCAACAGTGTCTGTCTGTTAATTAGATGGGTCCCATCAGATGATTAGGCAAATAAAGTTTTAATAGAARTTTCAGTGAGCCCTCACTAGTAATCTCAATCACGCAGCAAGCAGCACAAAAARCTTCTGACAGAAGAGGAAAACACTGTAGTTAGAAAGGACTTAGACTTTTATCTGTTAATGATTTACTGTGTGATTTTGGATTAATCACTTAATCAGAAGGCAGGGCTGGTTCTGTGACAAGGTGACTACCCTAGAGTTAGGATGATCTGACTTTGATCTCTTGCCTTGCTCTACTAGACACCGCAACTGACTTAACAGAGCTGCTTAGATGCAGAGCCAATAAAGACATCAGCGGCTATGCTTGTAGTTATTCTGGACAGACAAGGAAAAAGAATTCCTGGGGAAATTTAATAATAAACATTCAGGTCCCAAAAGCTCCAGGATAGAGAGAACCTGTAAGAATTGCCCTCCTAAGCCTGGGGTAGCTTGTATTGCTCCTTGGGGTGACYGAAAGAGAGCTTTGACTGCTCTCTGGGCTGATTTGGAAATCACATGAGGTGCAGTGCTGACCATTGCTGTGAAAGAGACCTTGAGAGTTGATCTCTGAGATTTGAACGCCAAAGACTCCTTGTGTTTCAGGGCAAAACTGTCTCCAGATACCTCTGGCAGGTGAGATGTCATTACAAGACAGGTTTTGTTACCTTGACCACCATCACCAGTCAACAATCCTTTTTATGGATAGCTATGGCCCGTCTAGTCTTGAAGCTGAAATGGTTCTACTCCATGAACTGGCCTCAGTCCTCTGCATAGAGCATGTCTGCAGTGGTGGGAAGCACGTCTGCTGTGGAGTGCTCCAGTATAAAAAGCATCAAAAGGGCTATTGCCATCCCTGTAATTTAAAATAGATTCTGCCAGCCTTGGAAACCTCACCTTGCAAAGCTGACCGAAACCAAACCAATCCTTTAAGATTGCCTATTCCTGCCAAGGTTCACACCCTGAAGTGCATCTCTTGAGAGAGAAAACAGATGAGAACTGGAAATTGGGATTTCCTAAAGTAAGAACTGAACTAATTAAGTGTTGTGGGACCTTTTAAAAAGAGAATGTAAAGCACAGTAACACACTCTTCTAAATTTGAAGCATTGAGTAAAGACTGTATTTTGTGTAACACATGATCAAATTCCTGCCTTTCCTTGCAAAACAGATGGTTGGAATGTGTTGTGCAACTAGCTAAGATCATCATAAATTATTTCTGTTTAGTTGCAATACACTTATCTTCATGTGATGCTATCAGGTRGAATCAGGTTTTAAAGGTTTTAAGAGCATTGCCTTTCCTTTGAATAGTATTTCTGAGAAATTTGAAGAGTTTAGGAAGAAGTAATAAAGGATAAATTAAAAATTATCCTTGAAACTTCTATGAAAGCCAAGTTGGAGAATAAGATTGTACTACTGTCCCTTCCCAGATGAAATTGTTGTGTCCTCGTCATTCAAGCAGATACAACAGCTAGAAGCAGATATTGTATGCCAGTGGAAATAATATATATTGCACACATAAAAGGCAGCAACATAAATTTGAAGAAATATGGGCCTCCTTCATATAGGTAGGTCAAACTTTTCCCTCAAGCAGATAATTACAAGCTTGGGGTGAGTAAATCTTATTAGCCTCTCAGCATCTTATCTCCTCTCATAGAGACTTGTAGTAGATATATCCCACTTCAGTCACTTTCTGAAATGTATATTAGATAATGCCTTATGCAATCTGGTTCTAACTATGACCATACTATTTCACACTAGCACAGCTATGGTTTTGTGTAAATAGGTCATATCAGAGAATGGTTGAAAACAGAACCCCAGATTTTGGAAGGGATGGAAGTTAAGAAAAGATACAGGGAAAAAAGTTTTGTGCCKGGCTGTCTCTTCATGTTATCATTGACCTCAACACACTTCCCAAATGTTACTATATACTATATGCTAAATACAGTACAGCAGCTTGACCTGCTAATACCAGTTCTGGGCTCCTTAAGATAATTTCCTGCTTTTGAAGTTGGAAACCAGGTGTCAGGGAGCTGTGGGATCCCTGGGGGCCAGGAGCCCTGGGGGATGCCTGGGCTGGAGAGCCTCAAAGCCATGACACCATGGATATTTTACTACAAAACATTTGACTTCTATTCTTTTGTTCCTCAACTAGACTGGTGTCCTAAGGCATTTAGTTACAGCCTCTTGAGGATAACATAAACTCTACTTACAGTGTCGTCCTTTATGAGGGAAGAAAGGGGATGTATCCCTCATGATCCAGGTCAGGTTCCAAGCAGAGAAATCAGGATGAAGAGGAGGGCTGCTTGCTGGGAGATCTGAAGTGCTGAAACCTTTCAGTAAAGGGAAAAAAGAAACATAAATGTTATGTATTTTACAATTGTTTTTATGCCATATATCAAACACAAAGTTGTTAAACAACCCTACAGACCATATGCAATAAGAACTTATACTCAGCTACTTCTTGGATGGGAAACAAAATTTAAACTGCATAGAGCAATACTATCCAGCTCTTTGATGGGCAGTAAAGAACACAATATCCACTGAAAAACTGCAAGCTCAGTTATATGCAGTTCTATTTCAGTAGACGCTAAGTTAGTGGAGTTTCAGTATCTGAAATCATATCCTTCCTGATACATGTGCACACAGGGAGAAAGGAGATAAATTGCTTTACATAGCAAAATTATTGTCACAGAGAAAAGCTGTCAACTTCAATCCAACATTGATTCTAAGTTACCYAATTCTCAGTGCTTACAAATACATATATTTTTTAAAGTTTTGTTAGCATCTGTTAGATCCTGTACATGGAACAGACAAGCATCTACCCAGCTTTTCTTCAACAACCGAATGCACCCCAAACAAGCCTTTGGGGATCAGAAGTGAGCAGTGACTCAGGCCAGGATCTACACAGATCTGCATAGATCTCTACCAGGATGACATTACAGAAGCAAATAAAAACAGTATCTGAAGTAATCTGCAAGGTCAAGGCACAAAACAAAATTCCATAAATTCTGAAAATGCAGAATTTCCCTGTGAATGTTCAAGTAGGATCTTGTGGAGATGGTATTCTCATTTTTGAGGTTTCCAGGGGAAAGGTAAGATTATTTTCTACAGAAATAGGGGCAGGCAAAAGTTGAGAAAATTGTTTGATGCAACCGAATTAAACACTGATTTATAGTCCAATTTATCAGAGAAGCCATGAAAAATTTGTGGTTTTTTTTCAGAAAGAAAAAGAAATAGTATGTGTGTTTTTGTTCTATTAAATAGTATTTTTGCTAAGTAAGAACACTAGTAGAGTTGCTTGCATAAATTCTTTTAGTTAGTAATCAGGTACAAGGTCCTGTTATAAATTTGATAAAACTACCTGTAACATTAGGAGTTAATTAATTACAGTGATAATTAATTAGCATGATAAGAACTATCCTCTTGAATGGATAAAAAGTGGATAATAAGAGAAGGTAGTGTTAAACAAGGCTGAAGCTTGGGGAAAAAAAAAACTGCTTTGACTTTACTCAAGTTCTGCTTCTCTCTCCACTGAAGAAAAACATGATAATTTCAGAGGGACTTGTCAGAAGCCTAAATAACAACTGTTAGTTGAGTCCCATCTCATTTCAGTATAATACAGCAAAAACAGCAGCAAAAACAAGAGAAAAATAGCCATTATTTTGTAAGTATTCTGTAAAACTTGCACTTTGCTCAGAACAGTCATTTCTGGGATAAGAGCGGACCTCTCTTTGTTTTATAGGCATCCTAGAGTGACAAAGATTTAATTTCTCTAGTGATACTGTACAGCTGGTCCATATTCTAAGTTATGGTACAATAACTGACTATCAGCTATTATTGTTTGCAATTTAGCAAGGCTGTGGAACAAGCTAGTGATTTATGGGGGTAGGTATCAAACCTAGCGTCTTGCCTTCAATGGTGAGTTATGAAACAAAAGGTAACTATGGAATAACATTTACATTGGATTTTCTTTCCTAACTTCAAGACAGTTGAAATTTCTTTTTGGTAAAGCTGATTATGGCAAAGAATGTCAGGTTTCATTACGAAAGATATCACTGTTGCTAAAACCAGATTTTTCTTCCAATAAATTTGCTTCTCTTGATGTTAATATAAAATAATAAACAAAGCAATAATGCTAATTAAAATTGAGCTCCTGAAATTGGCTTAAAAATTAAAAAATTCAAAAGCAATGTGTATTGTGTATTTTGCTTGAGGTGAGATATCTGACCGGCATCAAAATTCCTATTGTACAATATTAGTATATAAGAGCTCTGAAGAACAGGGAGAGATTTCTTAGCCTAATGCTGGTCATCTGTCTCCCACCGACTAGAACTTTAGGGGCTCTTTACCCCTAAAAGACCCCAATGAGGACAGAGGTCACACGTGCAGCACTGACACAGAACTAACCCAGGTGATATAAGTCGGGCGAAGGCTTCGCACAAACTTGAAAATCCTGTTCCCAGTCTCTGTTCTCACGGAAAAATCACCTGAGAGAAGGTCACTCAGATGCTTTTCCTTCCCTGCCACTGCAGACACAGAATCACTGAAATCCTGATCAACCTTATCTGGGAATCAGTAAATAATGATAACTTCTAGTACCCCACATTGCCTGGCACTTCTCTCATTCAAAAAATGCTTTTGGTGACTATAACCCAACACAAATCACTCCTCAGAAATCACTCCTGCCCTTAGCATCAGCTACGTGATCAGCTATATTCCCTCTATCATTAATCTATGCAATAAACTGATATAAATGATAATGTTTAGCATGCGAGCAGAGAAGACAGGGTAGTCCAAGTACTGAACCTTCCCTGTGTCAGCAGTCAGAGGTGCATGAGAGAGAACATCAAAAATTAAAAGGTTCTTTTTCCYCTCTCTCTCTCTCTCTCTTTTTTAAACAACATCATGGATCCAGTTCAATGCATTTTAATCTAATAACCTTTTCTTTCATATATATTCTTCAGGATTAATTTTGTAATTTCATCTCAAATTACTTGCTTGGGYTATTGATCTGAACTTGAAGACAATAAGATTGTATCAGAAATTATGAATCCTTCCCAAGCAAGTTATCTTCAGAGAAAGAGGCAGGGTAAAAGGTTTTTATATAGCCAAGAGGCTACTCCTCACAATGAGGAATGATTTGATTTGAGASAGAGCTATAGGTTAGGCAAAAGAGAGACCTTTCCTCTTCTACCTCCAGGTCATTTATGTCCAGAAAGGTAATTACAGAAGYCCTGCATATCATCTAAGCAAATGTGCAGCAAGGGTAGTGCAAACTCTGGCTACAAAATAGCCATTTTTCAAAATATTTTTTTCTGCTTTCCAAAAAAAATGAAGATTGAAGCAAAAAAACACTAGAAAATCTTTTCTCGTTTTAAATATGCAATCCTCTCCTTCCRGCTGTTTGTACCATGTCGCTCTATCACTTGCCCTAACCTTTTAAAAGAATTAATGGATTAGCAACGAGRAGCTGACAGCTCTGTTTTTAGTAGCCAGAAGTTTGGCAAGGTACAGCAGAGGTTTCCTCGATATTTCTGCATAAGGGAACATCCAAGGCCAAAGCCTGACCCAAGGTATTCAATCATAGCTAGAAACATGCACTTGAACAGACTAGTTGACATTTCTGTTTTCGAGCTTGTACAAAGCAATCTCCTTAGGGGATGTGAACCTCATTCAGCTCACCAAGATTTTTGGTAAGAGAAAAAAAGGAAAAAAGAGAAATGGTTCACATGTACTGACGCGAAGCCTGAGGGGCACAAGTTCATTACATAAAATATTTATATACTATTTTAATGAAAAATATATCTTTAAGAGAATACATACTCCCATGAAAAAGAATGGGCAAGCATGAAAGGGTTTCTAGATGGGTCTTGTTTTCCTCCTTTCTGGAAGGAGCAGGAAATATCCCCAGCAATTACCATATTTATTTTTCTAAAGTTCTCTACAGTGCAAAAATGTAATAGCTTTTTTATTATTATTATTTTTAAAATGCCATTTTCAACTAAAAAKTGCATCATGTCACCAAATAACACAAGTCCTTTGCTTGCTACTACCTCAGGATATTGCAAAGTGCAGCATCTCCACCTTGCAGAAAAGGATCCCAGACTGTTAGGAGGTGCTGGCRAACATGACTAGTGGCATTCTCGGGCATTCTCTTACACAGCTGGGTCTTTGCTCAAGGATTCCTGAGCTCCTGGCTCCACAAAAGGTCTTGGTCTCAGGTTTTTGGGGGCTTTTTTGATTTGGTTTGGGGTCTTTTGGGTGGGGGGCAGGGATGAAGGAGAAGTGAGGCAACTTCGCAAAAAAGATTGCCCGGGTTTCCCTGCAAGCTCACAGCTTCACAGGTGATCCTTATGATCACACTAAAAGTGCTTATGCATCCACTTAGAAGTTTCTTTTCTGTCCCCCTGCCGCCCCCACCTTCCCATCTGCAAAAATCTGCAGTCATCTGTAAAAGTGCCAAGAACACATTATAACATCAAGGTGACCAGACACCACCAAACTAAGTAAATAGTCTGTGAAAGATCCATAGACTAAAACTATGCTCTTAGAAATTATTGTCTAAATGACATAAATAAAATTCAAAAACTGATTRCAGTCCAGGCAGAGAACAAGATGAAGTGCAAAATTATTCTACTCAGGTACTTGCTCCGAGTAGCTGGTGAGCTTTACTTACACTAATAGGAGGGTGTATGCCAAGCTTTATTTTTACAGACTTTCTCTAAAGTACAAAAATGTTCACTGACACTCTGTCAAGTTTGTCTTCTTCTGTAGGAAAATATATTTAATAATGCATTATGTTACAATGATTTTATGTCATATTGCAAAGCTGATGAGTACAAAGAAATGGCGGTGTGCAAGTCACCTGTGCGGGATGGCTGTGGAGAGGGGGAATTTGCATGGAGAGGCTTGCGGCCAAGCTACGGATAGCGCACGAGGCCAGACACCTGCGTGCGGCCGGCGCAGCCGCAAGCGGCACCACTGCCTGACAGGCTCTTCATGAGCAGACCTGGGAATAACACACTGCTTGTACGTGAAGCRTATGTCACTAATAAAACTGTGCTTAACAACCGTGTTAGCCTTCTGGTCCAATCTGCTATTTTTTTGACTTTGTAAGGCTTATTTAATTTTGGGGGTTAAAAGCATCTCCTTTCCACAAAAAAAGAGACTTTTTACTGAAAATAGAAGTGCCTCAAAACTGACACATTCAATTAGAAAATACGCCAAGGGGCTCTGTGTCCCTGTTCTCTCTACAGCCTGGGCTGTCCCTCTCATCTACGTCCCAGAGACATTCATGGATGTAAGGAGAATCTGCACTAGGTCTGGGATAGGTGGGCTGGTTAGACGATCTTATCTTTAGCAGAAGAGCATAAAGCACTTAAACATAATTCCCTAAATGCTGTGTGACAGAGAAATACTAACACACACGGTGTGTGTTGCTGATCATTACAGAACCACCCTCCCCTGCAAAAAAATCCTGCTAAAAAAAAACCATTAAAAATGCTAATGAAGACATCATTGTCTTCTTTGCTACTTTTTGTGAATTGCTTTTAGTATTCGTATGCACACTGTGATATCTGAGTAAAGATTTTTAATTTCCACTTGGAGAGCAACTGCCATGATAAGAGCTTCAAAAAGCARTTAAAATGACCAAGCTCATATTCCCCTCACTTTAATATAGTTTAAAAATATACTGCCACCTAGAGCCGATTACCGCCCCTGGCCCGCTCTGCAGCTGCTGAGCACCTGCCCGCTCAGCCACTGCGCGCACAGCAGCCATGAACCCCCGGTGAAGAGCTCAGGGGCTCAGCTACAGGCCAGCCRCTAGGAACGGCTTAAAGCTGTTACTCATCTGTGCACAGACATTTAAAAATAAATCTGCAGTAGACTGATCTTTGCCTTAATAATCTCTTAAAAACACAATTAAACACCATTGTTTGCAGGATGAGAAAAACAAAGAACCAAGGGTTAGAAATTGAACAGCTCTTAACTAGGGTTAGTCCCTTCAGCAGCTTTGGTGTTCACCTGTTTCCACAAGCCAGACTGCTCCTGCAAGCACACATTTCCTCATTCATGCCCATTTAATATAACCTCTAGAAAGCACAGCAGTCATTTTGACAGAATTTTATTATTTCATTATGCGCAGAGACCTCAAACCCTTCAGTGCCTTTACCTTTGATTTATGCCTGGCTAYTTCCATATTTAACACATACCCCTAGCTTGAGACTCTGAAGGGATTTTCATTTTTCTTATGTCTTTTGGAGTAGTGTAATTAAGGACAAAGAGAGAAACAAACCCAGAAACAATCTCCTACTCTATACTTTTCCAGTATAAGAGGGACGTGGAGCTTCTCAAAAGGGTCCAGAGAAGAGCAACCAGGATGATTAAGGGAATGGAACATCTCTCGTACGAAGAGAGGCTGAKWGAGCTGGGCCTGTTTTCTCTGGAGAAGAGAMGGCTCAGAGGGGMTATGATTAATATGTATAAGTTCAGGAAGGGAGAATGCAGGGAGGAAGGGGACAGGCTGTTCTCACTGGTGGCCAGCGATAGGACGAGGGGTAATGGCCACAAGCTGAAACACAAGAAGTTCCGTCTCCAGGTGAGGAGCAACTTCTTCACTGTTAGGGTRACAGAGCAGTGGAACAGGCTGCCCAGGGAGGTTGTGGAGTCTCCTACTCTGGAGGTCTCCAAACCCRCCTGGATGCCACCCTGTGCCACATGCTGTAGGTGTGCCTGCTTGAGCAGGAAGGTTGGACTAGATGATCTCTAGAGGTCCCTTCCAACCTTAAATATTCTGTGATTCTGTGAAAAGCAATTTTTACTACAGACCAGAATGCATATACGAACTTACACATCCAAGCAGGTTTCACTTCAGTACAACTGTGGACATTTAGATTCTCAATGTCCCTGAAAATCTGAATACAAGTTCATATTTCTATCAACATCTGTGTCTTCTGATTTGGGTCTCTTGTTCTCAAGCTCCAAAGAAGGAGACTCCACAACCTCTCTGGGCAGCCTGTTCCAGGGCTCTGGCACCCTCACTGTCAGAAAGTGTTTTCTCAAGTTCCTGTGGAACTTTTGGTGCCTCAGCTTGTGGCCGTTTCCTCTAGTCCTATCGCTGACCACCACTGAAAAGAGGCCGGCCCCCTCCTCCTCACTGCCTCCCTTGAGGTATTTATACACGCTGATCAGGTCCCCGCTCAGCCTGCTCTTCTCCAGGCTGAACAGGCCCAGCTCCCTCAGCCTTTGCTCCTAGGGCAGATGTTCCAGGCCCCTGATCATCCTCGTAGCCCTTTTGAATATCTGTTTTGGGGATCAAGGTGAAAATCCTGGCAAATCACTTGTCCTCCCATGCTTTCTGGCCATATCAGTGCCTCTGGTTCTGGAAACGCCCATAACAAACTCTAGGGAACGCCACTTGCTTTCACACATAGCAGAACTGATAAAGAGGTGACTGCCTTAATTATCCTCCCCCAAGTCAAGTCCATCTACATTCACGCATGAGCCCGAACATTTAAAATCCCCTCACATAACTGTAGTACTGATCGTGAACGGGGATATTCCCTGAGGAATCCCGTAGTGATGTCTCCCACAGTAACTGTGACTTGACTACACTGTAGAGGTAGAGGGAGCACCTTAGGAAAGGTCACTGTAGCTTTAGAGGCTTTGCCCGGCTTAAAAACGTGGAATAATTCCAAAAATTTKTCATCTAACAGTGACATTTTAAAAGAAGAAACTTCTAAAATACGCCCTCAGGATGAAAACATAAAGCTAATGCTGTAGGATTATATGAAGCACTGCATATGTACAACAGACACAAACGGCGACAGTGACAGCTACGAATTTCCCRTCGCTGATATGGCTAACGCCATTATTTGCTGCATTAGGCATTTCTGTTAAGATATATTCTGGCAGAACAGCAACAAACGCACAAGATGTTTCTGCACCAGAGAAAACACCAGACGTTTGTTATTGGTAGGCAAGCTGCATTRTCTCTAGAAATAGCAAAAGGGTGTGATGACTATTTCCATCTAAAGCCCAGCTGTCTTGGCAGTAACAATAAAAACTAGTTCATATTCCCTTTACTGGGAAAGATGCCAATGTGCTTACATTGTCTACTGTCACTGCAACATTTAATTCTGCTTAAGGTAAAGGACATCATCGCTGGCTACAACTGAGGGGCGCTTAGATGTGAAAGGATTTCTCAAGAAAGTTCTGCAAGTGCTACCAAAATGAAAGCCATAAAATAACTGACTGAGAAATTAAAAACTCTGATCCTCATCCAGATAGATACCTCTGAGCTGACTATGAGTGAAAGTCGTAAAAGGAAAAATTATTGGTCATTTTGTTTTTCAATTGCAAAAGAAAAACGAGAGGCAGTATTTCTAGAGAAACCCAGATATTTTTTCCCCTCCAGTGTGGCACAGTTTTGCTCTGTGAAGCAGCTTTCCAGAGATCTCAACTGTCAGGAAACCTCAGCATTCCCCTAAGAAAGGTGAATGATGCTGCAAAGCGGTTCACGCATCTGCCTACAGCTCTCCTCTGCCAGGTCCACACTGTGCTGAGGAGTTTGGCCTTGATGAAAACATAAGGAGCTGTAAAATGGCAAGGAGCAGACATGAACCACAGGGCCAAAGAATGAGAAGATGGATTAAATACCTTTTACATGTTAGAGAACTAAGAAACCATGGGATTAAGGGGCCCGCCCACATCCACAGAGCAAAAAGGTGACAAAGTTCAGAAAAGAAAAACTATCGTTTCCCTCTCTCCAGAGGTTCCTCCTTTTGCTACTCCAGCCACATCTCTGTCAAACGACTTGACTCTGTCTTGTGCAGCTCTGCAATCTGACGCAGAGCCAGCGTGGGGAAAAGGCTTCAGCTGCACCCCMCTTCACACACACGCCCTGCAGGAGTATCTAGGATAGTAAGATATTTTATATAGATGATTTTGGTTTTTATTCTTCCCTGAGTTTATGGCTGTCTAAATCCTTTCCTGCAACAGTGAAATAACTTAGCTCCTTCCTGCCCCAGCCCCTGCGCTGTTGTGGAAGAATTTCCCAAAGCGATTACCAAAGGGCCTGTAAGAGAAATGGTTACAAATGGCTGCGTTAACTGCTCCAGACGGCCTCATCAGTCATCATAATGTGGTCTCAGCACAAGGCTCATCAGGACAGGCAACTTGTCATGACAGATGACACCTCTTTAAGAATACTTCCTCCCATGGCTTTTCAGCCAGCAAGTGCTGCGGGATGAGGTGTTTGCGAATCGCAGTCCTTCAGCAGTAATGAAGGAGGAAGCACTGGGAGCTGCCTCCAGGCAGCAGCTTCAGCGCAGCAGCGCTTGCTTTTTGTTCTGCTTTTGGTCTTGGTTTTACCTTTGCTCTGACTGGRATGTTTTATCTGCCTGCACGTCTTGAAATCAAAGTACTTCCAGGAGCTGCTTTAAAGGTCAATTTAGAGGTGACTAAAAGCGAGACAAATTAGGAGGGAGATGGACAGAAAAGACTGAGACAGCACTCCTGGCCTCCTGGCTACTTTTTCACTGCCCACCTCAAGTGCTGTAAAACAATTTGCAATCTATGCCTCATTTTGCTCATCTAGGAAAGGAAGAGAGTATAAATTTGTATCATGAGTCTGCTGTGGAAACCAATAAGTTGAATTTGGTGAAGTGCACAGAGCCTTCTGTGGCGAGTGCCACAGTAAAGCCCATTATAAATAAAAGCCAACTTATCACTCTTTAGATAATGTTTCACAAGCTGGCACTTCAGAGAGCGAATTCCATTCCTAGCTCTTCTTATCTGCAATAGGATCTAAGATTAATTGTGTAGTTTATTTTTTTCTTTGTCTTCTTTAAGAGTAAAATGGCTGTAATCATGCTCACCATGCTTTGGAATCCCTGATTCAAAACTGGTGAACACTTTTATCCAGGTATGTCAAAAGAAGGGTTTTCAAAACCTCCTTTCCCTTCAAGTCTACTGTCCTGCCCCTCACACACGGTTTTTAACATGGCAGGAGAGGCTTTTTCAAGTTAGCTTCATAATGGCAGACGTTTTGGTTACAGTTCAGAGGCCAACACTTGCAATCAACACTTCTATCTGTGAAATTTGGCTCCTGTTGGCTGCAAAATGCTCACAGAGAGCCCACAGTTGATGAATACTCTGAATTTACTCAAATATTMCTGGCAAAAGATTTTAGCCCTTGGAGGTTTTTTGTTTGTTTGTTTGTTTGCTTCTGTTAAATGCAATGCACCATTTGTTTTTTCCGATGCCCATGGAACTGAATGGGTGATAGTTAGCAAAAGATACAAGAGTTTCTGTTCTGCAGAAAACTGCAATTTGTTTCTCTCCATGGCATTTTTTTTTCCTGGAAGCTTCCTAGAAATGAAATCTTACCTAGGAATAATGGGACCAAATCTTTTGCTTGGAGGAAATAAAATCAAAGATTTCCTGTCAATTTTATACAATACTGTAGTTGCAACTGATGTAAAAGAGCCAAAGGCTTCATTATGACAAAGCCTAAAAATTTCATTCAGACTTCCTCCCAGACAGGAAAAGATGCCATTCTTCTATTTAACTTGATATAACCCCATCGGAAGTCTAGTTTTCAAAATGTTATTTCCTGATGGAAATTCTGAGATAAGAAAATAATATAAAACTGTCCTAGTTCTTGTGCATCTGACAAGATGACGTCCTGTCCCAGGGCTGCTGGGATGCTTCCCTGGCAAGCTGCTGGCAGGGAGCTGAAGCTGCAAGGACTACTCAGCTTGGCCAGTGCGAAGAAGCTCTTTGTGACCCACCCAGTTCTTTCAGAAAATCTAGTAAAGAGTAAAAAACAGAGTGAGACCAGTACAGTACAATCCAAATAAAAGGAAGGAGAAGTCTTTTGAAACAATCAGTTTTAYAAACCACCTTTCTTCTTTGGAGGTCTCCATAATATCCCTCTGCTAATGAGAGGATTAGCACTCTAGAAACTATCAGATGAGGATTCAGGGTTTTTTAAAGGTTTTTTTTTCATACAGTTTAGCAGGCAGAAATAGAGAAGGCCATTTCATCAACCCTGCAAATGTCATTAATGAACAGCCCATAGATCACCCAGGACTACAGTGTGACCCAGTCTAGGAAACTCTATGTAAATATAGGAAAAGTAAGTACTTGTATTAATAAGCCTGTTCCTCAAAACCTGTTGTAGAGGGTCCCTCAAAGCCAGGTTCTTGCTGCCTGCCATGGTCCAGTCTGGGAACGTCATTGTCCCTCCAATCTGTGGGCTGGGGGGAAGAAGGCATGGGCTCAGCGTCGAGACCCGCTTCTGCCCGCTTCTCCCACGGCAGAGCCCAGCCCAGATCCAGCCCCCAGAGTCATGGGTCATAGGATCCTAGAGGCACGTCTCTGGGCTTAAGCAAAATTGATTTGTGAACATAGGTGGGCATTTTTCCATTCCATTTATTAAAAGAAATCCAGGCAAGAAGACAAATCAGGAATGTGTTTTTCTCCCCTGATAACTTTATCTCTGAAAAGACTCTGGGCTCAGCAGGATGTCTCAAATACAAGCCTGTGAAAAAAATGGAGCACATAATAAAGAAGCCAACCTCACAGTGCACTCTAACTTGCAAAGAGAGGGAAAGAGGTGAATAATTTGTTAGAGCTTCTGAATTTCACAGAGGTGATCAAATGACTGGAAACAACAGAGCAGAATAAGGAGGTTTTTTCTCCAGACCACTAGCTTCCCTACGTGGGGAACAAGACAACGCTCTAACACAGCTGCAGGACCAGAAGACAGAGATCTTGATGTGGGGACTCTTACCCTACATGTGGATGATAATCCAGACCACAGAGAAATATTTTAACACCTAGATCATCCTCTGTCTCCACTCATCTCCCCAGTACTTGTCTGCTCTTGCTTGTCTACCTTGTCCCAGTGCCRCCACCCGTTCAAGCAGGTGCCGCAGTTGTTGTTCCAGGCTGCTGGAGGACTCCTCAGGATTTGGACAAATTTGCTCTAGTTTGCTTTACTTCTTCCCCTCCCTTCCTTTCCTCTAGAGTGGTGCTAGGGACAGACGCTCCTCCTCCGCTCCTTTTTATGCCCCTGCTCCCGTCCTTTGGGTTAGCGGAGATGCTGAAGGATTTGGCCTGCGTGAAGAGCCCTTTCTTGGCTATGGGAGCTAATGGAGGCAGAAGCAATGGTGGCTTCCAGGGTATTTATCTGCCAATATTTTTCATGTTGGTGAAGGTTGGCTTGGAGCATCCAAAGGACGTAGGGTGTAAGAACAGGCTGATTCTTGTGGTGAAGGATGGACCACAAGACATGGGACAATGAAACCTGCCTGGGGATGGCTCCTGCAGTTTCACATTAGTAGCTGCCATCTCACATAGCTATGCTCCTTGATGACCCACAACCTAGCGATTRTCAGGGAACAGGCACAAACTTGTCAAATCTCCGTTATAGCATTGCTAAAAACAGTAATTTACCCCTTTTCCCATTTATTGCTATCTCTGGAGCACACCTGCTCACACGAGGTCGATGAGGAAGCAGGAGTTAACGTCATTATCTCCTCGTGCAGAGCGCCCGGCTGAGGCTCCGGCTGAGGGTCCGCTGCCCTGCACTGAGCGCTAACCTGCCCGCAGGGCTCGCTGACCACTGCAGTCCGGCTGCTGCCTGGGGAGCCTTCCCTCCTCCYGCCCCTGCATTCAGTACTGGGAAAGGGGTGGCCTCTCCTCTCCAGCTCCCAGCTCTGTATCCTGTTCCTGGAGGAACCGCAGCAGCCTGGTGCTGCCTGCAACGCGTCTGCTCARCGGGAACCGAGACAAACCCCCTCAGCCAAACTCCGCTCCATTTTGAGGCATGCAAAATCAAAATCCAGACTGGAAGCCTTGCTTGGAGGGATCTGTATCATCTCACGTCCARTTACTGCATTGGTATGATACCATTTCTGTTGTAGTTTAAAAAAGATTTATCACAGACCTATCGCCATTGACAGGTCAATCACAGTGCTGCAATCAAAATCCAAACTGCTCCTTTTAAGCCTATTTTTGTGAAACCTTGACATTGGACAATCAGAATTTATTTGGGATGAAATAAGAAAGATTGTGCAGAAGGCTATATAAACCTTTTAAGATAATCTGGCCATTCTGGGCCTTTTTTTCTTTCCTCTAATTGAGTTCCTCTCTGTTCCAAGCAACACTGCTTTTCAAGCAGTGCAGACCCAGGCAGTGCCTCTATCGGCCGCAGAAGCGGTGGGAACGCTGCTTAACCCAAGTGAATGACACCTCCCAATTCTTAATATCATTCTACTGCACACAAACCAGCTGCATAAAAACACTGTAATGGGACTTATATTAACGCAGCCACAGGATTTAACTAGCAAATGAAAAAAGGCAATAATTTTGTAACCTGCAAATACAAGCCTAGGCTCAGAGTTAAGCTGGTTTTGTTTATTTTTTCTCCTCGTATAAGGCACCCAGTAGCAAAAATCCTGTAAACTGAAATCACAGGCTCAGCAAAACCTGCGCAGCCCCAGAGTTTTCAGCAGGCAGGCCAGGTTATGGCCCGGACCCCGGCTTAGCACTGCTCTTACTGACAGCACTCTGTGCCTCTATCCTGGGCAAGGTGTTATTTTTGGTGGATATAATGTAGTAACTCAGAAATTCCAGCTTGCTCAAATCTGAATTGCTTCTGCAATGCTATTAGAAGCAAAGAGCAATAAAACTCATCATGTTGTCACTAACAGATTTTATGTGTCTGAATGTACCCACAGAGTAGCTCTGTTGATTAAATAAGGACCTTTCTTTGAATAGTCACTCTTTAAAGTAGAATAGTATTTTAAATTCACTAGTGAATTACCTCCAATTGGGGAATTCATCAGGACTCTGTGGCATTCACAGCTGTAGCACGCTCTAGTTCTGCCCTAAGCACAAAACATCCCCCAGCCTCTGCCTGCAAGGTTGGTTTGCAGCAGAAACAAAATTCAGCACAACCCAYAGCTATTACAGTGCCAAAGCTCAAAGATTTTCCTAATATATAAAGCCTCCATATGTTGGATGAACATCAGGGATAGGCTTTACTCACTACATTGAAAAAAAAAAAAAGCCCCCCCACAAAATCTGCTTGTGAGTTAGGCAGCATCGCTACCTGTAGCCCACAGTGGCTGGGCTCCAGGCAACACAGAGCTCGTACAAAGCCTAACACGAAGCGGGATCCAACCCAATACTTGCCCCCTCTGGCTGAAACAGAGAAACAAAGTTTCCCCTGTCAAAGTATTGATTTTTCCAGACTTGGCTCAAATTTTTAAATAACTGKTCTTTACTACTTAGCTTTACCCTGAAAGGTCAGTGGTGGGGAAGTCTGTAGAATTTGTTTGTCTTCTTTCTTTTTTTAAATGAAAACAAAACAAAAAAATGTGATCCTGCAGCTGTGCAAAATCTAAGGGAGCTAGAGGGGTAAGTTTTCCACTAATGAAAACAAAATTTCATGGGAGATGAACAAAGGCCAATGGTTCTATGGTTTATTTTTTAGTTTACACTGAATTTTGTTTTAAACCAAGTTTGTGGGTGAGAATGACACAAGGGCTGAAGCTAATATGCTGCAGGGCAAGGCTGCCATATTCAGTGAAAACAGTCACTCCGAACCTTAGCCCAGCTTGAAAATAATTTGGAGGACTGATGAATTTTCATTTAAAAAGTTAAGATTTCTGCTGGTTTAGTAGAAAGCCTATTCTGAATTCCTTCTTCCAGTGACAGCACAAAAGAAAAATTCAGCTGGCACAAATCACAGCAGGTCAACAGCAGAATATTTAACCTACAGRTATCTTTTCTGTCTTGCCTCGCTACTCTGAGGCCCTTTATAGCTTCATTTTGCAGACAGCCAGCTTACATGTCCATGCTCATACAGGTTACGAGTCCACGTTCCATGTCAGAGCTCAAAGCTAATCGSCAAGATGTGCTTTTATTTCTGCAGCACGAACACACCTTCCTTGCCGTTGGGGAACGTTCAGAATGCTCTGCATAGTGCACAGAGCCCCAGCATTAAGCTTTTGCTTCCATAAGAGCTTCTTGGTGCTTCTTTGCAGGCTACAATACGACATAATTTACTACTGAGACCAGCGAAGTCTCAAAGCTCACTCCTGAGCTTTAACACAAAAACAAACAGAATTTCCTCCTTTTTTTTTTTTTTTTTTCCAGTAAGGAAGGGGTGTGTATCTGTTTTTCCTTCTATTTGTGCCTTAGGAAATGAGCCTGAGAATGCYACATTAATTGTTAATCTTAAACAATAACAACAAATGAGTTGCATTTGATCTGCTCAAACACAGAATATGTTTGACAAAAGCGCCAAGGGCTGCTGCTGTTACAGGGATATTGGCAGAAACTGTTTCCTCAGTGGAAGGGAGACCATTTTTAGCATTTGCTGAGGCAGTTGCAGCAGATTAACTTTAGATCAATGGGCTGCTTGATTATTCTACTTCACTCTYGAGCCTCTTTCAAGGCTTCTCTTTACCAACCAGGAAAATAAAAGCAATTTATAAATTTCAAAGCCTCTCCCAATTTTCATCTTCATTCAGAAAGAAGGGAATTTTCAAAGGTGCCTGTGGCTCAAATGCAGCAACAYGGAGATGCCAGAGTGTCACTGGGTGTCACTACGCGCCTAGAGGTGATGTGGGCACCTTGAATTGTTGGAGGAGCTTTGACAACTTCCGCACCTACTTCTCATTTTGACCCTGGTCAAAACGGAAATGGAAGGAAAAGCGAGATTCCTGTGTTTGTTTGTGTGARTTCCTCTCAATACTAAAACATCCCTGGGACTTTTTCCCCTCTCTCCTTTTCCTCCCACCTCAACCCTTGCTCATGTGTCACTTGGAGGACTTGCAGAACTTCATACCTACATGCACAGCCCCCAGTCCAACCTTGCTCTCAACAGACCCTAGAAAAAGTTAAGCTGGGGAACACAAACCGCCAGCAGCCCCAGTGCACAGCTTTGCAAGCACGYCGGGAGGCAGCAGCTGCTGCCTGCAGCCAACTATCTGCTCAGGGATCCCTACATTGGCTTGGCCTGAGCTCGCTGCCTTTGCTCCAGCCCTACTGGTCTCAATGTGGCCTCTCTTGCCAGCCCTGCCCAGTTCCTCAGCTGCCGTTAGACCCAGTGTTATCCTACCTGAGATCCCCCACGCAGGGGAAAGGGCTTCTCCTAGAGCAGCACTGTCCTTGGGAGTCCATCTCAGCCATGCCAAGGCCAGGACCGAGCAGGCCCCAGGAGCAGGAGGCTTCAGAGAAGGCCCTTCTCTAAGCACAGGTACCCTAAGCTACGTATCTGGCACTGTGGCACCAGGAGACTGGCAAGCTTGTGCCCTCTCACTTGGATGTTTTTAAAAAAGAATTTATTGTAGTAAAGTTCAGCTCTGGTAAAACTCTTTCTAGAACAACTTCTTGCAAATGAGAGTTCGTCCTCTGCAGCATGTTGAAGGAAAGCAGTCTGAGTTTCAGATTATTTTCCTAAGTAGTTCATGTTTTAAAGATATTGTTTGATTCTTATCAAACAATAATCTCTCTACCTTCCCAAGGCAATCTGCCCAGGCCCTGAAGTGGCACTCAAGCCGTCTTTGGGTTGTTATTTTTCCTTTTGCTCAGTTTTGTGTTGTCCAACATGTAAAACAAGATATCCCTCCTTTTTTTGAACTGAGATCAGGTTCTTAATAAGAGAGAGTGTTCTGGGATATCTCCCTTCTTTGGCAATGTCCTCTTGTCTTCTCAGTTGCACAAATTAATTAAATCTGTAGCCACATAAATGCTGTAGTGTTGGGCAATGTGATGAACAGACTTGTGTAGCTGAACAACATTGCAAACGAGTATCATAATATTTTACGGCCATGCAACTAAGAAGCCATTTCTGCATTTGTTCACCCACGGTCACATGCAAGATGTCCCTGCTCCTAACGGTGGGAATAAAGTTTGCCAAGCTAATGGACACAGTAAAACAACTATTTATAACAGCATTTATTTTCAAGCAAAACAAATGCAGCAGAAACTTACTGTATCTTCCACTGTGTATCTAGAAGACAGACTTTGGCAGAAATTTGGGGATGATTTTTACCATATTCCCAGCTCTATCACTCCTGTTTCTGCTTGGGGTGACCTCCTACAAGTCACAGAGCCATCTAGGGCTCTTTGTTTATTGGCATGTATTTGGTGGCATCATCTAAGTTTCCCCAAACTAAAGGGACTTTGCTAGCATTTTTACTCTACATGTCTTCACGTTTTGCTTTCACTTCTTAATACACATATGTACAAAATGCCTTAATTTAGAAACCTACAATAGCGCTGAAAACACAAGACATCCAAGCATACAGAGAACAATAAGGCATTTTAGCATCATCAGGTAAGAGTTATTATATAACTTCATTAACAGACACAAGCCAAAATGCTRCTAAGTAGAGAAGGCTGGACTGGAGGAGATGCAGCAATATATAGGTGACTGATGATGCCTCTAGCTCAGGCTAACACCCTCATCTGCATCCCAGTGTCTCCTTACTATTTCTTCCTACCCTTGATCTCCCCTTTTCTGTCTCCCATCTCTCACTACCCTTGAAGACACATTCCCTGCCTGCCCTCCCATGCACTCACTCCAGCTGGGCCAGGAATCTCRCAGAGATCTGCACTAATACGTGAGCCAAGTCCTTCCTGCTTCCAGTTGCTACTTGGATTTTCAGAGGAATCTAGAGTCRGGTCCCGGTGACATTCTCTTCGAGTAGGCCTGAACAGTCCAAGATATTTGTTTTGGTGAGTGACTAGCACAGAGCCAGTCCTGATGTGCTCTCCGTTCAGCAGTGTGCTCCCCTTGCCAGTGCTGTTGTTGAGCAGGCACTGTGGAATGGGTCACAGGCAGCTCCTCACCACATCTCCACTTACACAGGATTCCTCATACAACGATCATATAGGAGCATCCCATGCTCCCATCCTGCAGTGACAGACACACAGACAGGCTCTTCTGGGAATCTCCAAGCTACTTGGGATCTCACTGCTACRGACTGGGCCTAGCAAAAGCTTTCCCTTAAGGAACGTGCAGTGTGGACATTTCAGCTGTGTGCCAGCGTGCAAGGAGGCAGCAAGGCAATGGGCTGGGGCCACTGCTCACCTCTAAGCTTTGCTCAGCCTGTGCAAACATCAGGAAGGGGATAAAGCAAAGCAACTGACATGTTGCCACACTGAGAGAGCGAGAGAAGGTTCTCCATGAATGCAACATGACGGCTTGACCTTTTTTCACAGGAAACCTCACTGATACCAATCCTGACAACAGAAGCAGACACATCCTCAATCTAGGATACACAACAGGCAATGATTCAGTTCCCCACAGTCTTAGGATTTTCCTGTTGGTTACATAGGCTGGAAGTGGGCACAAGTTGGTATCTGTTGCAGTTTTTGCCATTTTTAAAACTTCAGAGAGCTCCATGGAGGAAAAAAAAAAAAAGCCTATGGCCACTCCATCCAATTCATCCAATACCAACTGTGGAGCCCAACCAACAGCTTCTCTAGCCCCAGGTTCAGCAGTTATTCAGGATGGAAACCTCAGGAATGTGGACAGTTCAACTTCTCTGCTGCTTCCTAGAAATGTAAGAAGATACTTTTTTCGTTTGTTCCCCATATTGATCCTTGTCTCCTCCTTTCCCTCTTACTCCACCACAGAAGGAGAAGACTAGATTGGGGGRAAAAAAAACAAAACTCACAATTCTTTTATTATCCTCCCGCTACTCCCTCTCAGAGGAGCATAATAAACAACYTTTCCAGGAGTTGTCATGGAGTTCAGCACCAGGACTTTTGAAGTCCCATTGCAAACTGCATTCATTTTGCCCACGGGGGTCACTCTTGCCTGATAGATGGGGATCCTTCATGCAGAAAGGACAGGCGCACGCAGCTGAGGACACGTGCACCAAGCCARCCCTCCCCAGACATCCGCCTTCCCTCCCCACATGTTCCTGTGGGCCCCCTTGAAAAGCAATTTTCAAGAAGTCTTGAGAAATCTGAAAGAGCCTTTTATATATCAATACATAAACACACATATATGCATGTATTAAATATGTGGATGCAATAGCAATTCAACTTAATGATTGAAGCTAAAATTCAATTATTTTTAGCATTTTCCAGAGGCTCTTTTCTCAGATCTTTCACATTCACTGCAATAAAAAATAAAAACATTATTAGCCTCTGCAGCCCCCTGTAAACAGACCCATTGTTCAGGCAAACTGACCTCCCCGGCATTCATCCCTTACACTGCTCCAGAGCTTGACTGTCAGTTAGCTCTGATCTCTCTTCAGTGGGTCTTGTGGCTGGAGTAACCTATCCCTCATCTCGAGAGTAAGTACAACAGTGTCTCACAGGCATTTCTTCACTGCTTAGGCCATAAACACAGTACTGTGAAATAAGTCAAGGGATTTTGTCTCRTTCCTCCTGAAGAGCAACTAAAAGGCAGCAATACCCAAGCAAGCTGGTCTCCCCAGGCRGGTATCTCTGAACTTACAATCAAAAATAACCCAGGGGTTGAATCCAGCATCACCTAGTGCTTGGTGACACCACCTGGCTCACACACAGTACTGGGATTGCACCTCCATCAGCTATCCCAACTCCATGCACTCTTCATGGATTTGGGATGTACTGTGAAAAGATGCAATTCTCATTCTCTCTCTCTCTCTCTGTCTCTTTTTCACTCTCTTTCTCTCGTTATATATATATAACGTTTTGCTTCCAAGCAACCTGCTCTTGCTGGGGACTTGCACCATAGCTGAGGGTCCCTGCTCTGTGTTTGGTTTGGAAAGTGGGAGCCCTGACCCCTACACTGCTCGAACCCCATGCCTGGGTGCTCCCTTCTGCTGTGCTGCCTGGGGGCAGGGGGGCGCCCAGGCCGGCCGCAGCGCTCTCGCCCGGCCACGAGCACCCGTGGGTGCTGCTCGTTGCTACTGCCTGACACTCTCGCTCCATGTGCTGCCCTGGGCATTGAGCACGGCAGCACTCATGGCATTTATCCATCGCCTTCCTCCAGTGCTGATTCAAAGCTATAAGTCTATTTACCATTAAAGCTAGAAGAGTGAGGAGCTGCTTTTCAGAAGCGCACTTGCAGCTTTGATCTTAACACTTGAAGGATGATATAATTTCTAATAGTAGAAACTCTATGCTTAAAACTACAGAAATATTGGTTTATTGATAATAAAACACACCTCAGTTGTGCACACCAGCCCCAATGCACAAAAACAGATCATATCCCTAGCATACACATTTCTAGAGAGAGAGTAGAGACTGCATCTTGATAGCAGGTGCTTTCATAAACCAGGCTCTATAGAAATATTACACCCATGTCAGTGTCTGTCAATGTCTCAAGTGACTTAGAGGGGAAAAAGCATCTTGGGAGCTGGAGATCAACAAGACAGAAAACTCAGGTTTCATGAKCAACAGACAACAGAGAACGGCAGAAGAAGCTGTAGAAGGAAAACCACCAGGCTGATAAGTAGTAAAGCAGCTTTTACTGATCTTCAGCATGGTGGTAAATCCTGGACTGTGACTAGCAGCTATCCAGGGACTCTTTAGCACACAGAGACACCTGGAAACCTTACAAGTAGCCCCATATTAACCACAACAAATGGCTGCAATTACTGCTGCAAGATTAAGGTTGAGTTATCTGCATTTGAGGGACCCCCTGAGCTAGAGCAGCTCCCACCCACCCATTTATAGGCAAAGGTGGGTCCTCTAAGATAAACAATATGCAGTGAAGGAAAAAGATTATTAAAATAGGGTGAAAGTTTGCAAAATTATTAAAACAGTTCAACTAGAGATCTTGGCTTTTGAATGTACATCCTCTCCTGACCTCCCATTACTGAAAAACTCTCAAGGTGTTTTTGACAGAAGTGGGATGTTAAATCCAGGCTGTCAGGAAAGTCCTACTTGGGAGGATCACCTGGGGCTACATACCCAGATTTTACTTGAGTTCCAGGCGCAGGGAGTCTCCCTGTCCCTTGCCTTGGAACTGCTGGGTGTATCCTCCCCTTGTGCTAGAGAATAGCTGCTGTGTTACAACTTGCAAGCGGTAACGTTTCAGGGGTGAAAATGGGAGAATGGCTGGAAACGTGTAAGAAAGGAGAAAAGGAAAGGTGGTAAAAGTCAAAGTTGCTCTTTCATAAAGCTAAACCTCAGAAGGAAAAGGTACCGTAACACAGCTGCAATGTAGATAAAGTTATTGTCAAAGTGGTTGCACAGCCTGTTATTCCTTCTTCATTGCTTGGTTATGATCTGAACTTCCCTTATATCTACCTATAGACAAAGAAAGGCAATGCATTGCATTGCAAACCTGTCGGCAGAAGAGACCCAGAACAGTTAGTAGGAGGAAAGATTCTTTATGTCTGTAAGGAAAAGAAACTTAATTTTTCATAAACTCTCTGGAAATTAAATAGGTCTTTGAGAAAGCCCAATAAACATCCACAAGGTGCTTTTTATTTGTGTGTTTCTAATGGCAAAAATAAAGAATCTCTGACAAGCTGTGACAGAGTAACAAACAGGCAACTCTAGCTGTTCTTACTAGCTCATCAGTTGGTACCCACAGAGGAGAGCTGTGAACAGAAAAACATGAGATAAACAAAGAAGAGAGCACCCTGCCATAATTTAATTCTTAAACACAGAAAATATGAGCACATTTCATTGGAACACACAGCCTTTAGTGCAAGAGACCTTGACTCATAATGATTTAAACAATCGACAATATACGATTTATGGAAAAAATTTAGCAGCTCTTAAATGAAAGTCTGGCTTACTCATCTCCTATGTAGTAGAACTAACACTTGAAACCGAGGACAACGAAAGGCACTGTTGTATTTACCAGAGTCTTAAACTGATATTACCAGTTTAGCTGGGCTCCCTACAATATTGATTTACCAACTTCAGTGTAACTCTTTTATAGATGCACAGTAGCATGCCTGTAAATTATGTATTAGCATTCGTTACATGCAATGACAAAAAATAGCGGGTGAAGACGATTTGAAATACTCCTTATGTCATGGCAAACCCAGAAAATATCCACCAACAAACCAGAGGCAAGTGACATGAATGCAGTGGCTGCAAGCACACTAGGGCTCATACACAAAAGGGGCAGATTCACGGGGCAACTTGGAGCGAGAGGCTTCTAGAGGGCCAAGGACTTGTTCAAGCTACTAAGGGAGACCAYAGCTAGTCCTCCCGCCCCCTTTTTTCTTTTTTTTTTTTCTAAATGGAAAAATAAAGCAATAATAATATCTTTGAAAGCATTCAGTTTGTCCCGCTCAAGAAAACAGAAGACTTCCAAAATCTCAACTGCGCACAGTAGCAGACATGGAAATAATTCCTGTCTTCATCAACAGCAAAGCTTGTGATAGATTCATCCACATAGCTTTAGATCTGATTTAGCTGATTTTTTTTTTAATAGCAACAGTCCTTAAATTTCACCTAGTTCCCCTCCCTTTAAACCCCATCGCTTCTATTTTAAACAGATCTTCTGCAAGAGGCATTCAGGCTTGATCTGAAGGTGCTAGCAGAGGAAGGATTGGCTGTTACACTCGGTACTTCTTTCTAACACTTATATTACCGCTCTCTTCCATGTTAGAAATCTGTGCTCCAAGTCTGGCTTTGTCAAACCACTGGCCTGCAGGCACAGGCCCTTTTCATACCTCRCTCTATTGCTTTAACAACCATGGGTACTGTCAAACGAAGAAAAACAGGGCATGGAGACTCCAAAGGTGACCCTTCGATCTCTTTTTGGTCACCAAAATGGAGCAAGCACTGCAATCCCCTCATGCTAAAGCGTTTTCTCTGACTATAAAATAACTTTCTAGGCTTCTTCTACTGTGGGTGAGGTAAAGGGGACATATGACAAGATATGACCTTCAGGTGAGAGCATTCACCCAGCAAATGGGTTATTTAGGCTCTGCTTCACAGAATATTCAACAGTTACACACAGAAAAAAACACCTTCTTGCAAARAAACCCAGAAAGATGCAGTGCTTGGCCTGCTGAGATTATCAAAGAAAAAGCTCAGAGGTCACCCAGACTTCTAAAGCCCAGTGTTTTCTTCTTCATATTTTGCCTAAAAAAATAAGATTTTATTTATGATCTTCATTTGCTTCAGACCTTTTACCCCTTTCACTTCTCTGGGACCTCATTTTTGTCCCCCCTGTGTGAAAGAAAGGCTTGTGTCCCTGGATCATTTGGATCCCTGCTATGTTTCACAGGCTGAGRTCCCGCTCTTCAATAATGCATGGCACTGCAGCACTCACTCTTGTACTTAGAAATGCAAAAAGGATGTCTTTTAAATGCCTTACAACGTGCTAGAGACAAATGAAAGGCAAGTTCAGTAAATATCCACCTCTCTCTCTGTAGAAATCCACCTTTCTGTAAAAATTCAGAAGTAAAGTTACATCAAAGTCTCACTGCTGTAAATCTAGGTTAACTTGACTATTCCAAATTGCATGCAGGATTTTTCTGCATAGCCAAGTGCCCTTACACGTACTCAGCAGCTCTGCCTCCAAATTCTCCTGATGAATTTAAGGGTCTGGCCCAGGTCTGACGGGCACATTACAGAGGAAGAGCAGCCCGCATGGGGCTTTGCGATGCATTAGCCACTCCATAACTGCACACGCCTGGGCTCTTACCCAGTGGTAAATGAGTCAACAGCCCAGAGGCTGCCCACCTGCAAGAGCCTCCTACTTCTCTGAGCCAGAAAGAGTTTTAGCTAAGGAAAATGGCTCTTTTTTTCCAACCCTGTCCTCCCTGGCTCAAGTCCCTTGGGTGAGCACTGTTTCTGATGCAACTGGGGACACAGTGTATTATACACAAAAGATCTATCCTCATATAATGTACAGTGATAACTTGACCTTTATAAGAGAAAGTCCAGATGGGTTGGGAAACACCYAGCTCCTACATATACTGTGTTTTTTGATGGGAAAATTTCCTGGGAGTTTGGTGCAGACTACTGGTTGTCTTTAGGGCAGAGTATTAATCCCAAAGGGCTGACTCCGAGTCTTTAAATATGGAGTAAAGATCTCCAGTTAACTCTAAGATCAGGACAGTTTTGTACAGGAGCCTTTTCATTTTCCAGTGAAGTGGAACAATTGGYAAGTAAAATCAGCTGGCCAAAGATGTCTGTTTTTTTAATACTGAAGTTAGCAATTACAAAGTTATTGAATAGCTGGTTGTGTCGTAGGGGAAAATAATCTCACCCAAGCCTCTTGTCCAACAGTAAAAAACATTCAGAAACCAACAAGCATGTGTGGGGTTTTAGGGATTCCTTTTCACTTGTGCTGCACACACCTCTGCACAGAGTGGACACGTATTTAGTCTCAGCTCTCTTTTTAAAGGCTATTTTCACACAAACTTGAAGAATACAAACTCAAATGCTACCTTAAACAGTCACGTACTCCTGAATCAAGGTCCCTGACAGAAATACAGGTACTCACAGTAAGAAATTGCAGACTGTCCTGTTGCTAAATGAGTTCAGTTCATATCCATCATAATAAAAGTCATACAACCTAATACAGCATTAATGCAGACACAAAAGGTACAGGAAAACCTATTATCATTAAGTGATTCATTGATTTGCCATTAAAGCGCTAGCATTTTAATTTGAATTATTTGTTGCATTTTAAAGGAGCAAAATAAATATGCACCCTGTGTTTAGCACAGCTCCTCCCGCACGCAGCAGCGGTGTCAGCAATCCGCCCTGCTTGCGCTTGGCCCCACGCACCGGCCTCTCCGCAGGGAAGAGGCAAGAGCAGCGCTCRAAGTCCCAGACTGAACAGCCAGACCCCTCAGCCCATCTGTGTGTCCCTACAGGTGCTCTGAAGCTCAGCTCAGCTGAGCACCCACCAGTTTTAGAAGCAGAAATGTTCCAAAGGTAACACGGCAAAGGTAAACTGGCTCTTCTTCTCTTTCAGCACAGTAAATAAATGCAGGCATTTCAGCGCAGCTGCCCTAGACTCAAGCTTTTCTGGAAGAACCGGAGCTAGAGGCCRTGCCCCACAACCATTTCAGCAAAGGCAGCCGTTCCCCAGGCTCCTTGCTCCCACTTGGCACTCAGCCCCAAGCCAGCATGGAACTATCTCCCCCCAGCACTGCATGCTGGTGTTTCCTGATCTCTGGTCTCCTTTTCAGGGTCAAACCTTCCCAGGACACTGYGCCGTGCTTGGTGAGACGTGGCCCAGCTTCCTTACAGACTTTGCGACGGGCTGCGTTGCGATGCGTGTTGCCTAACGCTGCTCACCCTCCCACTGCTGGGGCCTGCTTCATGTGACGGCAGCGTTGTGCTTGTTCACCTCCCCACACTGTCTTATTTGCGGAGTTTACCATAATTTTATGCCTTGTCCAGATCCCTGACACAACAGTGGCAGGTAACAGGAAATTTCTGAGGGATGTGTCATAGAAACATTTCCTTCATACAACAGCCGGTTAACTTAAAGTGTTCAATTAACTTAATATTGCCTATTGCTTCAGGCAGAGCTTTTGTATAGAGCTGCTGGATAAAATAAAAAGCTTGATACTTGTCTAAAACTCTACTTGGTCAGTACARTAACTTTGTGAACCTGTTGATTCTAATTAAAAATTATACTGAGTCAATATAAGAGCAATATAATTTGAATCTATTTTCATAACAAGCAAAAAAAATAGAGGAGAAAGATAGATGGGGAATAATATTCTCAGGTCAAAAAAAAAGGCATTCTTGGTAGCATGATGTGAAGATGGGCCACAATCCGCATGTGGGCCAGCTCAAAGCAGAGCTGGGAGGGCAAGCAGAGGGCCACGCACCACCCGGCTGCTCGGGCGACTTTGCACTTGCTCTTTGTCTCAATCAATACACAATTATCTGAGGTTAAATTAAACTGGGAGAAGGGAATGCTAAAACACCTTGCAGCCTCACAGAGAGGGAATCTCAGAGCTGGAAGCTGGCCCGAGTGCGGCGGAGGAGAGACCTGAAGGCTGATGCCCTAGATGAATATGAGCTGATGGGGGAGAGGAGAGGGACTCCTTGGCTCCTGCCTCCTGGGAATCCCAACAGCAAGCCGTGATGGGGCACCATTTTAAAGCGTTCCTTCATTTCTCATTTGGATAAAAACGTTTATCAAACCGTCCTCATTTTTGCCAACACTTTCAGTACGTGAAGCTGCATTCTGCGCCCCACACCTACCAGCTCTTCTCTTCACCAGGACGCAGCACACGAACTCCCGCGGAGAGGGGCCAGCTCCAGGTGCCCTCCGTTTCCCTAAAACCACTCCGGCTGGAGCTGACCTTCCCTCACTGACCTGCAGCGCTACACAGAAAAGCCAAACGGCCTATGTGGCTAGAAACACCACAGGGGCAAACCTGCATCCCCAGTGGGACTGTCAGAAGATCAGGACACCTTTTTTATGACACCTGATTGATTCAGGACTTTCATTTTCTGCACTCACTAAACTATGCAATTTTTAACACAAAACTGGTGGGGGGGTGAAGGCAACGGGCAACTTAATGATGCGATTTGCACTGGTGAATGAACCTCTAGGCAAACCTGGAATTTCATTATGACGAATGCTCAGTCTCAGGGGTTCTTTCTTGATAGGATCACGAAGCAAATTTACCATAACCTATGAGGAAATGATGAGGCAAAGCTTTAGAAAAGCCATACAACCAAGGGCAATTTCAGCATCGCTTTAGCAGACAATTTCACTGGGAGATGAAAAATTCCTGGAGCAGCTAAACCAATATTATGCAAAAAGCACCTTGTATGTACCAAGAGCCAGTTCGGAGTCTATCACCACAGAACCTGGGCAAACAGAAGCGTAACCTTGCAATTAGAGCGTTGAACCGACCTCGCCACCCCTCGCCAYGCCCTGGATTTTACCATGGCCTTCAGCAAAAGAATGTGTTAATTCAGAGCCATTTTGATTTTAACATTACAGGTTCCTTTTCTCAGACAACGAAGTATCCAAAGTTGCATGTTGCATGTGCATCAATATAACACTATGCAAAGGACTACACAATAWGCCTTTATTTTCCACCTCTGTAACCCTTCAGGTTGGTCAGGATGTACCAAAAGAAAGGAATAAGACTATCTATTGTTAACAGTAATATAGCAAGACATTGTAGAAAGGAAAAATGCTTCTCAGTTAAGGGAGGAACAGCCTGTGTTTTTGCCTGTGTTTCTGTGGAAAAGTGACTTTTATGATGTGAACACTCTACTGTACATGGTGATGGCTTTTCAGACCCATGGAACTGCTTGATTGAGTTACATTTTAAAAGACTCATAGCCCTGGGCAATTTGGTCATATTGGCTTTTTGTATCGTACACATGACAGCATCTCACACCTGTGGAGTGCTGAGAGTCGTGGCCACTCCTCCACGTATGACGGAGCCACTGTAAATTCCTGCTGCAGAGACCTGGGCCACCCAATCTTCCTGCATGCCCCCTGTGACTTTGTATTCTCACATTCACACTTACTCAGGAACTTCATTCCATCCTCCCTGCACAGTTACTGATAGGAAGCTATCATGCTGTAACCAAATTGCAAATAAAGGCAGAATATTGGATCACAGCCTCCATAACCCACCCGTCATCACAACTCAGAGAAAACTCTGTAMAGCCAGCTTGAAAGAAGAGGCAGCACGTGCAGCAGAGGCAGCATATCCCAAACACTAATAAAACCCTTCCTAAGGAAGCAGGTTGGATTTGGGGATGCGAAACCCACCCCACCGGTCTCAACCCTTACAAGTGCTGCAGCAGCTCGGCAGGCCCGGAGAGGAGGCGGAGGYTGCTCTGGCCAGGGCTTGGCAAGCGGGAGCCGCAAGGGCCGAGTGGGGCCGGCTGCAAGTCCCGGAGCGAGGAGAGTGTCGCCCCAGCACCCCGCAGCTTGCAGGACAAGTTCAACTATTTACATCTTCATTTCTCCTTCAGATTAATAAAGCCAGACTGATCTCCCTGGAAATAATCATCATCTACGGTGCTAGAGGAAATGCAGACAAAAAACAACAACAATACTGGCCTCTCCTTCTCCTCCTCCCTCGTCCCAGATTGTCTTCACTTTCCTCGTTGGCTTTTACAGCTCTATAAATTAGTAGATCTCAACATAATATATGAAGCGAGTTGATACCACTGTCACTGTTGGGCATGTAATGAAAACTGAGGTCCAAGTGAAAAGCCAGCTCAGATCAGTAACAGACATGGGACCAAAATGAAAARCCCAGTTGGACAAATGCTTCTTCCTCCAGCTTTGTAGGATGCCTTCTCATCAGTGTGAGTTAGTTTGACCATTTCAGACCAGCTATTAAGGAAAATCTCCTGGAAGACGGGGAATAGAAAGGGCCACAATTCCCTGGTTTTCTGTAACAGCAGGTCAGAGATGCATGCAGGCACTTTTCAGATGGGAACAAAATGGTCCACACAAGGTTATTTCAGAAGTCCTGGACAAGAAGGTTTTAACTCTTATCCCAGCTGCTCCTTAAGTCTGAGCCCATGAAATGCACCTAGGAAAGGCAGCCAGAGCCCTGTCTTTGCAGGACTAGACAGCAGTTGACATGAGGATAACAGTGATGTCTGTAAAATGCAAGAGATGAAGACTGACTTGCCGACATCGGATGCAGTAGTAAAGCCAGAGACAACCGTTTCTCTGAACGTARGTCAGACAGCCTAGCACATAATCTGCAATATTGCCTATTCATTGAAAAATGGCCTCTCGGGCCAAATAGCAGTGTTTGCTCATTGCCTCTGCGAGCTCACTGCTCACGCAAACCTCTCAGCTACTTTAACAAATGAAAGCAAGCAAGGCAGCAAACTACTCAAATTCTGGATAAAGGATAATATTCATATGGTTTGTAAGTGAGCACGGAGTAGAATTTTAAAGGGATTGATTACTGCCTCAGCAAGTTATAGGGAAGAGGGAATATATCACGAATGGGCCAGTTCAGTCCTCTGGAAGGGAATAGAAATGGCTTTTAAGAAGCGTATCAAAGCCCTCTTGCAGGCAGGCAAATGTCTGAGGCATCCCACCTTATCTGCAGACACAGAGATCTCGGAGAGATGCCTGCAGGCTTCACACTCACGCCGCAGGGAAGAATTCCAGATTGAAGGAGGTCAGAAGTAACCTTCTAGAAAGGGAAGGTGGGAGATGCAGGCTGAGGAGCCTGTGCTTGCAGAGGTCTCCTGGCTCCTAGTAGCCGTTTGCGGGGAGCGCTTGCTTGCCCCGGCACCAAAGCCGGTCTGCAGGAGCAGGACGCGAAGGGCGGCCCCGCAGGCCCGGAGAGGAGAGCGCGAGGTGGCCGCGCGGGGGGCAAACCCCCTCGGGAGGCCGAGGCAGCCGCGCGGGCTCAAGGCGGCGAGCGGCGCCGCGAGGCGAGCCAGGCTGCCTCGGCGCCCAGCTCCACAAAGCAACACCCTCGCAGCGCAGCTGGGGCCCTGAACGCCCATCCTCGGCCGGGGGGAACGAGCCTCACTACTCAAAACTGTGAAATCTCTCCCCGTTTCAGTGAAGCGGCTGAAGGGCTTCATCTACCTGAAACTAAGAACTCTGTTATTCTCTGTAGGGGATCAAGAATACTTAGCTTACAACACACTGCTAATGCAAGAGGTGTTTCTATCTACAATATTAAATGGACATCTGAWATATACCCCATCTATAAAATAAGAACGTACCAGGGAAAAGTTTAAATTTTTTAAAATTAATTTTTAAAATACAAATGTCTCTTTCCACTAATAATTGATTCTTCCTTATCTCACCTTGGAATGGAAAGGGCATCATCAAATATTTGCTCAAAAAAAGAAAAAAAWTGCTTTGCAATGACAGATGGAGAGCTACACAGGAGAAAGGTTTCACCTCTTCAGCATTTTACCAATCCTGCCTTCCAAGGAAAAGGCACAAAGCCAGCAAATATCCTCTGCATTACTGGGAAGCTGCACATCTAGCCAAGGCACCAGTGCCCAAGCCAAGACTGTCAGGAAAAAAAAAGTAAATTGCACTTGTCTTATTTCACTGGGGAAATAAATGACAAAGTAATAAACAAAATAAATGGTTAAAAGTAATTAGATTTATAAAGCACTGTGCTTTAAGGCACTGCTTATTGAAAAGATAGAAATTAGGTTTTCAAAATGCTTACACTTCTGATAATTTGCAGTGTTCTTCTAGTAATTCTGCAAGAATGCTTGTTGCACAGGTGTATTATTTTTAACCTGAGGGCAATCTGTCAACACAGCAAATAAAATAGGCAAGAAAGGCAAAGACAGAAGGACAGAAAGAAATCAAGCTGGGCCTCTAAAGCAGAATTATCCTGAGTTAAGTAGTAAGCATTAATAGCAAGTGCATATGTGGATCAGGATGTGTAATACATATTTGGAACAGAAATAGAAAGAACAGAATAGACCATATTTCAAAGAAAGAGAGAATTGGAGAATAAGGAGAGACGAGTCTGGAACTAATATAGTATTCTTTCCCATTACTTTATAAGAGCAAAACTAGAGGCTGTATATCAGTGAAGGAGGCAGCTAGAATATTATAGAATGGATATAAAATCTGTAAAATATATGCAGCATTATTCAAACTGTATTTCCAAGCATGATATTAACTGCATATCTTCTGGCTTTGACTATGTTGGGGTTTAGACAAAGCTGGCCTGAGGGCTGACCGGGAAGAGGGAAGAGGAGAGATACCCAGCCTGTTTCAAGGAGTAGCAGAAATGTCATCAGCAAATGCACAGGAAAGTCCAACAGTTGATACTAGGCAAGGCCCTTAGCAATCAYCACCACATCCTAGAAACACCCAAACATGATGCAGCCTTTTGCCGACATTTTCCAGGTCTGACATACTGACCCCAATCCCCTCTCCTGCCTCCTTTCTTCACATCAGCATCTTTCCTCTCTTCAGCTTTCCTACAATTTGGTTTCATGAGGAAGGCAGCTGAAGCAGGAGCAAAGCSCGTGTGGCGCGCGCGGCGTCGCCTCGGGCACTGGCCCTCACAGAGCTCCTGCCTCTGCGGAGCAGAGCGCCCATCCCGCCTGCCTGCACCGCACCTCCCTCCGGAGCGGCTCTACGGAGGCATCCGCAGGACTCACGTAGCAACTGGTCCTTGCAGGACCAACCCCAGGTCATAAAGCTGGCATGAAAAACACAGCGAGTTATTCCTAGGGCTAGAGACTATCTCGCATATCTGATTTTCTTCATTGACTAAGCAACACAGGCCAGACAGCCTCTCCCTTGCTGATGAGCGTTTTGCTCTGCAGAGAGCTGCTTCGGGATGAGCTTGCACTGCTAATTCATCACCCTCGCAAGAGCTGCCACCGGGCCCTGCAGGTAACCTGCCAGCAGGCAGCCTTGCGAGCACAGAGCTAACCTGCCAGCAGGCAAGCCCGCGAGCACAGGCTCCGAAACAGCAAGTCCTCAGTGAGCCACATGCAAGGAACGAGCTGGGGATGAGCTGCACTCCTGCCCTCTTTGGGCCATTAGCTTTTGCAGCRAGGCTCCTGCCATCTCCAACATTTCCCACTTCATACCATCGTGTCCTTCTGGCGCACACCAAACCAGCTAAGAAACAATTAGACCCAAAATGTCAGGGAACAACCTAGAAATAGGACTGGATTTCATATTGGGATGAGGCTTTAAAGACTGGTTATTGGTGCATTGCTGTTTACATATGTGGTATACAAAAGGACTGGTCTTTTATACCTGAACCAGCTGCAAGTAAAAGCCACYTGCTTGGCTATTTTAGCACAGCTTGGCAGGAGCAAACCACTTAAGTGAGCTTTGGGAAAATATTTCAGCCTTTGGCTTTCATTAGCAACCCGCCAGTGAGAGGGGTAACTGCACACAGCAGTTACGACAAGGGCTGCAGGCGAATGCAGGTATCTGCCTGGGTTGGCTTTGAAACAGCACCGAGGATCYAGCCACCAGGCAGTGCAAAACCCACCTGCGGGGCAAGGGGCCTCACCTGCCTCTGCGCTCCACACCGGCAGGGATAAACTAGCTGTGAGCTGCTGCTTGGAGGCTGGAATTGCAATCTCCTACAGGAATCTATTGCAGTAGATCCACATCCTTGCTGTGGCGTCGTCTTTTGACCGTGCCGCTCGCTGCGCTTACCAGGCCTGCTGAAGCCCAGGGCGGAGGGAGCACGCAGGGAAGGGAGGGAAGTCCAGCACTCGCAATCACCAGCATTTGCACTGCAAGTCTCTACCCATTACCCCCAAAAGTTGCTATGTAGCAGGTGACAGGAGTGTGACAGTGCTTTCACTCAAAACTACGAGCCTTCCAAATTACAACTGTCAAATGCATTCACCTAGCAGCTTATGTGTAAACATAAGCCAGATGCATTGGCATAATAAAGAGCCAATCAATGCCCGGGGAAGGACAGATTAGCAAAAGATGCTTCTGTCAGAGGACAAATTGAGGACAGGAGAAAAGATGAAATTCTATGAATACAATTGCTCCCTGTGAATAGCAACATTCAGCTCTTGTTCTGATTAGATGGAATTGGTTCAGATGAGCATCAAGAACTTCTGAATGCTTTTCTAAAACTGCTGAGGCTTGTCAAAATGCACTGCACCAATGCCAGGAAAAGAAAACAAAGCAAAGCACCAAAAACTCTCGAACMGATTCTGAAAGAATCCAGCGGTTTTGTGACTGTGCCTATCCACTCCATTTGTGCCTTCCAACTTTTCTTATCTGGCTCAGTAAATGGGAATCACGGGGTACCTTCAAACTTTGAATAGGTTTGGATGAGGAGCCGTGTGCTGCTTTGCCTCATGCAGCTCTAAGAAAAATAGTCCGTCAGTCAAGCCTAGACTCTAAATTCTTTACCATAGGTAGTGATGATGATATATGGAGTGAATAGAAAAAAAAAAAATAAAATCCCTTGATATTTCTAAGAGCAGCTGGCTGCATTGACAGTTTGAGAAAAATCTTGTTCTGACTTTTAGTGCTGAACAAATTTGATGGATAAGTCACTAACCGAGAACTGATATAGAGCTCCAAATTACTGTATTGAACATTCCCCTGAACACAGCGCAGTTTATTAAAATATATAAATGCCATCATTTGAAAGGTAGCTCTCCAGCAATATTCTTAAAGAGACAAGGCCCTGAGGTGGCCTTTAATGCTTGGGCCCAGGCCTGCACGTGAATAAAGATATCATTTTAGTCTCATCTGAAACAGTTTGCTCTCCCTCCCTTTGCAATCCATGTTCTTTTGATAGAAACAAGAACAGAAAACATTATTAGTAATCCACTGCCTGTTCAAAGTGAAAAATCCCCTGGTAGAATTAGGAGAACAATGGCAAAATAACTCTCTCTCTGGGACAATTTATATCCATGGAGATCTGAACACTTAAAGAGAAAAGTGTTTTTTATTCACTGAAATTCACATATGCTTCCTAAAAACATCAAAATGTTTCACAAACTTTCATCAGTTTTGCTATAGACATCCCTAAGGGGAGGGACCACAAGTATATTATTTATCTTCATACAGTTGCATGAAGTCTTGCATAGAGAGAGACAGAAACATCCGCTATCACGTCCTAAATCAGCCRAGTTTGGCAGCTTCAGCTCTTAATAAGGAATCCTGTCTAAATATGCAAGCTGTCCCGAATGATAAACTGCTTCAAAGAGGGTTCAAGAGGGAATGATTAAGTACTTGCTGGGTTATTTTGTCTCCTGTCCACAGGGAACAAACTGATGTCGAATGAGCTCAACAGCCACCGCCGGCGGAACACGATAGCTGGGGAGGCAGATGGAGGAAGCGCCAGCGCCGGGCCCGGCACCACTGCCCTCAGTGCCACGGCCCTCGCTCCTGCCGCCGAGGAGGGAGTCCGGACAAAAACTGTCAAATTTACACTGAGCAGGAGCTCTGCGTAGCGCTGCAGGATGGTGGTCCCAAGGGCACTAACCAGCTCTGGAGCAGGGAGGGAAGCGCCCAGCCCCGCACAGCCTCAGCCCCTGCACCCTCCCCGCCTTCGCCAGCCACGTCCTGGGAGCGCAGCGGGACACGGGCCCTGCAGAGAGAAGGGTCATCAAGCGCAGAATCACAGAATCATGATGGTTGGAAAAGACCTTCAAGATCATTCGAGTCCAACCATAAACCAACTTGAATTGAAGGTTTAGGCAATTCTATTACCCAGTGCTGCTCTTTAAAGCATTTCAAAGGGCTCTGTTTCGCACAGCAGACTTCTCAGCAGTCCCAGTGTACAGGTGAAGAAGGCAGAGGGTTCAGACAAACTGGTTCCCATGGATGTCTTCTCTCCTCCTTTCTCCAGAGCAATGAAGCTCGGTGCACAAACCAAAGATGGCTGCAGCTGCCGCCTGCTTTTTGGGTGCCACAGAAATGAGGCAAAGCAAGGAGAGACCAAAAGGCCTCTACGAGGAAAATCAGAAGGAGCAGAGTTGTCCTCCATCCGCGCTATGCCCCATTCCCAAATCAACACCTCCAATTACCGAAAGCTTCTGGGCAGAGTAATGCAAACACCGTGTGAAGTCAACATCTTCAGTGCTGCTTTGCTAATGAAAGTAAATTGCTTTTCTTCACTGCAATTTTGCGTAGGGAAGAAAAAAAAAAAAAAGGCAAGAACACCAGAAAACAATTTCCCAATACTTCTATACTTCTAAATTACAGTATTAGATACCAGAGGCTGTTTCAGCTTGGGATTGGAAAGGAAACACAGAATTGTGTTTGTGTCCAGCAGTCTCACTACTGCAAATCTCCTCTATATTCATTACGGCCTGTTCCTATTTGTTCTGTGCCATAGGGCACATGTAATTGCAAGTCAGTAGCAAAGAATTTTTTTAATAAATCCATCAAGCCAGAGGTGGTACCACACGACCAGAGACAGGACATTTAGATTTAGCAAAGAGGTGGGCAACACAGACACACAGCCCTGTTGGCTTGATCCCAGCGCAACGCAAGGCTGAACATGCTCTGAAGTGTAACCAAAAGGATGTGAGCAGAGAAGGGCTGAAATGTGACCTGGGTGCCATGAAAACAAGCAGCCCTGGTACCTCTGTTGGCCAAAGTAATCCATTTTCTTAACAAGGTTATTGCCTTATATTCCGCCTGCACAGGCCAAATATTTGGGACAGCACCATGTAGAAATCCATCCCTGGGCCTGGCAAATTTCTGCTCAGGTGCATTCCCCCCCAACCTCATCCTTCTGGATCACATGCACTGATATGAGTGTGCACAGGAAAACAGAGCCCCTATCTGACGCGAGGGGGAAAGATACCACAAACAGAAAAGCAGCACAGGGGAAGGAATAGGATGGCTGGCTTCTTAAATGGCTGGAGATTAATAACAGCAAAGAATGGAGTCATTAAAACCAAACACTTTTGGCATGAGAGCAAAGCAATACAAACTGATGCGAAGAAAGTGCATCTGGAAATCAAAACAGAGCTTCTGTACAGCAGAAGGAGGAGGTTCAGCAGTAACCTTGCTGCAGGAGCAATGGGAAGGAGAAAGGGAATCTCAACTACTTCTAGAAGGAGTTACATCAATTTTAAATGGGATTGCAACTGAACACAACTTCTCAAAATATGCCATCCCTCCTCTATTAGGCTTGGTTTAGTTCTGCAAATTGATGAAGCCTTTGTAATCTCAGTCCAGAGTCTCTCTCCTTTTCCAAGAGAGGCAACCGGTCTGTGTATAGGAGTAATGTCATATTTGACAATAACAATGCTGAAAACAAATCCCATCCCTCTAGGTCTGACTTTGGGTGGCTCTAAAGCCCTTAAACTCACATTAAAGTCAACAATGTTTGGACTAGCAGAGGCAAGGGGCTTTTACCAAGGGACTCCCTTTAACCCGAGTACAGCTTCTTCTCCAAAACATCACGCACAAACCAAACAGGTGGAGGTTGTTCAACTGTAAGGGCCACTTCGTCACCGTGGAGCTTTTCCTTATTTTGGGCTTTTATAAAGCACCTAGAGCTCTGCAGTAAATGCACATGCATTGACGCAGAAGGGCACGCAGAAGCCACCCAGCTGCAAACCAAGCACACGAAGAAGCTCCCGTCTGCTGCAAGGAGACAAATCCAACATAGGCATGGGGCAAAAAATGATAAGCAGCCAAGTTCATCTTTGGTACCCCTAAAGCATTAGGGCACAAAGGAGGAGAGGACAGTCACGTCTGCCCTGGCCACTGCCCTCTGGCAGGCCAGGCAGCCCAAGGAGGGGGCCCCTGCTGCCACCAGCAGCACCCGTGAGGCTCTGACAAGGGCGCTGCCCAACGGGTGAGTAGCAGAGCGCCCTGGAGGACAGACAACACTTATCCCTTCTGGGCTGTGGCTTCCGAACAGCCAGCGAGAGCGAGTTCCATTCCCTGGAACCCGAGAGAGGAAGGGAAACTGCATATTATCCTTAGGGAACAGAGATCAGATCCCCGCTATGGGACTTACCACGAACTGACCYGACCGGCCTTGAGCTCTGGGATGCCTCCAAGTACAGGCTGCTGGTTTATAATGTGAAGATTTTAAAGATGAGAACTGCAGCTACTCGTTTGCTACCTCTCCTACACAATTACTGCAAAGTAAAGTATCTAAAAAGACTGCGAGGAATGCAGATACTATGATATTTATAACTTAGATTGACAGAAATTGGTCATCTTTTTTAACAGAGCCCTGAAAATCTGTGGATAACTGAAGCATCTACACAGGCCCACTTCATTTCTGTTGAAAAACAAGTTGAAGAAGGCAAATGTTTGAGATAATTGAGGCAAACTAATCTTCCCTAATTATCTCTATTCCTCTTCAGTACCTCCCATCCTCCCACTACTGACTCCTGCTTGCCCAGGAAGTTCTAAACGGAAATAAATAGGATTTCAGCTCTGCAGCCCCTACTTGTATCCTGAGCACAGCTGCAGTGAAGAACAGGCTGCTAAATGAGGAGAAACACTGACAAGAAGCAGAGGGCATCCATTAACCTCTCCAACAAAACACAGCCAACACTCGATTTTACTAGGAGAAGGAAAGCTTAAGAGTTAGCACTCCTCCTTGAAAAATTTAATTAGATTGTGATCAACAGCCTTGGTATATTTATCCAATAATGACTAAATTAGCCACTACTTCTCTGAAGAGAGTTCTTGGGCGTCTTGTTCATAATTCTCTGAAAACGTCACCTCAATGTTTAACAGGAGCCAAAAAGGYAACTTTAGAAATTATTAGAAAAGAATTAAAGAAAGAGCAGGAAATACAACTACAGTATATTTCTGGTCCCATAGTACCCTCCTAGACCTCAACCTCTTCTCCTCAGTCTCAAAAAGTATATAGCAGAACTAGAAAARTTTCATACTGAGGCAACAAAACCATCAGATAGATAGCATGGCTTCATTACCTAGAGAACTTATATAAACAATAATTTTCCAGCCTAGAAAAGAGATGAGTGATGTGGGCTGTAATAAGGGAATACAAAAAGATGAATTGCAGGGAAGAGACAGTAATTATTTTCATAAGCCAAAATCTAGGGGTGCTCAGTGAAGTGATGGTGCGGCTTTAAAATAGAATTGCTTTTCATGTGACACAGTTATTAGATTCTGAAACTCAGGTCCCCCAAATGACATGAAAGACAAAAGTACAATGGGTTCAAATAGCAGTGAGACAAATTTTGAGGAGAAAAATCCATTAAAAACTACTAAGTAAGATGATGCAGATGCAACTCCCATCTCAAGAAGTTCCTCAGCTACAAATCCCTGGAAAGGAGAATATGACACCAAAGAAAGCATTACTTTGCACACCTCGTTCTTAACTTTTTWAAAAACTATTCCCATTAGCAGACAGGCTATTTGCCACTGGCAGGTTCCTGGTCTGATTCAACATGACCATTCTTCAGTTTCAACGTTATCAGATATTTTAGGGCCTGAAAGGATGATTACAATCCTTTATTGCACAACACAACAGARACTACAGAAGTGCTCCACTGAATTTCTGCATCGGCCTCACGTTTCTGTGACCTGCTCTACAGAGCACCCTGATTCAAGATGGGAAACGATGCAAGAGTGACCAGCTCCTTTGCAGGTTGCTATTCCAGTTGCTTGCTGATCAAAATACCTTTGTTACTTCTTTTCTGAATTCCAGCTCTTTAGGTTCTTTTACTAYAGTCTGCTGCTTTATACCAATGAGAACAAATGAAGAACTCAGCATTATTTTTACAGTTAATAAAATCAAAAAGAGTCAGCCAAATAAAAGACCTCATTCGTTTTTTAAAGACATAATATATAGTTAGATCTAAAGATGTGTAATTTGCCTGCTGGTTGAGGTTATGTATTAAGGGAACATTGAAATTAGCATTAATGCGAGGTAGAATATTTTTAAGACTTGTGGTTGAATTATCCCAGGAGGAAAAGCAAAACACGACAAGCACCGACGAGCGCTGCCGGATCTACCAGTTCATCTCGATAAGACTGCGCACTCTTTGCTGCTGGCTTTCTCTTTGTGCTTGTATGTCATGGTTTTAGCATTCATAAGATCATTCAAGCTTACAGAAGCCTCATGCAATATTAAAATGTTTATGCAACCCCTTTCTGTGCTTTAAGTAGCAACAAGTTCCGAGTGTGCAGAGAACAAGAAAAAAAAAAATAGGTTCCACATCTCAGGAGGGAACCCGACTCTAGCTGAACTGCGGTCTCTGAGCCACCCTCTGACTAATCAGAGCAGGAATTTTTATGTCAATGCACTGTTTGCACTCCTGCTCGYTTGTCTCATGTTTAAAACCTGTTTCTGGGCTCAGGTGCATCAATGAGCTAAAGAACTGGCGATTAATTCAAGAAAGCATCTCTTTAAGATCACATTGCCCCTACCAGAAGAGTGTTCCAGCTGTACATCTCACAAGAAAGGTTAAGCCACGGAAGAGAAGGTGCCACCGGGCCAGAAGCAGAGCTTTACAGAACCGCTCAGTGTTATCAGCAGCAAGCTTTAGATGAGGACCTGGAACAAAAAGAGCTCCGCTTCATTGTACACAGGCTTGGCAGCATGAATTGCTTAAGGATTTACAGACAAGCCATCAGAAAGAGTAAAAATAAATAGATAGATAGATACATAGATAGATAGACAGACAGACAGACAGACAGAKGGCAGCAGGAATGAGAYTGCTAGAGACACACACAGGTCTAAAACAAGAGAACATGGGAGAAACAGCCAGAAGGCAAAGTGGTGCTTTTGTATCCTCCAGAGGTTTCCAGCCAGAAGGTCTGTGCTCCTCCTCACATTCCCAGCTGGAAGCTCAGCCAAAAGCAGGAGGCCCTTATGCCACTCTGCTCTCCTTATGCTCCATTTACACTGTGTGCAAGGCACAAGCCTCTAGTCCCTATTCAGGCCTCGCTCCTTTGATCAGCTGGAGTTTTACTAAACTCAAGAAYCAAGAACAGTCACAGAATGGGGTTATGTACATGAGGGATCCCTATGACCCTATTTTCTCACCACTATATGCCACGTTAGCAGTGTAATTTATCTGCTTGGGGATGCTCACCCCAAACATCAGGCTGGATGATGACTGCCCAAGTCCAGAACTCACAAGTATTTACCTGAAATTCTTTTTTAAAACAAACAAAAAAACTCTCAAATCCATCAGCACTTTTTATGATGTTTCCTCATTAACAGTGAAGTTAAGCCTCTTACTGTGCCTTGTCCATTAAAGATTTAGGTCTCAGATAAAGTTGAGCTGAAAAATTCATGCTGTGCATGTGGCCAAGCGCCGCTGGCATCGCAGCTCCCGGGCTGTAGCGGGGGCCCCGCGGGCAGCGCAGGGCACGGGGGCGCACGGGGTGCACGGCCCTGCAGGGGCCCCGCTCAGCTCCTGGCTCCACGGGACTCTTCAGCAGGGCGCTGTGAGGCGGTTGCACCCCGCACTGCTTGGAAATTGGGGAAACTTGTTACAGGAGGCTCTAAAACACGTGCAGCCCCAGAGCGAGCCTTGTGAGCCTGCTTCAAGCCTCAGGGAGACCCACGAGGAGATGGGAGATGTCCCCATGTCACAGCCACGCGTGGGCACCGGACCCTTGTATTGCGCCTGCCGGACGCTTCCTGCGATGCCGAGTGCAGGGCGAGCGCCCCTTGCTCCAGGCAGCAGCGAACACTGCCCAGCAGCCAGCCAAGATTATGGACTTTTAAAAAACTTGTTGGCTTTCAGAGGTTTTCAGAAGTGATTCTTTTCTAAGGGTGTTCAGAAGCTTCGTAAAATGGGAGGAAGAATGAAAGGCTTGACAAGACGCTACAGAGCATTCACTCAGTCCAACAAAAGAGCTATAGAAAACCAACACCTATAAATATCCAGCAGTGTTTTTTCCCCCCTTGTTTCTAGGCATAATATTGCTTCATTTAATATCACATTGACAGCTAAAAAACAGTCCAAATACTCAGTCATTCTATTATCACTTCAGCTGTTTGCTCTAAGAAAAATAAAACAAAAATCTAACTGTTCCTTCTAAAAAGATTGCAGTCTTCTCATCCTTCTCCCAATGTCTGCATGCCCTAACCCACACGTCGTCTCTGCCCGGTTAGCACTGTGTGAGTGACAGAGCTTTGGGTTCCGCTGCAGGCGCAGCAGCAGGGAGGCAGGGAGGGGAAGACACCAGGGAAAAGAGTGTCATCGCTGTGTGTCCAGTGTTCCTAAATTTGATCTGTGGTCCAAAGTTGATCTGAGACCAGCGCTTCAGGTGAGTGTCCTTTAATGAGTGAATTACAAGAGGTCACGCGGTGTCTCCCTCAGTTTTCCTGCTGGACTGTCCCTCTTCACGCAAAGCAATAAATATGGCCAGCACAACAGGGAGCAGATGCTGAGTTTCTGGGGATGTGTCTCCCCTGGCAGGAAGGACACTGGAGCTCCAGCCCCTGGCAGCAATGAATACTTGAGTGCTTTGCACGCACTGGAGCAGAACAAGCAGCAAGGATTCAAAGTCCTGCCCATCCCTGCGTGCAGCGCTGCCCCAGGGCTCGGCTGCTCTCCTGACGTGTGCAYGCTGCAGGTCCAACCTCCTCGGCAAAGAAGGAAAGTAAACCTGGGTTTCTGCATCCTGGGTGACCACTCTGACCACTTAGTTAAATAYATAAAGAAAGCTTCTGGCCATTTTTATGACTCTAACCTCACATATTTTKTTCTAAAATTTGTAAAAAGTTCTAAGAGAGCTTTTCTTTCTTTTGCAGAAAACAAATTGCTCTGGGAACCTGCAGGTGAGGACAAATAGTGAGCAATAGCTTTGAGCATAAATTATTCAAGGCAAGGATCCATGAATTATTCTCTTTACCCAGTGCTTAACACCTGGGGAGCTAGGCTCTTGTCTGGTCTTCAGGCAGTGCYCTGAAGGGGCAAACCAGCACCATGGCTTTGGCCAACGATGGCGCAAGCAACCAGACTGTTCTTGGAGAGAATCCCCAATTAATGCAAAAGGAACTGGCAGCTCTGGGTGCCAGGGATGGGAGCACYGATGTCCCTAGGTCCGTATGGGAGCGCAGTGCTGCATCCCCAGCCCTTCACTGAACTCTCTCTGTGGGATCTATGTGGCCTTTGCGGATCCCAGCCCAGAAAGTTTTAAAATGTATCAACCCCAAATAACATAGATGAGAGTTAGCGCTGGGGGGTAGGATGCAACTGGCCATTTCCTTCCTTCCCATCTCATTTGAGTTAYCAAAGGACACGAGGTCGCTGAGTGTCGATCCAGGTGTTCAAGATGCAGCACTGTGAATTCCTGCTCATCTTGAAAACCAGAGAGAAAAAAAAAATACAAATGAGAGCTTGCCAAATCAAACAGGACAATCCAGCTCTAGAACATACTTTACTTTTTTATTTAAGTTTAAAATAAAATAAATCAGAATGGTAAACAGCTTGTCTGCTTCTTAGAACCTAGAAAATCAAATATCTTCCACTGGTGAATTTGTCCTATTTGATTTGGAAAAGCACTGATTTTTCTCTTCTGCATTTCATTTCTAAATGAATATATACAATGTAAATGAATTTATGTAATACACAGGGCCTCCTTTCAAATAGGGCCATTTGTCAATGGTACATTAGCCAAGCCGCGAGCTGCTAGCATGCAAAAATAGAACAACTGCAACATAAAACTATAAGCAGCTCGTTGCATGAAGGATGCCAAAACTGGCTAATGACACAAAAGCCATCTAGGGAGGATGCCCTGCAGGACTTCCAGGGAATATCCCCCCTTATCCACATGCATTCCCGCAGGGGCTGGTTTTGCTCTCAGGTTTTATCAAACACAGTAAGACTTGCAGTGAAATGGCAGGGGTTGGCAGCACCGCTCCTGGAATTACCAAGGGCTGCTACTCGCTGCCAAGGGGCAGCGTGTCCGTACCGGGCTGCTCCCCTCAGCTGCAAGTGGCCAGACCTGGGCCGAGCCGGCAAACCCAGCGGCCTTCTCATACCGCGAGATCCCTGGATTCCTTTCTGCACATCCTCTGTTCAATTTTTTATGAACTGAATACATTCTCATGGAACTAGAGGTAGTAATTCTGGAAATAAACTGTTGATTCTCTGCATGATAAAAGAGAGAAGGCTACGATTAAACACAGAGACAAGTTTTAACCTGTATGTACTTTTAACAGAATGCAYGATGCTTTGGCCACCTTTTGAGAGACATGCAGCTGGGTGACACAAGTGGCTTTCTGGCTTAATTACAGGCATCTCTGGTTCTCCTGGAGCACGTAAACAGAGCAAGCACAAGGCCACATTTGGATTTGTAGAAAGTAGACTCTGAATTACAATTAGATGAATCTATCTAATCAAGAGTATGTCTTAATAACCTCATTATACAGTCATGGCAACTAGATGAAATATGAGAAATAAAGAACCACTGACCAAGCAGTTTTAAAGGTTGGCCTAACATTTTTCATATTCCTCAAGGGGAGGAGAAAAAAAAGAAAAAAAAAAAAAAAAGAACAAGTACATTATGTTTCTGAGGAATAATGAAGTAGTGATGAAAACAGTGATCGTGACTGACTAATCCCTAATTGCCAAATAAATCAGAGTAGTTGTCTGATACACATATAAACATTATTCMATTGCTAAAAGGCAACTCTTTCTATACCCCTGGGAGTTCCTATAACCTGKCTCCAGTTACACTTGGATTAGAGGTAGCATTTTGAAATATCCCAGGGAAATGGATGTGCAGTCTGATCTTGGCACAGATTCCCTGGGGAAAACCTACCACATTAATGTAGCAGCCTATGCTCTCTGTCCTGAAATTCAACCTACTGGGCATTTCTGGTCAGGAGAAAGAGGGACTGGGTTTCTATCGACAGTCCTTAGGGCTAAACCTGTGTTTAAAGATGATATTTTCCCCTCTTGATTTTTTTTTTTTTTTTTTTGAATTTAAATAACTTACGGGTTTGGGAGTACTGCCAAGAAAAGCCTATTAATAATCTCTTTCCGGACACAAAGAGACACATAAATGGAAAAGCATCCTCTGAGTGAGCCAGTTTCCAATCATTCAGATCTCACTATCAGGCTTATGAGTTAAGATGGGGAGRAAAAGATCAGGGGAGAGAGGAGAAAATGCTGAATAACCCCTCATGGACAGGGAAGGGGACAATTTGTCCCCTCACTCTCGTTCTTTGCTTCTTTGCCAATTTCTACTCATGTATTTCCTATGCTAAAAATAAAATCAGAGAAAGGAAAGAGGGAGGAGGGAAAAACAGAGAAGAGTGAGAAACTGGAGCCCTCAGAGGAGGCATCAATACATAGAACCTGAGCATACTGGTTTCTATTAAAAAACAATTGGGGTTGAGGGAAAATGAGATTCAGCTATGGTGTGATTTAAACCCAGGACTTAAAGTAATAGAGAGAGAGGAAAAAAAAAAAAAAAAAAAAAAAAAAGATAAAAATGCATACAGGTCTAACATCCAAACTACCAAGTGTGTACAGGCCCAAGCCTCATTTGAGCTCTAAATGTTCTTTGCTGCATGTGATCCCATGGGAATATGTGATGGGCCCAGGTTTTGCCAAGCCCATTCCCTCCCTCCTCCTGGAAGAAGGCCCTCAGCAGGCTCTGCCCTGCTCCTCATGATGCCCTGCTCCTTATCAAGGCTGCCCCAGGCTTCAGCACATACCGAGCGGCGGTCGGTATGTGACCTCTGGGAGGTTTGTAATAAAAACTTTGGCCGCTGTAAACGCACCAGCATTAGCTACCGAAGCAGCTCTCCCTCCCAGCACTGCTGCTCCACTGCCGTAAGCGACTCCTGATGGGAGATGACTCTAGCTCGAGCAAGAAGGTTCAACAACAAACGCTGCACACCAGACACCCGCACGCACGCTCCGCGCTCCTGCATCGTGCCCATCAACCTCAGCAGTGGTTGCTGTGCCCGTCAACCACAGCAGCACTCTCCAGTCAACCCAGCACCCTGCCTGTTGGCTCTGCCAGTGCTCATGCAAGGCAACCCAGCATACAGACTTGGGCCACCCAACAAACCTCTCATTTACTCAGTAATCATCAATTATGAACGAAGTGACACTAGACTTCATCTACGAGGTCACTGATGGAGATCCATTTTAATGTGCTCACGCTGTAAGGAACTACTGCTCTCTCCCACGAACATGGCACAGTTGCACTGTTTGGGGCCCTGGATTTCAGAAGAAATCCTTGATTAAGAGCCAACTCATAACCTTTAATTAATTAGCATACACCCAAGCACAACATCCTTGAACTTTCAAGGGAATTAGCGTAAGAGATCCTAGCAATTAGTTAGTGCGTTTCAGAAGCAGGCAAGACAAGCGTGCATGAAGGAGAAAAATGTTTTTCTGATGATATAACAAGATATGATCTTTACTCCACGTGAAACAGTTCAGATGTAACAGCATTGGTCAAAATTTCCTCCACATTTCCTTTTTATCAGCCAGAGTGTTCTTGCCCTTCAGATTTTTGCTTGACAACAGAAATACTCACGTTGTCCAGCACTGCACCTGGGTTAGAGTTCACTCCATTTCCGTAAGGCTCTTCTCCTGACTTCCCAGGGGTGATCCCCTGGCAGATCACGCAGTGGGACCTCTCYAGAGGTCCTTTTTTCCCTGCCTTTCACCAGTACTGACTGAACCAGAGATCCCATGAGATCAGATGACTACCTGGCTATGCACTAAGGGCACTGAGTGGAGAGTGTCCTTTACCAAAGCCATACTCAGCAATCCTAGGTAAGGCACGTAGCCTTGAGTATACATTTATATAATTCTATCCACTTTACAGAACTGTAATGAGGATTCATCAAATTTTCAAGTATTTTGAGATCCTTGAATGACAGCAGGAACTTTTCCTCGCAGCACTTTAACCCTGCTAATTCCAGACAGGCTCAAAAATGAGGAAACACGGGACACAATCAAAACAGAAATCCCTCTAACTATTCAAATCTCAGCAGGAGATTGCATTAATTTAACATGGGGGAAGATGTGGAGTCCAGCCTTATTTTACACCATCTGAAACAGGAGAGGTAAAAGACATTCACTGTAAAAAAGCTCCATTCCCATCCTAGGCTTTCAGCAACATTTCTTAACATCCATTGATGTTAAAGAGTAGAGACTTGAAAAACCCATTTAAGCCTTTTTTTGCAAGACAAGACCATCCTCAAGGGTTACCACTTGGGGTGCATTTAAGGAAACCATCCCTTGGAAAATTATTTTATGCTCAGAATAGAGAGGAGGATGGAGACCAAGATCTCATTGCTAATTTGAAATGTATAAAGTGACTGGGCTAGCAGACTGTGACAGGTTCAAATCCCATCTGTTAGGCATAGCCTGACATTAGTGCAATCGCAAATAAGGGGTCTGTTTAAGCTAATAATAGATTGAGCACAACTTCTGCACAGTTMTATGTCCAATGTGCTTCTGTGACACGGACCTGTCTGGTAATTCTTTCCCTTCATAGTTTCTGTAATTTGCTCTCCTCAGAGTCCGTACCACTCTGCACATGGAAAATGGTATTTCTACACTTTGTCTCCATCTTACTAAAATCCCACATTTTCTGTGTTGCTTTTCAGGACAAGTTTTTGATTAAAGAAAAAAAAAACACCTTACAAGCACTTAAGCAAATTAGGTATTCAAGTTCCATCACATATCAAACAGATCTTCAGTACATCCCTTTTCCTCGTAAGCTCCTAATCTAGTTTCGAGTCATATGCAAATAGTGAAAAATCAAAAGAACCTCAGACGCTCAGAGAAAGTGCAAGTTCCTTCCAGCATAGCTGAGCTTCCTAGAACAGGAGATGGCTGAAAGAAATAATATGCTCTAAGGAGCAGCTTGCAAAGAGCAAAATCCAAAATTCACACAGGAATGCACATTCAAGCACCTGCATATGTTGCTTATCTTTGCATGCACACGTAGCCTGGGCTGCACTTAGCTCTTTTGCTGACACAAGTTCACGTTTCTTTTTAAATGCATATAGAACAAATTCTTCACGTTTATGTAATCCCAGGTTAGCCTGGGTCAACAGTAGAGATGAAGTTTGATTTTCCACAGAAATGTGGTTTGCCATTTCATAAGCTATGCAGAAAAATACATGGCTCCTGGGGAGAAGCCAGTTTTGAGACCAGCTACTTACGGTCCCAACTTTTCATCCAGGTTGAAAATTGTCCTAGAGTATTTCTATGGGTTTTATTTCCCCTCCAATTCTGGGAATGTTCTCAACCGTCCTCAGAGTTGCACAACACTTAATTCCTCTGTGTGCTGTATACAGCCAAAGCGTTCACCAAGTCCACTCAGCTTGACAAATAACATCTCACAGCACTTAGCAAAATAATTATGACTTTACAGCCACAGGGAACAAGAGGACACAGAGACTTTTGCTGACCTCCTTTGGAGCCACAGGGCACTGCGAGACTCCCAGGCCTCTCCTCGAGACAAACTACTCGAGACCTTGGCCAGACATTCTTCGCTCAACCTGACCTTCAAAAAACTTGCCAGGAGATCCGAAGGACCTCGGGATATGGCTCAAGGACACAACTGTCCGTCAGTAGAATGAATTCACTGACCCAAGAGGTCTCTTTCCCAGGCAGAAAGAAGGACCTTTTCAGAAGCTCCGCTCCCAGTGCTGAAGCAATAATAAAGGCAATCTGCGCAACTGGCGGCTGCACTTATGCATCTCCTTTCCAGAAGTAAAGGCAGTATTTACGATAGGTTATTTCACCAAGAAAGAGGAAGAGAAAAAGAGTTTATACAGAAAGATCCAGGCAGAAGGCAACAGAACATTCCCAGGAGGCCCAAATATACAGCAAATGAGGAATAGGGCTCACAAAGTAAGAACATTTCATACAAGTTTAGAAAAATAAACGTCAACCATGACATTTATTCATGTCATGGAATTCATACCAGACTCAAAGAAAAAAAAAAAAAAAACCTAAACTAAAAGGAAACATCTTTTCTGATCAGTCCTCTCTACTAGGAGAAAGACTTAGCCTTAACTTCAAGAAGTTCTATGAATGTTGTCTAATATGGCTGATAGCACCACCCTCTAGGGACCTCCGTGCATTTTAGGGCATGTTGATGTGCTTCAGCAGAGGAAAAACATAAGAAAAAGTGAAGGTGCCAGAGAACAGAGGCAAATGTTCAGTTGCATTCTGAGCAAAACTGGTACCAAACAAGTCACAATAGAATATTAGGATGAAAATTTTATACATCATAATGTCCATATGCATATAAATACACATCCCTTAAGACTCCCTTTATTTCTGTTGATACTTTAGAAATTATTCATGTGATTAATGAGTGAATTATACACTGAATTTATACATTAATACCTAATACTGAGGCACAAATAATTCCTGGACTAATATATTATTTAAAACCATGTAGGAAGATTAGAAACTGGGTTAATTTACTAGTATCTAGCTTAGGGCTCCAATTTTCTTAAAGATAAATTCAGTATGTGATGAGGCAATTGGACGTGTTGTGAGGACATAAACTTTCAGATATTTCAGATATTAGAGCTGCTCGAATAGATTATCATCTATATAAAACGGAAAATGAAAACATAGACTACTTCAAAAAGGTAAAGCTAAAACAAACAAACAAAAAATCCTGCAACTAGATGCAGCACCCAAGAACCATTTAATGAAATTTTGAATACTCAAAGCAGATTATTATCTGAAATAAGAAGTAACCCTGGTGACTGTGGTCACCTTTTATGTTCTTTCCTCTCAGTTACATCCCACCCGGCTCGTATTGTGTTACTTGGGGGCAAAGGCCATGTCAGACTGAGCTCAAAAAAAAATAAGGGGGGCAGAAGTCTTACAGTTATATATAGGACACACTACCATGTAGGCAGAAACACCACAGAAATCACTCTGCTTCCAAGGGAATTGTTTCCATCTCTGCAGTTTATGGGTGGGAATTCCAGAATACTGTGTCAGAAGCAAGCCTGATTTTCCTAAACCAGCATATCTGAACCTCCATATCAGCTGCAGATGTCCCTCACAGAGAAGTTTTTACACTTAATCCCCACTTTTTTTTTTAAAACACACACAAATTTTAGGGGCAGATTAACCTGATGCTGTCATATTTACTGGCTCCATCTCCACTACACATTCCAAAAACAGACAGGGATCAAGAACATTCAATGATTTAACAATCACCGTGTGACGGAGAAATTTGACATATGGTTTCTAAGAGTGCTGTAGAAATGTTACGCAACAAGCAAATGCTTGCAATCATTACTCTGATTTAGAAATGGTGACAACCTTGCAGAAGTCCAATGGATGCCTTGGCAAAACTTTTCCTAGTGTTTCATTTATTCTCTTGTAAGCAGTGGGATGTTACACTTGCTGACCCTGCTCATCAATCCGCCCATCTCAACACTAGCTACATCCTCCCGACCCAAGGGAGCCTGGGGAGCTGCCGACAGCTTCTCTAGAGCTGAGTCTTCCCCAGAATAAAATACCCGTGTGCGCCTGTTCTCTAAAGAGGGCAAGATGTCCTGGCTGAATCGCTAAGGGAAAACAGCCTCCAGCAGATGATCAGATTGAGAATTCCTTTTTGTTAAATTCTAATGGCTGAAAGTTATAAGGAACTTATAAAAGAGTGTTATAAATGGAAGGCACAAGCAACCTTTTCCACAGGCACACTGCTCCGAGCTCCTCTAATGCTGGATGCTGTAACAGAGCTGCTCCATATACTGCATTTAAATGAATCCTTTCAGTAACTTTTTCACCATGTCCTGTATTAATGCATGATATTAGCTGTTCTGTGCTCTTTAAGAGTTACTACTCAGAATTCATAATATATGGCACTTATACAATGGCTTCATTATTTCATTTTATTGCCAGTTTTGGAGGGAAAATCTTCTCTGAACCCACTACTTAAAAAAGGGAGCATGTACAGACCAACAGGAACTGCTCTGAGGAGACTTGATCAACTTTAACCCAGGGTTGCTGAAGCGCTGAATAGATTTACTTGACAACCTCTGCACGAGAGAAACTCCCTCCGCAGCGTCTCGCACGGCTGCACCACGTTTTACACCTTTTTCAAATACTTGGAAGTTCTGAGAGCTCTTTGGGGACACTGTAGCCTTGATCCTGCACTTGCGGTACATCCAATCACAAATATGTGAATTGTAGTTGTTCCTAAATGACAAAAAGGGTAGGAGACAATTAAATACAAATCAACGGTTATGCTTCACCTACTACTGGGTGTTCAACTTTTTCCAAGGCTCTGTCTATGAAACGCAGCACTGAAAGAGCATCTTTTATTTAGAGGTGTCTTGTGCCGTGCTGCCTGTCCGCTCCAGCCCTGGGCATTGCACTCCAGGGCAAAGCGCACACGTTTCTGCAGGAGACAGGCCAGGCGCAGCTCTTCCCTCCTGCAGGACTGCAGTGCTGGGGGCACACCTCTGTCTTTGCAAAGAAAAATAGATACAGACAGAAAATGGATTACAGAGCATGGGCCTGAATCCAGTACTGAGAAACAACTGGCTTCTTCTAGTTGCACAGTGGCATTCAATACCAGGTTTGGTCAAGGTGCAGTGTTTGGTCCAAGGCAGTCACTTGCTCCCCAGCTGTCACCAACACACCTTAAGAGGATTTAGGAGCTTATGGTGCTTTAGAGCCCTCCAAAATTATGTTCTGTGCTACACCTACTCATATGTGGAGAGTAGCAGATGGTCAATACAAACATTTCACAAACATCCCAAAGGACGGAAATCAATCTACCAGCTTCTCAACCTGTGCTCGTGGCTCTGATGCTTGTGGCTCGAGGAATACAGCAGTTTGGTAGAGCTATGCATGGTTTTATTCAACTGATAAAGGCAGCGGGAGATGAGCAAATGGGAGCAGACCATTTTACTGAAAGCAACTCTTGGGATGCACCCCGAACAGACAGCTGGGAGGCAAACAGAACCATAATACGCTAAGTAGTGTTTCTCACAAAGAAAGTAAGAACACAACATAACTTACTATCAGTACAAACTGAAACTAGGTTAAAATCACAGGTGTATATTGTCAGGAACAATTCCAGTGAGCTGAATGAAAAAGCTTATGTAGGCAGAATCACAGCTCACGGAAATGTGTATTTACTGAAGGTACAAGACAAAAAGAATGACAGAATCACTACACAGATGCGCAGGCTTCTAAATTTCTTTTGTTCATATAAGAAACTGCCAAACTGACAACAGTGGCGCTAGGTACTTTGGAGATTTATACTTCCCTCGTATTGTGTCCTTCACACACACCTAAAGAAAGCTCCTTTTTTTCCTCTCTGAACAAGACATGTAAGTGTATTTCTCACTGATCAGGTGAAACTTGACTAAGGGACCTACCTGATGGAAAAACAAAACCCAATGCGCAGAACGATCTGCATGCTGCCAACTCTGCACGCAGCTGGCTCCGGGTCGCGCCAGGACGCGGTGCCCACGAGCGCTGCGGGAGCCGCCCCTCGGCGCGGGCGGCCCTGCAGCGCTGCCACGAAGCGCGAGCGGCCCCCGAGCGGCAGCCGGGCCCGCTGCCGCCCGCCACCCGCGCCCACGGCTCTCCCATGGCTGCCGCTCCTGCTGCTCCCCATGCTCAATCTCATATTCAAAGCAACAGGTCAATGAGCTCTCTACTAGCAAGGCTACTTCATAAGCTTATAATTCACTACTGCTTCAAACTAAGCAGCTGCATTTCCAAGCACACAAACACAGAGTCACACAAATCTCAGTGGTCAGTTAAAAACTGAATTAGTGCAAACAAAGTGCAGTTTTCTTTATACAAGTCCATCATTTCTTAAGATGAGGCTATGTTCAAGTCAGCTTTAACTTCCTCTCAAATAACATTGCTCTCTATTTACCTTCTTGAGGGAGGTTATCTTTTTTTGTCCCAGAGATTTCTGCCCTATTTTTTCTCAGCATGTGGGAACTATGTTTGATAGAAGATATTCATCTTGCTGCACTGGTGCTGGGCTGGAGATGCTCAGGAGAGGCAGCACCCAGCAAACTTAGCTACCTACAGCACAAAGCCCTGGCCCGTGGCTGTAAAACACAGGCACAGTAAGGCACAGTAAGGCTGAGCCTTTCCAAAGAAGCCTTGGAGCACTGGGCATGTGCCCTGCAGTCACAGCGTATCAGCACTGCTGAATCCCACGCTTTTGGAATATATCACACCATCTTCCTTTGGATAAAGCCTATCCTAGTGGATGAGGCACCAGTAGGGCTCTCCAGAAGGCTGCCATCACCTTTACTCCAAACTGCTTCCTCCACATCTTGTCTGATTTAGCATCACAAATCATTCCACAGGACTTTGTTTCTTACCTAGTAAAAGTCACATCAACAGACTACTAAGAAGGTGGCAGATGTTGGATTTACAGCCTCTGCCAGCTGCATAAAAGAGAAAAGAAAAGCAAAAATGAAACAAAAGCTCTGATTCCTGCCAGGCAGCCCAGCAGCTCACCCCTAGAGCATCCCAAATCTCGAGCAGGTGCCCATGCTATTCATTGGCCTCTGCTCAACTTCTGCAGCTTCCATAGAACAAGCCTTAAGATCTTCTGCTCTTTCTGACCTCAGTACCAAGACGGGGTTCAAATACACTCAAACCATCACATATCCTGTCGCAGCTGTGGTCATGATGAACCAACACGCGGCTGTAGAATGCAGGCAACAGTCTTGAAAAAGGTAGATGCAGATAATGCAGTTCAATTGTTTATTTCATGATTTGACATCCTACAAGCCACTTTTCTAAAGCCAGGGTCTTCTCGCATGGAGCTTGTATATGCAGATGCTTTCATGAAATTTTCAGTTCTTGCTCTTCCTATTTAGCTGCACCTGGGAAACGAGCTTGCAAGATACTCTTAAGGTAAAAGAACAGCAACGCAGCACCACAGCCTTCTCTCCCCTCTCTGCTCCTCTCCTCATCTGCCTTCTTCCCCAAAAGAAAAGCAATGGTAACAGAGATGACAAAATGGGAGTCAGACCTCACCTCAGCCAAGTATCTGAGGATCTTGTAGTGACTGGTAAATGTCCCCTCAGAGGCCACCCCTGTTCTGTGGTGCCAGCTCTCAACACTGCGTGAACTCTCTTTACAGGGTCATTGGGCTCCCATTAACTGGCCTTTCTCATCTATTCTTGTCTTAAATTCCAAGTATTGATGCTGTTTGTGTGTTATTTAAACTGTGGTGCAGTAAAGCTACAGCCTCAATGCTTAATTTGTGCTAAAATTATCATGTAAGCCTTGAAAAATGTTAAATCACAACAGGTGATAAGACAGCACTAAGACATCAGTACAGACTTCAACCATCTTCTGTGCTTCATCCTACAGAAAAAATGGGTGGGAGAGGGAGGGGGAAGGGAGAGGAAGAATAAATAAATAAATAAATAAATAAATAAATAAATAAATAAATAAATAAAACAGAGAGAGACTAATGACACATCCATCCAGGCTGAGCTACCTCTGACCGTGAGATAAATCACTGAACTCATGCGTGTGTTGTACAGGTCAATCATTAATGGGGTATTCAACACAGAAAGTCCTTCATTGACATAAAAACTTACAGGGCTATGGAAAAACAATAGGCAGCCTCATCAAATATCCTGCTCTAACAGCTATTTTTGAAACAAAGGCTACGGTCTAATAGAATTCAGTAGATTATGAAACCGCGCGAAACTCACTCACTCATGAGGGTGAGATTTATGAAACAGCCCGGACACGTCGCCTGAGCTCTCTTAAGGTATTTCATAAGGACGCTGACAGCTGAAAGACTCAGATGGCAGCCTCCTTAGCCCATAACACTGCCAATACTCCCAACTTTATCAAAATGACAATTCAAAGCTATCTGCCCCTGGTTATGATAGAAGGGTCAGCTAGATTTTTGCACAACTCAAATGATTGATGAAAGACACTGGAGAAAGTCACCGCTGCTTTCCAGGTACGTGCTGCAAGATCCTGAAACTGCTCCAAGCTAACTTGATAGGCAGACACCTTAGGATGCTAAACACATTTTAATAAAGTTGTGGATAAACTAGAGGCTTTAGGGAAGCACTGTTATTATTGTTACCTTGGAACATTTCCTACTCCTGGGGAATATGCATATAGCTGTAAAGGTGTCTAACGAGGAAAACAAAGATGGGATTAGCTCCATACAAAAGTTAGAGCCAGCAAATGTCTTCAGCACTAAGGGGGCACAAACTTTTTCTAATGAAAACACAAAACAGTGATTATTTCTCTAATGCAGTAGCCTAGAAACTTGTTTTAAAAATGGAGGCTAATTGGCAACATTTTGGCTATATGTGATGTGGAAGACAACATTCACACCCGCCGGAATCCTGTGTCCTCAAAACTCTTTGTGCAATGCTAAAAAWGGTGCAATCCAGAGCTTAGAAATAAAATCATAAAAMAAGRAAAAAAAAAAAAAAAGGAAGTAATTCAGGATAAATCTTGAAGGTTTCCTTCCAGAGTACAGGTAGGTTACATGATTAATACCACCACAGATGACAACCCTGCTCAAGACAGCAAACAAGAAACAGCATTTGCACTTCCATGCCTAAGTCCTCAGAGTTCCCAATGCCTCAGTGTGATCCTAGAAGACCAGSCATAGAGCTGGAAGCCATCCACGCTGGTCGCAAGTATTTGAAAAGAAACAGCTTTTGGGGTTTCTCATGTGTGGTTGCTTTAAATGCACAAAAACAGGACCAATTTCACCCCCCCCCCCCCCCCCAAAAAAAAAAAGCTATCTTCAACTGTTTTTTGAGGCCAAAAAAAGGACACTTCTTGCCTTCCAGGTGCTTCATCAATTATACTCTTAGCAGATGTCTGTTCAAATCCCCCCTGCCAAACTACTTTACAAATAGCAGAATGCCCTGAGGCCACTTTTACCTATTTTCCTGCAATGTATAATCAAAATTCATTCCATTTTTTTTTTTCATGAGAATCTTGTGATCTCTTTTGATGCTGAAAATATTCTTTCCTTTCCTTGGAGGAACTGTATTTTTAATCAGGCTTCTGAGAAAGAGCTTTTGCTGATCTTAATGTGAAAAGAAGTTTCTGAAAAAAAAATACATACCCAGGAAACACAACTTCACAATGACGGAGCTTATTTGACAGTGATAGTGTAAAAGATTAAATGGCTCAAGTCCTTAAATGCAGTGTTCTCCACACATCACAGGAAAGTGCTCAAAAAGCTGAAAATCACAATGTGGTTGTTCTGGCTAGAGGGTGCTTGGCTTCTATCAGGCATTGCAGGATCTCCTTAGATCCTGATCTGCTTTCTTGAAGAGGGAATGACACACACTAGCCTCCATAACCACCAGACACCCAAACTGTGCCCTAGAGTACTTTGGGAAGTCGGACATGACTTGGGATTCAATGATACCATGGGAAATGCGTCCTTCCCTTGGTGAGGCCCTTTCTCTGCACACTGCTGTACTCAGCTGATGCTCCCGGTGGGCAATCAGCTCTGCAGAATGCCATAAATCCCGGCACGATGTACCAAGCAATGGGGGAGTTCTACGAGCTGCCGTTTACAAAAAAAAAAAAAAAGAAACAGGACAACAAGGTTAAGAACATATGGACCAAGAGACATAACAGAGTACAACTCAAGTTGCTGAAAAAAAAATACTGAAATATGGCTAAATCATTCCTTCCTCCCCCTCCACCACATTTTTTCAGTCAGAAAGTCAGTCAGATTCAGTTAGTGCAATTATTTTATTGGAAAAATAGGATCATGAAAGATCTTGGAAATGCTTACAAAACCTGATTTCCACTACTCTCAATTCTAGTCATTTGCCATTCTCCCGGGTGTCAGTGTTACTTGTTCTAACCTCTAACAGCTTAGATGATAAACTCTTAGATAAATTACATTTCAAGGAAAATTGCTAACAGATGAAATTTTAGCTGTTTAAAATATTAGTAAATAACTCTTCATTGGATATTACAGAAATAAACATATGAAATCTGGTAAAAAAAAAAAAAAAGAGTCTCCCACCATGAAGGCATCAGTTGGCATCAGTTTAAGAAACAAATAACCCTTTATTTTATGGATGTTCATGGCAGATTTTGAAATGCTGAAACTGCCCTTATCTCTCTCCACTTAGAAAAGTAAAGCTGCCTGACTCATTTTTCCATTTAGCCAGCAAAAAGTTGACAAGCCAGTAGTTTATTACCTTGCTGTGAAACCTCTTTTAGGTTTGTCACAGATTTAGTGCTATTTGGAGGAATGGCAGCGTGGTGCTTTTACTCAGTGCCTTTGAGAGAAGAGTTATATGTTCAGAAATGGAATGTAAAACACGGTGCTCGGAAAGGAGCCTGCAGAGGAAACAGCATCAAGGCAGCTCTGCGTAGGACCAGGTTGTGACACTGGCAGCCACAGGGAGGTGCGACTTGCACTGCAAGCAGCCTCATTAAAGGAGGCAATTTTGGAAGGGATTCCTGGTCACATTTAGCTAGCTCAGAGGGAGGGAAAAGAAGTTCTTCTGGTAAAAAGCAGACAAACACACACTTGGGTTTGCCCAGAATATAAAACCAAAATGGTCTCTGCATGGAGGAAAGGCAGATTCAGCTCACTGGAGCTGAACTTGTTCCCTTGCAGCTTTAGCTCTGGCTTTGGCTCCGCTTCAGAAGAAAGTCTTTTATCGGTGACTCTCAAGAAGATTTTGAGAAAAGATGTTGCAAGACCGAATCTTGATGAACCTCTAGCTCCACCAGCCCCCTGCCATGCCAGGGCATGCGCTGAAGCTCCCCGTGTGCAGGACCCAGCAATCTGGGACAATCACAGATATGACAGGGAGGCAAGAGATACACAGGAAAAAAAAATATTTCTAAATTATTCTAAGCCTGAACTAACTCAGAAGGCTATAGCTAAAATGGAAATGCCTTTTACACTAGTTTGGACAAGTGTTTTCATTACATTTTAGGCACTTTGCGTCCTTCTTTTCTGATAATTCCCTTGATGTGACTTGAGTAGAAACTAGCCTGATCCTCATATAATATTATTTCCTTTTCTTTAGAATTTTAATCTGAACCTCACTCCATCATCCCCAAATGTTTCGGGGGAAAGAGATTGGAATGAGTGACAATTGAGATGATAAGAGATGAGATCATTATTCAACTCTGTCTTTGCAAATGGATTTGACTATCACAGCTATCTTGGAACAACTTCAGAAGCAGGAACAAGGCAATTTCAGCTCCTTCTCAAGCAGAGTAAAGTGTTCTCCAAAAAGATGGAGATCTCAAGTTAGTTGACTTTCTTTTCAGAAAAAAAAAAAGCCTCATTTTTCCCTTTTCAATGACTTACTTTATTTAAAATATTTTCATACTTTCAGAAGCAACAAGAATCACTTTGAATATCAAATATTAAGCAGAAAGCACATATTTATTGACCTTTTTAAATTAAAACTGGGGATAATAGCCTGTAAACGTCCTATCATGAAGGCAAGTCCAATACAGCACAGGCAGGATGGGAAGGAAGAAGCTCTTATCCTCAGTTAGGAAAATCACCTGGGGTTGTCTGTGCTGCCAAGTTACTTGGGGTAAATTGCACATGATTTTAAGTGAAGGTAAAAACCTGAAACTAGATCTTCAGAGATAGAAGGCTTAAAGAGGCAACCATCAGAATGTGCCATGTCTTTTCTTTYGGACATATTCAGACAGGGTAGGTAAGTGCTTTCCTCCTGTCACGGGACCCTGGAGGGTTGATACTTCTCTCTGCATGCACTAGGATGGACGTCTCAGTGCTTTAGTATTAAATCTCCCCTGCATTCATTCATTCAACCAAAAGGATGCCAGAGGCCCCAGAGCTGGGACTCCAAAGCAGCAACACTCAGTGGATAACTAACCTCAGGCTCCGCACGACACCTCCTGTCCAAAGGCCTTTCCTCAGCACGAGGAGGTTCCAGGAGCAAGGGCTGCCACCTCACATGCTCGTTTGGCCACTTCAAGCACAGCAGTGGCAAAAGGGGTTCGCTCAGTAAACTCTGCGTTCATTTTGTTTTTCSCTTCTCCTCACTGCCTAAACCGAGGGAGGATAAAAGGTGCCATACTGGAGGGGAGGGAAAAATACACAAAAACAACCCCTGAAAATGCAATTCCTCACACACACATAGAATAGACATGAGGTGCCTCACTATCCACTCACAAAGCGGAGCAGGAGAGGTGGTCCCTGGCAGGGTCACACAGGACTCTTACGCTTTCCAATCAAACTCCAGGCCTTCAAGGAAACCTGGGARTTATGCCTGTAAGGAACTGAATGCCCTGCCTATACTACAGCCTAAATGTGGGGCTCGTCTCCACTCAGTTTGATCATTCTTACGGCATGACAGTCATTGCTTTATCCACAGGACTCTATGCTTCAAAGCAAACTAATATACTGCTTTCAGTAACACTAATGCAATCCCCTCTGATTTATTTCTCCCACCATTTCAGTCAACATCCCAGCGAGTCAGCTACTTACCAGCTGCACATCTGCCTGACAGCTTTAGGGATCCTTCTCAAGCAATAAGTCCTAAATGTCTTCCCAGGGTCTTATGCTCCAGCTCTTTGCTGCTTGGAGGATATTGCTCAATTTATTCTCTGCTTCATAGTTGTCTTTATGTTTATCTAGCAGCATTGCCATCTTTCAAGCCATTGTATTTACAGATAAGGCCTTATGCATCTGATTACTAGTCCAGTTATTTTTTGCAGTTTTCTCCTCTATATTTAAAGGTATTTTACATATTTGCTGGCTTCATTTCCACACACTATTATCCTTGTTAGAGATTAAAAGTTGCACTCCTAACAATCTTCTCATAGCTACCTCCTCTAATGTTTTACTAATCCCACTCCCTACTCTCTTAGTCACAATATTCAGAGTTAATAGCTTGCAACTTTTGATGAATTAGAAAGAAAAAGTGACTTATTCTTTTATCTGCTTATTATTTACAAGCAAATTTTTGATGTATTTGTTTTCATTTTAATTTGACAATATTTCTAATAGTAAGAAAATACATCTTTAAGTTTCTACTATCTAACTGGGTGGGGAGCAACTTTYATTTACGCTTAACCTGCATGGTTTGGCAAGGTCATATCCCTGAGGGAAAGTCTGGCTAGATTCGATCCCAGGAGCAATCACAGGTTCTCTGAAATCTTGTTTTCACCAACTCCAGCCTTTATCTTACATCAAGATACCAACACACAAGCAAGAATTGCCTTTTGCTTATGAAATAAACCCTCCAGTGCTCAGACCCAATTTTATTCTATTTCAGYCTCAAGCTGTTTTTCTCCTCAGCCTGCATTTCTTGCAGGAAGAAATTTCTGAGTTTCCTTCCACCAGCTGGGCAGGCTCCCCCGAGAAGACCCCTGCACTGCTGGCTGTGTCAGCGCGCCCGTCTGCGGGTGAGGCGGGAGCTGCAACGCGCTGCTCTCGCTGCCCTTCCGCCAGCCGGGCAGGGCCCTGCCCAGGCATCGCGCTCCCACGCGCACAGGGAGCCCTGCTGCCCGGCTCCTTGGGACTCCTCGTGTGTCCCCGTCTGCTTTCAAGCCTGAACTGCGACTTTCTTGCAATGAAAGGTCTCCCTTCCCATTAATCTTGTTGAGCAGCTCTGCTCTCCAAGCTCTGCTGCCCATAATTTGTGATTCCTTATCGTTGAGCATCCATCACACATAAAATCGGCTCTAAGCACCCCATTACTCACATATTTAGAGATGTCAAAGCAAGGCCTCCCTGGGACTCCCAAAGCACTTTAGAATTCCCTTCTGCTTTCCTATCAAAAAGGCAGAAAGGACAAGAGCAGACAGCATCTTATTTGAACTTGCCGGGGAGGGAGATTTCCATATGCTGAGAGTTCTGAAGGAGGCAACGAAAGGCAACGCGGAGCGCGTGTACAGCTAACGAGGCACGAAGCGCACAAGGGTTAGCTGAGCAAGGACACAGTCCTGGCTCCTTCGGGTAACTTTTTYGGTGCCAATGCAATACTTATAACTTACTAGATCACTGCACACAGCATTTCAGGAGCTGGAAACCACCAGGACTTGCTTCTGCTCCGCTTGATCTTCAGCTTGGTTCAGGGACCATCTCCATAGATCGTCACAGCATCTAGACACACTGCCACATTCAGCTGGACTTGTCAGGGAATCAGGAAAACTTTGGAAAACAAAACACACTGGTACATGGTGCTCTTCAAGAGTTTCCCTTAGGGGGATAAACTTCAGCCAGAGGTGCAAGATTCTCTGAATGGCATCTCTGAAAACTGTGAATTCACACACTGACTACTAAAAGGGGAGAGAGGATCGAACGATGTCCAGGGACTAGTCCSTAATGGATTTTCCTTTCCTAGCACAGGGCTGCTCTAGTTCATTAACTCAATCGTTCAGCAGAACTTCACAGCTTTACAGACTCTGAAAACAAAGCTGCATCCCTGGCCAACTCCTCCAGCGCCCGCCACAGTAAGTGACATAAACACCTGGCAGAGGAATGGGAGCAACTAGCTCATTGGTATTGCACTCTCAACAGTAGATTTGCTACTGCTTTGGAAATGATGTAAAAAGATAGGTTACACTGGTAATAAACTTCAAAACATTAAGTCGCACTACAGACTGGTTGCTGAAGACTTAATATCAGTCATAATTATTATCCATAAAGTGTTATTGAATCGAGTCTTAAAACTTAATGCTGCTTTCTTTCGGAAGATAAAGGACAATAAGCTGGCAAGGCGAAAAGGAAACATTGGGATTTTGACCAGTCCTCACATGATTTCAAGCCGTAAGCACTTTAAGGGACTGGGCACTTCAAGTGCTACTCCCAAATCCTACTAGCAGAGTCTGGAGGCCTGAGCCCGGACACGCAGAGGGTGTTTTGGGGCACTATAGCRCTACCCAGCCAGGGGATGTGACTTGTTTGCTGTTAGTACAGGTGAACACTGTCCCCTGAGAACTGCCCTGCACCTCACACTGCAACGCCTGACCAGCAAACCAAGGGGCTTCCACAGGCTGCAGCTGCCAGCACTGCTGCTCCAGGGCAAGCGGGTCAGGAGGCTCCCCAGGCAGCCGAGCTGCCACATGAAGGGAGCCTCTGCCTCTCCTGTCCCCCCACAGGGCACTCAAGCTACAGCCTGARACACTACCCCCTCCTCAGCTGGGTGCAAACCAGCTATGGCTATKATGTGGAACCTCTCCACCCTCTCAAGCCAGGTGAGACTGGTTTAGTGGTTGGCTGCAGTATTTAAGGGAGAAGGGAGTTGAGAGATTTCAGTGCCTGTCTCAAATCTGCCCTGACTGCAGAGTCTCTCCCCACCTCCATAACACATCTGCTTTGCCACTGGGAAGCTCTAGGGAATACTGCATTTGTCAAGAGTATGTCCAGGAAATCACACCGAAGAGTAATGGGAAGTACTTGGAGGAAGCCCCATTCGGCACTGCCGGCCCAATGATAAGGCACAGGACTTCTTTCCTTAAAGGCTTTTATTAACCTTTTGCTGATGGAAGGAGATTACTGATTGAGAGTCAAATGAGGTCAGTGCAGCAACTATCTTTCAATCCTCTTCAAACATGTCTCTCGTACCACACAAGGGGGAAAAAAAGTTGATAAAAAGATTTTTTTTCTTAAACCAACTCTTTTAGAAGAATAATTAACCTATAAAAAGCTGCCATGGCCTCCTCATCGGCCCTGAAGAGTAATCCTTTCTCATTAGTTTCAAGTTTAATTAGCATCAATAATAAAACGTCCCTGGGAAATTACGCTTGCATCACACTCTCTAAATCTAACATGCACCATCCCAGAAGGAGAAAGGCCACAGGGCCATTTCTCAAGATGGGGAGGGGATCGGCAGATTGAAAATGTAAATAAATATAGTTAAATATAAATAATAGTGTAATAAGGGCAGGAGGCGGCAAAACCAGATTTGTTTGAAAGGCAAAAGGGGCAAACGCAGTTTGGAGTGGACTGGAAGGTCCCTGCTGCATTGTTTTCAGCCACTTTCCAAGCCTCTCACCTCTAATGCCTTGTTCTTTCATGGCTTCTTTGCTGAAGCCGGGAAAGACATCAGTATTTAGTATATTCTATAGGAGAAAACCATATTCAGCACTTGCAGTCTAACATAATCAAATAATGCTTTTTCCATCTCTGGCTTCTATGATCTCTGTAAAATGGATATAATAATGCTTAGCATTGTCACTAGGGTGATAAGGCTTAAAGTACTTTGAGAATCTAAGATGAAAGAGGCTATAAAAAGCCCAGACATCCTGATGCATTTCAGATAGCCTGTTATTTAATGGGCGAGCTGAAACAACAGGAGAATGCCAATGTACAGGTTGTAACCAGAGGTCTGCTGTACCTTGCAGAGCTTTGAGGGACTACCAGGGACCGCTGCTGCAGGCACCGTGTGCAGCTGCACGGGGCAGCCAGCGACTGCATTCAGCAGAGCTACCCACAACTGAGCTAGAAAGAAAACTCCAGGGGTGCAAAAGTGCTAGAAAGAAATGAATGCTAGAATGAAATGTGGGGAAAGCACCATTTTGGAGGCATCTACTGATGCAAATCAGTGAGTACACATGTAAGCAGGTATTACCTCTTCTCCAATATGAATACACAGTACAAGAGCTCACACTGAGCCATATTCCATCATATTTCCACCTTACCAACGTAGTAGCCCTGCTTTTCTCCCATGCTCATCACCAGATGCTCTCTACTCTTGACCTGATCACCTTACACGGATCATTTTCTCTCCCCTTATCCACTTGTCACTCCGGCGTCAAGTCCCAGTTGTCTTTCAGTGCATGGTTCTCAAGGTGCATGGCTACAATTCATCATTAAGAAGACGAGAAGAAAACCACAGAAAGAGTCTGCAGCTTTTTACTCACATTCAGTGCACTGCCGCAAGGGAAGTCCAAGTCTGAAATGGGCTCAGCACATGCCTTCTTTCTGATAGAAAAGATAGTTCTTCTGCCTTAGTGTATCCTAGTGTATCCTTAGTGAAGCTATTTTGAGACTAGCAAACTGAACCTAAGAGCTGCTAGAGATAAGCTTGTAAAGGGGCTTCCCATCCTCTCTAGATGAAAAGCTCCTACCTAGCCCCTCAACCTTGTCAACTGCAATGCAAAAAGGTGCAGCCTCTTAAGTTTTCAGGCCTCTGAAGTTTCAGATCCCACCTTCGCTATTAATTTTTGACACATGGAGCAAGAAACAAGCAATTAGAGCCCTTCTCTGCTGGCTTCTGCCAGGCTTCCCTCCCAAGACAGGCAGTGCCAGGCAGCCCCAGCAGCCGGTTGCAGCCARCCCTGCAGCTCCTGGCTGCGAACGGGGCTGGCGCCCGGCAGCAGCTGCCGAGGGAACCGCGGGCAGCACCGCGGGTGGCAGTGTGGCCGGCAGTGGCCTCCCGCCTCCTCCTGCGCTTGTGGCTCTATGTGCAACGCTGCCCAAAGCCACGCAGGTTGCTCAGGTGGTTTTCTCTACATTCGAGAATTTGGCTGCAAGACGAAAAACTGTTTTAATGGCCAAAGAGACAGCGTGTAGTTTTTCTAAAACTAAAAACTCATGACATTGTAGCATGAAGCAAACTGATACTGCTTGGAAATTTCCCAGGTTTGCTATCACTGCAGTGGGGGAAACAGCCGCCCTGCAATTAGCGCTGTGGATGTGGCAGTAGGTCAGTATGGGAGGTTGCTTGTTTGAGCTTTCACTGTGGAAATCTCAGAGTTTGAACAGCAGCTCATTGTCCTTATTGGGGTTCTTAGAAAATAAAAGTAATAGCAATCTGCAAGAAAATAGTATGTTCTACCAATGGAGCTCCAAAGCAGGTACCCTTGCTTTACAAAGCCAATACCTTGTCACCAGGGGAAGTTATCCATGCATGGCACATGAGTGAGAGAGACGTGTATGCATATATCTATGAATATACATATATATATGTAACCCTCTTTCTGACCCAAACTCCTCACGTGAGCTTCTTTTCCTCCTCGCTCACTCCCTGCCATGTTCATCACTGACAGACCCAGCACTGCAAGACAGCAGAGCTGGAAGTCGAAGCTTCATTTGATTCTTGCACCTTCCCTCCCTAATGCATTGTAACTCTTTGCCAGAAGATAAAGCAAATGCAGAGCAGTCACTGATTCTCTGTTTCCACACCTCAAGCACCACATTCAGCAAGCAATTTTCCATGCCCAAGTCCATTTTTGTACAACAGTTTGCTGTTATCTTGAGAATACCCATTGTTAGAAAACACTCTTGAGTGTTTCCCTGTTTTCAGAGAACACTCTGTCTCTAGCAGCCACTAGCTTTTTCTACCAGGTACAGCTAGGACAGTTCAGCTACCTGCCATAGGTCTTATAGCACCAGCGAGGGAGGATTCTCCTTCAGTGTGACTGACAGCTTGCAGTTCTGAAAGCAGAGCTATCCAAGCCCTATCTGTGCTGYCACAGGAGACATCTGAGTGGCCATGCAGAGCAGGGTAGTGACAACCATGAAGTTACCRGGCAGTCTTGGTCATAAATCAAAATATTTATGTAAATTAGACTTTAGTCTCAAAATGTGTTTCTTGACTAAATATTTAAATACATAAATAACCTCCAGCCATTCTAGCCTGTCATTTTAAGCTTTCTGACATTTATTGTTCGGAAGAAAAGAAAGGTCAGAGTTATCAAATCTGCATTTATGCTTCTATGACATTTTTCTCCAACCAAATTTTTCTGAATTAGAGAAGCAAGACAAATGTGGCACATTTCACAGAGGACCTTTCTCCGCGCAGCGCGGCAGCCCGAGCAGCCCCACGGAGCTCGATGCAGCTCCTCCGGAAGCAGCGGCTGCGGGTCAGTGGGTAGGAGAGCTCTGCAAGGCAGGTGACCCGAGTGGCTCTATGCTGCTCCGTAGAGCACTCGTGCAAAGGAGCRGCTCTCCAAGTCCTGGCTCTCCAGCTCCGGAGCAGCCAAAGCTGATACTTCAGTCTGATAATTAGATGTGACCTGGCCAGGCACAGAGCTGAAGTTGTTGCCTCCTGGGAAGGAAAATCTTAAACTGGACTCCCAAAAGCAGCAGCAACCTAAATTAGCACTGCTAATGGACTGAAAGGGTGGTACCTTCTTTACTATAGCAGATACCCTCTTTACTATAGTTGGCTGGGAAATTTCTGAGTAAACACTCAAACCTTTCCGATCTCCCCACACCTTCTCTGCCTGTTCTGGCTCACTCACCAAAGTCACAAATGCAGATTACATTCACTTCTTCGCACGTAATGTTCACACAAGATGTGCAATGAACCCAACCACCAGATTCCTTTGGATACAATTCAATCAGACAAGGCAAAAYTGCCTTTGATTTGTAAGTATGTCTCTGCATTTGTATAATAAAGCACTTAAGTCTCCCAGCACTCTCCTCTGCAGTGGGTATATAGCCCTTGTTYTAAAGGATGGGGAAATAAAAGCACAGCAAGATTACAGAAAGTATTTTTTTAATATGTGTCATAAATGCTCACACAAATAAAAAAGTTGACATAATAAACCGTATTTGTGCCCCTTTTGGCGTTTGCTTTTGGGTACTTTCCTGACCAAACTTATTCCTAAGAACAATGGCTGTGCCCAAAGGTAAAGGGAATCCGTGGACAAGCAACCTGCAAATCACAAGCCCTTTATGGTGTGACCCTGACTGCCACTAGAGAGCAGCAGCTTCCCTCTGTGACTCAGGTCCAGGCAAAGCTGCCGGGGACACTTGAGTGATGACAGTGCTGGGAGCCCAAGTGCCATTTCCAATATGAGCTGCCAAGCAGCTGCCAACAAACCTGCAAAGCCTCGAGTCTCCACAGTCTCTGTGTAGGCAGGGAAGAGGGTATCGTTTGCCAAGAGCTACTTGCTGCAAGCTGGGGTGCTCCTGGAGCAGGGGCGTCCTGGCCAGTGCTGAGGCAGGCAGGAAGGCAGCTGGGGAAGCTAAAACCCTCCCGGGGCTGCCGGCTGCCCCCTCAAGAGGCATTAATGGTTCAAGAACTGGCACTGTGGATGGGGCAAATCCACATTGCTGGAGACTGCCGCTGTCTGCTGGCCTGGAGCAAGACAGGATAGACCTAGTACAGAGGGCAGGAAGGACTGGGAAAGACGCCACTAAGCACACCTAGGATTATCTGGAATTTGGCAACCAGCATTTAATATATTGGCAGACATGAGAGCCTAGGGAAGAAAAGGAAAAAGAGAGCTTGCAGTAGTTTATGTCTAGAGCAAACTCAGCGAGGAGCAGCACTTCGGTCTTATCCACTGAGTTTTGCCACTCATTTTTGTGAAGATGAGCTCTCAGATGTCAGACACACACCAGAGGCTGGGAGGAAAACAGGGAGCGAAGGGGCAGTGATTGAAGCCTCCTATCAGCTTTCTGAGCAGGTCTGGCTCAGCATGGCCCAACTCCTGACTTTGTTCTTGGGGAACAAAAAAGCAAAACCAGAAAAAAAAACCAAAAGAAAAACACAACTCACAGACCCAGATCAAATTCTAGTGCCTCTGAAATACATGACAAGAATCCTATGGATTTTATTACAGGCCGATTTTTGCTTGGGGCACTGATCTCCAGTTACTGAATGTCTATTTTCTAAAAACATGTTGGCATTGGGTTGCAATTCTTCCTACCATTTAGGTAACGGGCCCTTCCTGCAAACGAGTTTGGGGGCACAAGCGCTACCCTAAAGACACAAAGCCTCAYTGCGTTGGCGAACACAGACGGCTTCAAGGGAGAAGACAGGCGGCAAGCTAATAAAACTTTAGGTGAAGGCCACAGTGCAGGAGAAGTATTTCCCCTAGCCAGGGGATGAAAAGTTATGCATTGCTATTTAAAAACCATAATCGSAATGTTAAATCTATTTCATGAATGGAAGTGCCCTGACCTTTACAGGGAGCAATGACTCACTTTCATCCCTCTCTGCCCCTTTCTAATGTACTCTTCCCACCTTTGCATATGCAAGTAGCAATTAGTTCTCTTGGGAAGTTATTCTACGGCCGTTCCAGCTTATTAAACTCAGAAGAAACCTTTTTAGCAACACTTATGGCGCAGCAGTAAGCAGGTTGGTCACCTGTGACGTGGGCAGGACAGCAAGTCCTGCACCAAGCACCAGCCTAGTGCTCAGGTAGCCTTCTGCCCATCCTGGGGACAAGAGCCCCTGAGGAGGTCACAACACTCTGCCCAACACAGTCTTGGAGGCCAGGGGGATCCCCTCCAAGCTCGCCCCCTCACTTCATGTGCAATTTTTATTGCTTGCAAATTTGATTTTGTCTCAGGAAAGCACTAGGGGGAGGAAGCCAGCAGTAATTCTTGAAGAATTTCCAAGAGAGTAAAACTGCCTGTTGGCCAGTTCTGGGATAGCCACACARAAGCTGACACAGGAAATGAAGATTAGTTGGGGACCAGCACTCCTGAAATAGGGATCTCTCTCTCTCTCTCTTTTTTTTTTTTCTCTCTCTCTTCAGAGTGCTCTATTTCCATGAGGACGAGTGCACGAGAAAAATCTGGCAGTGAGAATATTTGCAGAAAGTCCCATGGAAATTCCTGTGAGCTTCACAGTTTGTTAAGCAGCAGTTGTCCAGTTAGAGCATCTTTTACTAATTGGTGAGTAATGCCCTGAGGCAAATGACATTATACTTTGCGCAAACATGCTGTCAGGGAGGAGAAGAGCTCACCCCAATTTAACATCTCTGAGCCACTACCAGGAAGGCTCAAGAGAATAAAGCACTTCTAGGGGTCTTATCTGTAACCTTTGAAGTCAGTGGGAATTTAGCCTCTTGCATTTTTTTCCTTATTCTAAAATATATTTCAATAGCCATTCATACAGAGAATAATGTTGCCAACATAATTTAGCAAGGTAATTATATCTTCCCTGGGAAGTACAAGTAACAAGGAAAACAAACAAACAAAAAAAAGAGAGCTAGATATGCTGAATACATGAAGCAGCTTTACATTAGTGCTGGCAGGACTGTGTGATTTGCAATCCACCTCCAATTACCTTCAGCAGCGACGGTGGGCGCACTCTGCGCGCTGGGAAGGGCTCGGCTAAGCGCCGCACGCTGGAGCCCTCGGCCTGGGCTGCCGACACCGCTCGCTCCCGCTCCCGGCAGGGCTGGATGGCCCCAGCCAAAGTCTGGCAGTGACATGTGCTTTAAACGGGTAGCATCTCCACACAGCAGAAAGGATGGGGTTTTAATGTGTTGCCTTAAAAATCTAAGGCAAAGTCAGGTAATAGCCAGAGTACACTAAGTGTTCATTGGTAAAAAAAGCAGGATGTAATTCTCCAGTGACACAGGCAACGTTGGTGTAAAATTCAAGAGGCAACTCAAATTTTTAGAGATTAGGAACATCTGCTAGGAGTAGTTATTACAGTGATACAGGTACATGAGGTCAGTTATTTCTCATTCCCTCTCCCTTCCTCTTATTCCAGCATCCCCTGTGGTTGACTTTGCCTGACCGTATTGCAGTGAAGACTGCAGAGCCTTGTCTCCAACATGATTTTGCAGAAGAAAAAACCTAACTACTATTTATCCGTTAAAATAYGCATTTCCTCTCAGCAGTGCAAACAATATCCAGAGATGGTGGGTTTGCTGACTTTGGTTAAAGCTCTGTCTGTCCTTACTGCCCGAGAGCAAAGCGGGCACCCGTGAGCTCCGTTGATGCCTGGCTGGGGTCTGGACATGGGCTCACACCTGCTCTCCAGTCCCCCATCACTGGCACCACCAGGGCTAAGCAGGCACTGAAAGCTAAAGCTGCGTCCTGACGGCCCAACAGCGATRTGAGGCAAGCGCTGCTCGCAGCAAACTCCCAAGCAATAAAAMCAGCAGATTTCCCTTCGTTTTTATTATTTCGGTTGGGTTTTGCTGTGCTGTAATGCAGCTGCAAGGGAAAGGCAGCGTGTTTGGACCTCACCTGGCCACCTTGTGGCAGCAAGTGCTCAGAAAGGCTGATCCCGCCMGCAGCGGGTATCCCTGCGCATCGCAGGATGATAGCAAGCGTGGCGAGGGTCACGCAGACCCTGCTCCCACAACCCGCTCAGACTTCYGCAGCGACAGGGGTCAGTTCAAGCTTAATCAAATCGCTAGCCCAGCTTTTCAGTTGAGCATCAAGGAGAGAGAAGACAAAAAAGGTTGGTTTGCATTGAAACTTTGCACTCAAAGCCCAGCACTGGCTTGTCTCRCTTCTTGTGATTTAACTCCAGTATATTTCCTGCTCCATTGTATATTCCCTGCTCCATTAAGCAGGTGGCTACTTGGGAACACAYGCTGACCTCTGCACACCACAAAAAAAAAGCTGCCCTGGCTTTTCTGAGTCCTGCGGTCCCCTCAGCTTCACAGTCCCAAAGCAGGAGAGCCCGAACGAGCTCAAGTCTTGAGGGCACCGAACACGCGGGGCTGGGAGGCTTTCTGCCCCCCGCAGAGGCGGCATTAGAGGCAGGAGAGCTGCCCTCTACCCCGACAGCAGGTGCCCGCAGCAGGATTTTAAGTCGTGCTCCTCAGAGAAGCACCCSCACTAAGTGAGTCTCCTCAGAGGAACAACTTCCTACCTCCCTGTGCCCGCTACAGTGCCCTTCCCCAAGGACTCTGTGGAGCTTCTAAAGGCTAAAAAGGAGCCCAGACGCAGCCCTGAAACTCGGGGGGCAGCGGCCTCATTCACGTTTCGCCGCCAGCCGCTACCTCAGCGCTCTAAGGGACGGGACGGCGCTGTCCAGGAACTGCTACGGACCCGGCTGTGCGCGGCGCCTCCCGGGTGCCTTTGTGGCTGCATCCCGGGCCCTCCCGCTGGCAGCGGGCGCACTTGCTACCCGCGAGGCAGCCCGGGAGCCGCAAAGGGGCCGCCGCGGGTCGCGACGCGCCGCGCGCGGCTCACCTGCCGCCGAGACGTGGAGGAGGAGGCGCGGGCGAGCGGCGCGGATGGCTGCCGAGAGGCCGCGTTCGGCGCCGGCCCGCGC
>NW_020455766.1:3308781-3346009 GCF_003342845.1 Nothoprocta perdicaria
AAAGGTTCAGCCTCAGAACGAAAACAACAGCCTTAAGAAAGGTTGATGCAACCATTTCCTCCTCTTTACCTTTAACAAATACAATATAATTACTGTAATTACATTAGTGCTATGCCTTGGGATAGCTAATCATAACACATTCATACTTCTGGAAGTTGCCTATATGAATTAATGACTTATTATTACCATCTCTTTAGTTTGGTACTTAATGCATGTATATTTTTTATAATCCAGGTACTTTAACTATATAATCATTAGAGTGCAATTATTCTGTCATGTGGTTGTTCTTCTCCTTCTATCAAATTAGTGCCAATATGCGGCCGCTGCGGCAAGAGCCGCCGTGTAGCGTCACAGAGCAATCCCTACACTGCCCAGCAGCGTGGCTGCTGGCACGACGCCGGGAAAGGGAATCGAGATCCCAGCTGGCACTCCAGGGCTTAGGACATCCCCTCTTTTCCCCCATAGCTGTTATTATCTTACAATCCACTGGACTCATTTACCTAATAGGTGAAGTCTGGTCCTTCCCTTAAGAGCTTTATTAACGCTTTGGGGCTTAGCCTTCCATTCTCCCTTTAAAGACRGAGACAGCAGAAACACTTCTCCCATTCAGAAGCCTGCTCAGAGGCAGCATCTTGTGCCTCAGTGTGTGTGCGGTAGGGGAGGAAGTTGCTCTATTTTTACTTTTTGCAAATGAAACACGTGTAARTGTCCTGTGAGACACAAAACCCAACATGTGAGTATTTCAAATTGATCTGTATACTCAGAGTATTTCAACCACAGAATCTTTATTGGGGAAAAAAAGTGTTAAATGGAGTGAATCCATCACGGGCCACCTGCCTTCTCCCTCAGCAGCGTCTCTTACTCTAGAGCACTCTGTTAATGTGCATATTCATGCGCTGAGCACGCGCCTCAGACCTGCCCTATCCTCCCAATTATCTCAGATTCTCATCTTACTCTGGGTGAGTATTAACTGCTAGTGAGTCTCTTGCAAGAATGACAATTACTGCAGAAATGGCATGTTGGGCACAGGAAGAAAATGTTCTAAAAACCTCTTTCAGTTTATTATAGGCAGTTTTCCTGCTTGCGCAGACCAGATTTCTATCAACTGAAGTCTCTGCAATTGGACTTCTACACTTTTCAGTTCTGTGTATTTTCCTCTAGGATTCAGTCACACAAGGCTTAATGCTCTGCTCATTTCAGTGAGGGGTCAATCTCCCATTGACTTTAACAGGRGAGGCCTGGGACACAGTTCAGATTTGCAGCTCAGCTACTAGGAGAATAATTTGCCTGACTCATTTATCCCTAATGTTGTTCGATGATAGACCCTATCTCCTCAGCTTTGTCCTCTATCCTGCAATAATACAGACATCTCAGTGTCCTTCATCCCAACTGTGAAGTCAGAGATGGCCCCAGTGATGAGTCAGACTGGTATAACTAGGAACTTGCCCCTCTGATCTCCCTTCCAAATGGAAGAGAGGATACACTGGAGCCGCCTCTCATGCTGCTCGTTTTTATTTCTCAGCAGCACCTCTTCCAGTGCTGAGATCAGTCACCACAGCTCTCTCTTCTGTGATCCCAGAATACAGGGATTCATTTCTCTGGAGCCCTTGGGCCAGTCTCCATGTCAGGAGAGTGCCAGGTCCTTCGTGAGCAGAGCAGGATCATGGCAATACTGTCTGGGCCAAGCATTCGAGCAAAGGTGCTACTTAATCTCCTCCCTGGAGAACACCATCATTTTCTATCTATCTTTTCCTGTGCTGTAAAACTCCACAAGGTTGTGCTAGTTGGTTTGGGGTTGCTCCCTAGCAGACTGCATGAGAGAAATGCTGAGATGCCTGGGACCAGACCAAGAGGTGGTGACTTTGCCTGCGTTTGGGTTGTGAAGCAGCATTTCTAAAGCACACACAGCACTCACTGCCCTAACTAGAGTGTGGTCAAGAAAAAAAAAAGACAGTTCCTGAGATTGTCATGGCAGCTAAAAGATGTATGGCCCAAGGAAATCTGGTATTGTACCAAAATATATAGATGTGTTCTTCTCCACCATGAATAAACCATGAACCTTAGAACTGAAAATTGWATCAAAGAGGTGTCTCTATTAACAGGCATTAAATGAAATAGGAATGGCTGATAATACTGTTAATACATCTAAAGAGAAGAAGTGGAGAGGGACCCATTAATGAGCGAAGAGAGAGSCAAGGAAATCAATGAGGGATCTGCAGCGCCTGAGCTGCTGCTGCRCTGCTTCTCTCCTGTCTTAGGGGGCCTTTAACAAGAAGAGTGGTCTGACAACTGGGAAGTAACAGAAGCTGCTAATGAAGGACAGGTAAGGAAACGCTTTGTACAACCCTCTGACAGGTTGGGATCAGCAGATGTGGACAATATGCTTCCCAGGGTTCTAATTTAGCTAATGAATGGACTATGTCACCAGCAATTAATTTTGAAAAGTGGAGGAAAACCAAGGAGGTCTCAAAGGACAGGGGACAATTAAATGCAGTACTAACTTTACAATGGAGTARAAGAAGAGCCACATAGGTACATCTACATTTCAGCGAGGAAGGGCACTTGGGCGGGAGCACAGCAGCATCCYAGAGCCAAAGGCTGGATGCCCCTGGACAGCACTGCCCACCAGCAAAAGGGCTCTCAAAACCCCTGCCTGATGAAACCAGGGCCAGTTGGTCCACACTCTAGTAAACCTTTGCCAGAACTTCATATGAAATATCACTAGGAAAAATGAGAGCTGAACAACATCACAGGGCCTAAAAATTAACCAGAAGACGTGCAAACTGCAGCACCGTGAGCGGATGATGGGTATATTGCAGACTGAGCAAGCACCAGCAAATGCCTCAATGAAACATTTCTGCTCAGGCTTAGCTGAAAATGTAAAATGCCAACTCCTTAGGTTCACACACCAGGAAAAATAGGGAGACTGGACTGAGAGAGTTAGTAATTTGGGCAGGATAGTTACAGCAAAGAAAAAGGTGGGTGAAATGTTGCTGAGGAAATAAGCCAAGCTACAAGCAAGTAATGCTATTTAATAATGATGTTTTCCCATTAGATCTGGGGAAGATGTTGGTATTACTGAGTGTTACCAGCACTCCTGGAGATGCACAGAACAGATGGAGACACCATTTTTGTTCCTCCATCCCAAGCAGCTCCCAACCCAGGTCATTGCTTATTTGTGCTATAGGGATGTTTTAGGCATATTAGACCAAAGGGATCAAGTCCAAGGTCCAACCTCGTATTCCTTTACTTAGACAAATATTTCCACCCTAGCTTTTGGCAGAGTATTTGCTATCCAGTTACATGTGATTTATGAAAAATCCCTTATTCTCTGCCTTGTTATCCTGGCTCCCAGGGAGAGCAAGACTGTTTGCTCCAGAGCTTGTAATTGAGGGAGCAGGTCTGACAGAGCACAACTCTGCTGAACCCACCCTGATGAGGCAGGAAGCAGATTGTGCCTTTTGCTCATCGCTGCTCTGGCTCCCAGAGACAAAAGCAGTGAATCAACAGCGCTCTTTATTTCATTCACAGCTTTCCTTAAGCTACCTCCTGGTTCTTTGGATATTGAGCGTTCCAAAGTAGCCTGCTATTTGCTGAGATAAAGCGTAATAGCCTCTTTATTACATTTTTTTCCCATCTTCCTCATCATGTCAATTAGTGTGTTTGCATTTTAACAGAGATCCTGCCTGAAAGCACTCTGGTTGCTAATGTTACAATTAGTGTTTCTTTCTGTTGGACCAATTACAGGTGATAATGTTACTATTTGACAGTGTTTGTGTTCTAATTAAGAGCCTGATTGCAAATTGGGTGCTTAATTCTGGCCAGGCTGCTTCTTTTTTTCCATTGGGCATCCCCTTGGTCACAGCTTTTTACACATCCCTGGYACTGTACACACAAAATAAAAACAGAGGAGTCATCACTTGCATGAAATATCATCTTGCCTTCACATAGATGCATCCCATCACTTTTCTTCTTGAATACTTTGAGCATATTTTCTCTTTGGTGAGAATCTTTATCAARGACAGAGCAAGCCACAGATAGAAGCAGGATGGAGCTTTTGAGTGACAAGTTTAATCCATCACTTAATGCCTGCACTTTCAAGTGTCAGCCATGAACCCTGGACTGTTAATATCACTCAGCACCAGCACAACAGTTTTGGCCATTAAGGAAAACAATGCTGAGAAAGTGGCAGGCTGTAAAATGGGAAAAGCCATCGCACAAAGCAGGTTCTGCAACAAAAATGGACTAAGATCAAGTATTTTGTTCATAATAGCTGAAAATGACATTCTCCTTTTCTAAAAAGAGATCTCATCTTATGTTTGATGYTATGTAAAATAGCACAGGGACATTTCACAGTATTAGTTTTACTGCAGTCTCTGCCTACTTTGCCTTTCAAAAATGCAGACRTTTTACCCTACAGCACTTGGTGTGTCCAGCAGGATGCTGCGATGCATAGGAGAGGATATAGGCGTACGAGGACAGACAGAGAGGGAAGCACTATATTTGTGCAGGCTGCGTATGGTCTTCACAGAGCTCAGGATCAAACTCATTAGCAACGAAGCACAGCGCCCATCAATGCGATTTCCCCCACATCACCTGGAATGAGCAATATGCAGCCACGAGTACGAACTTTCCCTGCTTCAGTGCCCTCAAGTAAATTGTGCGCACAGGAGGGAAGAGGCCAMTTTTATGGCATTTGAAGTGATGGTTGAAATTTCAAGCCAGGAATATTCCTGTTTCACAAACACTGAAGGACCTTGCAGAGAGAAGAACTCTCTCTGTACCTAGAAAGCAGCTTCTTCAAGAGGACTCCATGGACTGCATGAATTCAACATAGCTCTACCAGAAAATCAGGCATTTCACCCCAGACTAATGGGTCCAACTCTAAGCCTATCCTGACAGAMGTAAAGCAAGGCTCCCACTTGAAATAAAGCCTCACGGAAAAGCTGTCGGCGCGACTTGATTTCCCTTTCCTGGGAGAAGGCAGGAGGATGCTCATCCAAGAAGAGGCATGAAAGAGGCAGACAGCTGACAGTTGGGTCTTGCACTTTCCTAATTAGACTTATCTGAGCAGACAGCAGAGCTGAACAAGGACAGCTGCAGTTTTCCTTGCTCTTTCTGACACATTGTGGATACAGGTTCCTTGCTCTGAACCTTGCACAGGAAGAACAACCTGTAGCTCATTTTAACTGACTCCCCTGATGTAGTGCTAATGGCTTTAGGATTTCTGGTTTAAAATTCACCTCTTTAGGATTTTGGTTAAACATATGCTAAACCACACAGACAGGCTTATAAGAACATTCACTCTTTTGATGCTGATCCAGGCAAGGAAGTAAGAAAACATTGTGTGCATTTCTCTGCCTCCACTTCCTTACTGCTGCCACAGGCTCTGAGACTTTGAAGAGCTCAGCACCTTCTTGGAGTCATAGTTTGAAACACAGAACCTGCCTCTCTTGCAAGTCACATCCCTTCTCACTCAGCAAGTCCCTCAGTTAACGGGATTATGGGCACATCCTGCCCTCCTCTTTTTTGTCCAAACTTCAGGTGCCTGAAACTGTCCTGAATTCTCTCCATTCTGCTCTTTGGCTTTCAGGGATCCTGTTAATATCTGGTCTTCCTGAATCACTTGCTTGGGCTTTTCTGCCCTTGAAACACCAGGCTATTTAGGCAAGCTCCACTRGGATGCCTTTACAAAAAAAATCCAGGCACTCATGTTTTTTGCTGTTTCAGAGCACCAGCCAGACTAGCTCACATGTGCATAGATTTATTTCCTGAACCATTGTGGGGAATAAAATAATCCACACCTGCTTTTTAGGCTTGTGGCTTGGCACATCCAGGGCTTGTGAAACAACTTCTAATTTCCCTACAGACAGGAATATTCTTAAAACTCATTCTCTGCAAATGAAACAAGCGCAATTAAGAGTTTGGGGATTATCATGTTAGTATCACAAGTCACGTCTTATTTTATTGCAAACTGAGTGAAAATGACCTTTTCTGAGAGATGTTTCATGACAGTAGATTCAGGCACATGTATACATCTGTGTATACATCTGATCATTTTGTGTAATGTTTGTTATCACAGAACCATGATTTTCCCCATTTTCAAAGCAAAATATAGTCACAGCTCTTCCTCTCCCGCCTGCAAAGCTAATTTAGTGCTGAGTCAAGCATTGCAAGGGAAACAGCAAAGAGTAAGAGTCCATGCAAAAGGCTTTAGGGAGCGGACTTCTCAGTCCATGCTAAGCTGACATTTAGGGCTGACAGCAAAATCAGCAAACTGCCTAATGAAGACAAACCCATGCATTTGGGGGGTGCTTTTTCTCATTGATTTCYTGAAGTAACATTTCCCGCGCAGCTCAGGGACTGCACAGAGTGGATGGCTGCAAAGTCTCTCTTCACTGCTGCAAGGGGAAGAGTGCCAGAAATTCCAGCAGGGAGCAGTGAAGAGATTGCTATTCTGTATGGCAAACAGTCAAATATCTAGGAAAGCACATCCTGCATCTGCCACTGCTCGAACTCTTCAGGTTGGACATCAAGGACAATAATGCCTAACTGCAGAACATTTTCTCTCCTATATGAAAAATGCCACGGCAGGGCAGGCACATTTGACATGTGATGTGTGCTGTGATGCTTAGCAGCGACTGCAGTTCCTCACTTTAAATATGAAGACGTTGGCTGGGAGCCTAATTGTGAAACCCGATGAACAAATGCCTCCCCTGTGGACAGCAGGGAGAGCCTCRCTCAGCATCCGCGTGGTGTGACTCTGAGCTTCCAGTTGTGCCTGGCATCGCCTATAGGCATGCTGGCAATCACTTCATGTATTTATTTTTTTTCAAAAAATGGAATGACCTCATAATAAATATTTTATTTCATTGTATATCCAAAGGGGGAAAAAAAAAACACATAAAAATCTGTATGCTTTTGTTCAATGGTTACTGCTTTCAAAAGATGAGACACATTCCTGCTGACTTCAGTGAATCAGCACATTTCAGGAAACATCCAGTTTAAGTAACAGGCTGAAGAACCTGCTTCAAACACAGATCTGCTCTGCCATTTTTCTTGGTACACATGGCTTTGAAAACCCACCCTCCTGCCTGGGTAGTGTTCAACAGGCACGTGAGAAACAGGGCTCTCTGGGTCATAGTGCCCTGAAACAAATTCAAGGAAGTTCAGTAGCTCCCTTCTTGACTGCACTGGGGATGCCAAAGGCTGAGGGAAGACCATATTGTCCGGAATAACATATCAAAGGGGTTCTGGATATCTTAGTTTYACTATGGTCATCTTCTTTCCTTGAGAAGCTTTTCCTGCTTGGATGTTCACAAAAGTGACAACACTGCATATGTACCAAGGCGACAGTTTGCAGAAATTTGAGMGGTATCGAGACAAGCCTGGTAGCCACTGCTGAAGTGTGAAGCAGCTTTTTTAAAAATATCTTGAAGGACTCAGCTAACAAAAGCCCTTCAAATGTTCCATGTTGGCTTACAGATGCACTGGTAATTGTCTCCAGTCTCTAAGTAGACATGGGTGCAGGGAATTTRCAGACTGTATGCATGCTTTCTCTGAACTAACTCATAAAAATGGGTGATCCCTTTGGATCCCATGACAGAAAAAAATGACAGGGCACAAAAGAATTGCTGGATTTCCCAAACTTTCAGGTAACGTAGGAAAAAATGTTCTGTACTGTTCCGAACCTCCGTGCTGAGTTACACTGAGTGATTATAGGAGTATTTTATAAAGCTGCAAAATCAGGCTGGTGTTCTGTCTGGGATACTTCTTTTAGACATAGCTTTGTATTCCATGAAAATGCATTAATACTAACAAGCATAAACAAGCAAGGGTAACCCTGGAATTAACTATTATTAATAGTCTCCAATCTGTTGCAACATCAGCCTGCATCTCACCAAGCAATTAAGGTTGCTTTTTGCCTTTAAAGAAGGTTTAATGGGTGCAGCCAACGGACTATCTATTATCATGAATGAATGCAATTACTATCTTGGTCATGATCAATATTTGCTTACCCTGAGTTAGGAAAAAATGCTGCAAGCTTGTAGAGCAACTAAATGGCTGCTCATGTTAAGGCTATGGGAAAGCCTGAGAGCGGAGAGAAATGTACCCTTAAATAAGTGCAGTTTGTCTTGATATTTCTGAAGTCATCCAGGAAACGAGTGCTCATGATCATCATTTCTGACACTCCAATACTACGAAATCACATCAAGGAGACAAAGACTTACTAAATCTCACAGTGGGGGAAGGTTAGCAATTAACTGGCTGCTTCTCCAGTATGATGAGYGATGTATTAGAAGAGGCAAATTCACTACGAAACGCTCTGCAAATGAGCCAAGCAGATGTACACTTGTGTTCTCACGGGTGACTGGCCCAGGCTAGAAGCCATTACGGTATAATATTTCTGGRCTACTGCTAACCAGCTCTATAAGAACGGGGTGGAGGAAAACTCTAGCCCAACAGGGTGACTTTGACTCCCCTGCAGAGGCAGCCAAAGRGCATCAGAAGACCTGAAAGTCTCATTAACAGGCTAAATGTTTTATTAGGATTGCATCAATAGCAACCCAGCATTGATACCCAATGATTTAATCATTCCATACAGTGATTCAAATGTAGGAAGGGGAGCCTGGAGTTTTTGAACTTTATTGTTCAGTTTTCTCTGATGAAGTCACTTATCATTTCTACTTTGGTTTCCTCTGCTTTAAAATTGGCTTCATATTCTGAGAGCTGAAGGATTATGAATTGAAGGCAGCTAGGAAGAAAAGGGTTGAAAGAGTAGGAGAGAGGTCACAGACAAATCCACTAGTTATGAGCTGAGACTTCAGAATAGCGCTTAAAAATGAAAAGAAGAAAAAAAGTTAAAGCTATCTCTGGGGCAGACAGAATGTTATTTCCCTGAAAAATCCCCAGCAGGAGAGCCCGAAATACCTCCACCTTGCCTAGGTTTTACTGGCTCTTCTAGGTGATAGCGTTGTCTTTGGTCTAGCACAGCCAGGCAAAGGRCGACCTACACTTCAGAATGGGCTAGGAGATGAGTAATTTCTGCGGACCCTTCTTGGACAACAACCTAGAGCACCCACAGAGCGGGCCAAGTGGCAACAGGTCACAGGGTTCTGAGCRCGAGGCTGCTGATGGTCTGTTCCCTACACCATGATTGAAACCTGCTGGCCAGGGGAAAGGGAGGCAAGAGCTTCAATTAATCACTTACATGGTACAAACGACTTGTAAATGGGTCACTCACTTCATCTTGCTGAATCTTATCTCTGTCTTGAACACGAGGTGAGATCACTCTCATGCTATATGCTTGGGAGACTGCTGCTGATACCAGCTTATATCATGCTCCACAAAGGTGTGAGATCACAGAATCACAGTGTGGTTGAGGTTAAGGTTGGAAGGGACCTCTAGAGATCATCTAGTCCAACACCTCGGCTCAAGCAGGGACCCCGAGGGCACATGGCACAGGTGGCATCCAGGTGAAAGTCCCGTGAGACACTGGAAGTAACAGTGGGCCTGGTGCTCAGCTACGCTAGGCCACCCAGGCAGCATAGAAGGGTTTCAGTCAGGATGGACAGGGCTTTATTTTTAATTCCATGAGTTTGTCCAATATCTTTCTGAACACAAGTAACATTTTGTCCTTTTGTCCAGCTTGCTTTGTGGATACCAAAAAGCTCAGTTTCATTTAGAGAGCAATGAAACAAATCCATGTCAGGAAAATGCATCAAGGTCTATTAAAAAGAAAGTTGTAGCTTCCCCTCAAAGCCCTAGACATAGGCATGGGGCAAATATAAGTCTTACTGGCAGCCCTGAGCAATCAAGGGCATTGGCCAATGAAAACATCAAAAAGTGATTTGAACCTGAAACAAACCGGCAAACATAAGGGAAGAGTTTTCCAGCATGAAAAACTCCCTTATTCTCCTCCTTGCCTTCTTCCCATCAATCACTTTCAATCAAATAAAATGCCAGGTTGTTTTTATTTGTCTTCCCATTTCAAAACCTAAGTGCAGACGTTTAAATGAAATGCTCACCTTTGGGAAACAGCAAGTAACGACTTTTGCCGTCACTCAGAAATGTCTGTTGCGAACAAATTTAATATCAACATCAGTTCCTGGTCAGATTTTGATTGACCTGAATCTCTATTTTTAAACAAGTGAAATATTCAAACAGGGAAGTCTTTGACTCTGTACTGACATAACCTCTAGGTCTGAGCAACTTCTCTCCTGTGTACAGTATAAGGAGTAATTAGCCCTATTGTTTCTTTCCCAAGTGTGCAGTATAAAAAAGGGGTCAAATTCTAAGTACGGGAAGATGTCATCATTATCTGCGTTAAATTTCAGTACAATCAGTGTGAACAAGCTTATTTTCAGAAGTCAGGGCAGGCTCTGGCTAAGCAGAACGAGCACACAGTTTATTAAAAGTGCTGAGGGATTCTCTACTATTTCTTATGCACCATGCTCTGTATTCCGCTTGACTCTACTGAATGCTTGGACTGACATGCAAGTGCAAAACCAAGAAAACTCTATTAAAAAGATTTTTCTTTTAAGACCTGGATTGAAGAGGACTGTTTCAGTGTTGTCTTTCCAGGTTACTTTATCATTTTCAAGACAGAATTAAAGAAAAAGGTGGGAAACTTCCTCTCTACTTGATTATTTCTGTTAGCTTCCCCAGTAAAGGATCACATACATTACTTATATTTTTGCCAGGTTAAAAATAATGTAAGGCTGCACTTCAACAAAACAAAAACAAAGGAAAAAAAAAGAAAGAAGAGCAAATCCCAAAAGCCAGTGCCCTTGGCAGGAAAGTCTATTTGCTTTGTTAGGCCCTCATGCAGGGAGGTGCAGAGCAAGCCCAGCCTCAGCTCGTACTGGAGTGCAGACAAAGCCCTTGGAGATTAGGGCTGCTGAGACTGTTTTGTTTCCATTGACTTCAGATGTGCAAGTCTTTGTTTTTCATCTTCCTCTAAAGTTATTTTAATTAAAACAAAACAAATCAGAAAATCCCACATTCCAGCAAAGGGAGGTCCAAAATAGCCTCGTCTCTTTGTGTTTGCCTACTAGGCTCTCTTAGGAGTTTGGTCTTCAATTTGAAAGCATGCTGTTTTCATGTGAAGGGAGAATGGAAATTTCCACTCTGAGAATTTTCCCTAGAATATTTCTGTTGGAAACAGCTCTGCCTGAGAGAACAGATTTGCCATACAAGTAAATATAACTTCTGTCTTCCCAATACATGCGTCCTTTGAGATCCAAGCAAATCACACAGAACTAAGGTGCTCTCCCAGTGGAAAACCTGTGTCTCTGCTTCCATCCTAGCGCCCAACGCGCACGAGTTGCCAGTGTGATCCAACGGTGAAAAGAGACTGAATTTGGGCTACCTCAGCAAGGCATTTTCAGGAGCGACAGAAATACAGACATGTTTGTGTTGCATGCAGCACTTGTAAGGTCTCATTTCAAAACCTGCAGCTCAGGTCACCTCTGTCCTAAGGAGATAAACAGAAACTGGAAGAGGTGCAAAGAAGCGGTTCTGGGATACGTTCAGGAACTGAAGATCTATCTTAGAAAAAGAAATAAAAAGAGCTTGGCTTGTTTAGCCTAGCGAAACAAGACTAGAGAGGGGAGATAATGACTCTTTATAGATACATCGAGGAGTAAATATCAAGGAGGGAGAAGAATTATTTAACCTAAAGGATAATGCTGGAACAAGATCAAATGGATATAAATTGGTCATGAATAAATTTAGACTGGAAATTACAGGAAGGTTTCCAACCATCTGAAGAATGACATTTTGGAATAGCCTTTCAAATAGAGAAGTGATGGGCAAAGAACTTGAATTTGAACTTGTGCTTTGAGTCCTTGAACATCAAAGTGGATTTGAAAAAAGACTTCATCAACTATTTGTTGAAGGTGTTGCTTACAGTATATATTTACATAACATTATTTCTTGCTCTGGAGCGTCTCCTGATTACCAGCCAGAGACATGACRATCTTTTTCTCCTTCATCAATAGTTTTGCTTGTGGATGTTTTTCCCCATCTTCCTTTTCCCCCAAAGTGTTGGGAATTAGCCACTGAGGAAGACAGAAGTAGGACAGGTGCACATCAAAGTCTCCCAAGAGGCTCTGGTTACGTTATTTTCCACATTTATGAATTTGTATCGATTGCTGGATGTGATGTCTGTAGATGTTCTCCCAGTCTGGCCCTTCACAGAAGAGCACTGACTTGTCTGCCACCTAAGACCAAATGAGAATTTCATCTAAGACCTCTYAGCAAGTGTTAATAAAGACAATTTCTTGCATTCATCCTGTTGGTGATSATGGCTCAAAGTCTTTCACTATGGATCTAAAACTAGTGATAGGCTGCAGAAAGTGTTCTGTGTTGTTTTATGGTCAAAAACAACGTTCACAGCATGTGCCACGCTGTTTCTTACTCCTTGCATCCAAAGCTGAATCAAAATCCGTGGGTTTTGGCACTGTGGAACAGAGAAAGAGGCTTCACTCTACCAAGGGAGGGGTCAACATTCATCTTACCAGGTCAGCCTTGCAGCTCCTCTCCATGTTAACTTGCAAACACAATAGGGCAAAGGAAGCAGGCCTGTGTCCACATCACCCCTCAGGGTCACTTTTCTGTAGTATTTTCCATTCATGAGCTGTCTTCATATTTATAAGGCAGCTGGACTCATTCTCCACCCCAGTACCACCATGATGAAATTTCTTGCAAGGCTGAGTTTTAAAAAAAGCTTAAGCAAAACACCATTCCTCCTTTCTCTCCCTAAAAATATTCTATTCTATTCTTTCTGCCTATTCTTGGTACTACTCCCAGCTTCCCATTCTGACTTATTGACCTGTGTCCAGGACTGCTGTGAAAGTCCATCTCCCTCCTACAACCTCTCTGTGGCTTCCTAATACACTTTTCTTCTGGATGTGCTGGCTGCCCCTGGGTCTCTGATCTATGCTGGGGCAGCACACACTGACACAGTGTTCCCATAGCCCATGAAGTCCATGTGCTTTGGAGATAATGTTAATGATTATAATCAAGAGTGCCCTACAGGCTTTTTTTTTTTTTTTTTTTTTTTTTTTTTTTCCTGTAGTATGTCCCCTAAGAACATCCATTTGGTTCTTCAGGTCTTGCTTACACCAACAGCTCCAGTACAGATATGTATTTCAATAAGGGTTAAAGGTTTAAGTTTTTACTTTGAATTCTGTCATGCAAACTCCATCTCTGAACTGCTTTACAGAACCCAATACTGCAGCTGCAGAGATAAATAAGAGAAGAAAAATAGAAGTAAGGGGGAAGGGAGAAGTTTTCAGCTGAGACTTGAAATGAGATGGAAAGCCAGTGAAGCAGAGAAATACAGGCAAGGCTGTTCCAGATGGCAGGAGGCAAAGAGAAGATTCTCATACCACCTCTAGCCATACTGTATGGAGGGATGGAGAACAAGTAGTCACTTGATGAAATTAAAGGGCATTAGATGTAGAAAAAAAAATAAAATGAAATGGTTCTGTGCACAGTATGTAGTCAACCTGTGGTATGTATTGCAGAGAAGGGCATCGAGTTAGATACTGAGGTGGGAATTTTAAAAGAGTTTGATGATTGTGAAACTACCAATATGCAGCACATGCAGGTTGAAGGTAATCAAATTTCAAAGCTTCCCAGGATGATCCATCATTTATCAGGGCAGCAAGGCAAGTTCACCTCAGGATGTCAATAACCAAATGAAATTCCACGGTTAGTTGGGAGGTTATGGGAGTTTGTTGCCTTCTCTTCACGAACCAAAACCGAGTCCTCCTGGAGGGCAGACACTTGCCACACTGACCAGGGCTTACGTTGTCTCTGCTGTTTCTTTGGTGCTGTTCCTTCATTATGCTGCACCTGCTCGTCTGGGTATTTAAACCTTAGCACTTCTTCCTTTGTACAGTCAGGGAAAAAGTGAAGTAATGTTCATCCCTTTCCATACTTCTGGAAAATTACCGAAGGTCAAATCCAGGGTAACYGGCATTTACTTCATGAAGAGTTGCTGTTATCTGAGCAGCTCAATTAAGATGAGGCTGAAAGGAATGCAGCTGGGGCTTTAAAAGCTCATGCCTCTCAACAAGCCCATCTTCCCAACCACATATTTTTTTATCTGCTTGCTTCCCATTCTCCATGAAGCCGAGGATTATCCTAAATGCATCCAAGAGATTGGGGCCTCTGGTGATTGCACCCTAATTCTYTCCCTTCCCTCACAGACATCTCAGAGCAGTTTCAGGAACTTGGCAAATTGCAATTAGCAAGAACAACAAAAGCTACATGAATTTTATTCAGGAAAAGAAAGGGTTAATTTTTAAAAAGATGCTTGGGAAGTTCATTCTCTCGCTTTTAAGCCAGCTATGTTCATTAGCTGCATAAACATCCTCTGCTCACATCAAGCTTTGCATCTGTATTTGACTACCAAGACCTTAGCAAGGCATTTCTGGCAGTTTTTGCTCACTCCTGCAGGAGCSCTGGCTCAGCACTCCTGACATGGGCAGACGGCGTGGGGCCCAGCAGAGCAGCTACATTCCCTGCTGGTGAGGGGCACAACAGCATCAGTGTCCAGTAGTTAAAACATGTACTTAGGCAATGAGGGATGAGGATTCATTAGGAGCATCTGTAGAAAGATGCTTGGGTTTGGGTAGCACACAAGGGTGATGAACTACCTGCATCTCTACTGAAACTGTCTCTCTCTGCAACACAGGATACAAAATTCACATGTCATACAAAAAGAAAAGAGAGAGAAAGAAAAGCAAAAATCAATGTGAATTGTATAAGCAACTTTGTGGAAGACCAGGAAAATGACTGGAGGTCRTGGTGCTGGGGGAGCAGAGGGGAGCAAACTGTGTATCGCTGTGGTGGAGTAGCTTCATGGGCAGAGGGGCACAAGGCTTCCGTAAGCATCCTCTACTCCTAACTGGAAGACGGGTGGGAAACACAAGGGAATTCCCACTGTGTGCTGCTTTCGTGAACATAAATTGCCATCTCTTTGCTTCAATAAGGAATGTGGCTAAAGACTGTGAATCACATTGTAGCTYACTCTAAATAGACCAGAGTCTGAGGAGTCTAACTCGTCCTCTAACCCTCTTCCCTAAACAAATAACAGCAACGTGCTTCTCTGCACAGAAGACTAGTTTGCTAATGGGGTAATAACATAAGCCTATTCTCTCTACAATTTGTTATCTTTCTAGTTGTTGAAGACTCAGAATCTGGAATTTGTTTCTATTCTCCAAACTACCACCCCTAAAATTCTAATTTATCTATTTACCACTCTCATTCCATGTCTTTTACTAACTGGACCTCCTTAACCAGAAACATGACCAAAAATCATCCACAGGAGAAAATTCCCCAATACAAACTAACAAAACAACCATAAAAAGGGGTCTTGTTTTATGACATGCTCCATTGGTATTGCAGCATTCTGCCTATGTGGGCATATTTTCTAACACATTATGCAAAAACAAGTCAGGGAAGATGCTGAGGATTGTAATTTTCTAATTTAATTCTGCCATTTCCAGTAATGGAAAGCCATACTCTGGTTATTTATCTTCATAAGTGACAGATGCATTTCATTAAAACTTCCTTAAATAATTTCTCATGGCACTTGAAGGAAGAAAAAAAAAGGAGTGAGAAGATATCTATTTTGTAAGCACATGCGTATCGATGTTTTGAGAGCTGTTAAACACGCAAATGATCTATGACATTGCATTAAAGAGGTCAAGTAAAAAGACATTTGTCTGGTCTTTTCTGAAACACTGAAGTCTGTTGAACAAGTTGTGAAACAATCTGACATTGACTGTTGCTGGATGAAAGTATGTTAATAGTATCAGCATAGAGTGATACAATGATTCCCACTTGGGAGAATCCCAAGGCTCCATGTGATGTTGTGACAGACAGATGCCTCCTCCTCCAGGGCGTGCTGAAATGCTGCTGCAAAGGGGCAGGATGCGACAGCTGTAAGGCAGATGACTGCAGAACAGCGTGGTCAAGAAGTGAAGAACTCTGCATGCAGTTGAGACTGCGCTGAAATGAGCAGTGTTAAAGGGAAGGTGACAAATCACCAGGTTTTCATTCCATAGTGGATGACTGATGGCAGAAATAAAACATCTTTTCCCTGAAATCTGTGTCCTATGCCGACACACATGGCCCTCACACAGAGAGGGTGCTCTGTGACAAGCGTAATGTCCTAGTCTGGGTGTCAGCACAAAGGAGCTGCAGAGGAAGCAACGAATGCATCGAAGAAGGGGCAGTTACAGGAAAGACCATTTCTCTGTTGTACTCATACTCAGCATAGTTTAGAGAAACTTGTTCTAGGGGTGAGGAAAATGAGCAGTGCGCTGGAAGCACTCTGCTCACCCACACACCATGCCCACATCAAGCAAGGGTGGAATGGTTTAGAAGTAGTACTCTCAAGGTGTCTTCCTCAGGTGCCTGCTAAGGATAATTTCCTAACTTATAGGGTGGTCAAAATGGGACAGAGCAGCAAAGAGAACTTTTCTCAATCTCCTGTATCACAAGCTTGGCATCTGCTCTTGTGCTTGCTGCCCACCTGACAATGTCAGCACAAAGATCAGGGCTGAGGTGAGCCAAGCTTTCACCTCTGAGGAAGTGCTCATCCCTCTACTGATGGTGTGAATGGAGAAGCTTTATGGTCTCCAGACAATGGTGCTCCTACTCCAGGGTCCCCTTCTCCARGCCTCAGAGCTGTCAGGTGAGCTGAGAGAGACCAGTAGTCCCTGTTATCATTTGGCTGGCATTCTGCCTACAGCTTAGCACCATTTAAGTAAATAAGGAAATAAACTCAAGTGGACAAGTTACTCAGGAAATGCTGTCCTCTTCTTAGATCACGAATCCTGTGACCTCTTCTCACTTATTTTAAACCATTCAGTGAAAACTCTCCATTTGTTATTCTTTTCCCRTACAGTTTGTTGGCAAAGAAGCCCTAGTGAATAGTGGAGCAGGGTAGATCAGCATGGACTAGACAGGTTGTCTTCTTAGGCTGACTGAAGAAACACTACCTCTTTGACTGAAAAATGCTGTCTTCTTCACAGAAATAATAGCAAATGGGTTAAAGCTTGCTTCCTCCAGGGTGTTTAGAGAATGTGATTTCCATAAATAGAGTGCCCTAATACTCTTCATTGAGTTCAGAGATGCATTACTGAGGGCATGGTACCAAACCTCACATGGCAAGGGTTCTCCTCCCTCCAGCCAGTCTGGCACCTGTAATAGATGTCTGAGTACCCACTGCCCAGCTCCCTTTGCAATTCAGTAGAAATCTACCTCCTTAGAAAACTCCAGCTTGAAAAGCATTAGCTATCATGGCCATTCCCAAGTTATCTGAACACTGGGCTTCTCAAGTCATAGTTCAATGTGCAAATTGTGGCAGTGCACACGAAGTATATTCCTCTTCCCCTAATGTTCTTTTTGTCCCTGTTTCTTCATTCATTCGGGGAATGCTGCATGAGAAGGTGAGAGATCCTCCTGCAGGCCTCTTCTCCTGTTCTCCTTTCTGGCATTATTACCACTGATACTTAGTCATTCTGAATTCACGACAGTTGCTGTTGAGTCACAATGGCAGGTGGCTCCAGGAGGCTGTGGCTGTGAGTGGATGAGACCACCCATTTGGGCACAGAAGAGCAGCAAAGAGGAAATCATGCAGAGAGCGACTCAGGGGAGTGAGAAACGAGAGATGATGCTGCCAGCGTGCTGGGAAAAGCAGGCTTTGGGGAAGGCTCACTTTTCTTRCTCACGCACTGGTGTTCAGAGCATGACTCAGTCCGCACCGCRCAGCACTCTCCACAGCCGGCCACACAGAAAGTCTTTCATCTGCAGCATTTCAGCTGGGATGCTGCTGTCACTGCCTCCTCCTTCCTTCTTGTTGTTTTGCTGTTGCTGAACAGACGAATAGTTGGGACTGACACYGAGCACATCTGTTCATCTGTTGCATGGCTCAACACTTACCAGAAAGCAGAAGTCAAGGATGGAAGAAAATACGGCCCTTGCAGTTAATCATTGGCCRCACTGCAAAACTCATCAAAGTCTGAGGAAGTAATTGAAGACAGTTGTACATGTGGAAAATGGAAAAGACAAAAGTATAGGAAATTGCTTGCTGTTTTGCTCTCAGTGCCATGGCTATGATTACTCTCCTGTTGGATAAGATTCCTTCAGAAGAAAAGGCTTGCAGCTAAAGAAAAAATAAACCCATTGAGTTTTGCTTTGTTTGTTCTGAAAAATTCTTTTCATGTATCTTAGGATCAATAAAGACAACCTCAGGGTACTCAAGAAATGCCCCCTCCCTAGAAAGATGATGGGCTGTATAGCCCAGCTGAACACACCGCTATGGCAACCTCACCTGTCAGGTACTTCTCTAGGTGGGGAGGGTTAACTAGAGCTCTCAGGGGATCTGAAACATCCTAGCAAAAGAACATTTTTCTTTCACAAGTTTCTATGTGTTCTTACATGTCAAAACTCAATTGTGCGCCTTGTAACAGAAGCAATAGCTCCAGGCCTTCGCTGAGTGCTTGCAGTGGCCAAAACAGAGACTTCATTTCGCTCCACCATCGCATCAGGCCCATGCCACAAATACAATAAATAGTCAGTACTCTCTCAGACTCTGAACAAACAGGCCCCTTCAACTAAAAAGTCAGGATCCTCACAGGATGCTGGTTGCCCTGGGCATCTTGGAACACATCTGCAGCCCTCTTCCCTGAAATGCCSCTGTGAGACCACTGCAGCAACAGTCTTTCCTAAGACCAAATTCACTAGTAGGTAGCCTCAAGACAGGAACTGTTTAGGGCAAAAGCGCTTTCTGAGAACCTCTTCAGCGTGACCCAAGCATACCACGAATACAGCCCGACATCTCTATTATGATTCCCCCCAAACTGCGGTAAATTTTCTTCCCTCTTGAGGTCCTGATTCATGTAGCAGTACTTAAAAGTGACCTAAGAAAGCTTAGAGCTCTTCACAAAGTCTGTGGACATGAAAAGTATATCCTGCTAGCTGTTTTGTGGCCTCAGTGGAGTATGGCAGCATTTAAATGCATGGCATTACACCAGACCAGATCTTTGGGGACATAAATCAGCAYGATTCCAGGGCTTCAAGCCATTTTTATTTTAAAAGCTGTATCAGTAGGAATAGCATGCACAAGGACAAAGTGTTGAAGTTTTATCTTTTTCTTGCCTATTTTCTTTATTATGTTATTATCCCTGCCATAGACCCATGGCATTCCTTTCTATCTCAAAAAACTTCAATTTGTAGTACATGATACTTTGACTTGTGACTATGTATACAATACCAGCCATAATGGCTCCACACAAAATGACAAGCAATTGGGTTAATACTACAGGATAGTGTTTTCCTTTGCCAAAACAAAATCTTTTTCACATGTGAAAAGAAACTAGAGAAGAATCAGCAATTAAAATGAAAGATCATCATRTTTTCCTTTTGTTGCATAGTTCTAACAGGTTTTAAATTCTCATCTGTACTGTAGTCGAGACTAAACAAGTGATGTCCTCATTCAAATGCTATGAGGATGAGAGCTATGAACAACTTCAGTAAGCGACCAGACACTGAAATGAATCCCATGTTAGTGTCCAAGGCATTTTATATTACAGTGAAGGAGAACATCCCTAAGCAGGGACAGAAGCAGAGGATGACCACGAAGGCTTCCAAGGCAAAAATATTAGCCTGGTTTCTTTTTCTGTTAAGATATGATACTATTTTAAATTTACATCAGAAACCAACCAAATGTTTGTAATGACTGTGCTCCACTGGCTTCTCTGACATTTTYCTGATTGTCAGTAAAACAGAATCATATAGATTCGTCAGATGGTATATAATAAATTACAAATCTCACAGTTATGAAAGCAACATTAATGCARAAGTTAGGTCCTGCTTTCATTGTTGCAGGCTCTTGGTAGACATCACCTCTGGATTTCACTAGGGTATCTGAGATCAGAATTTTATACTATGACTCTCTTTTTTAGGCGTATCATCATCTATGATGATTTAAGGGCTGACATACAATTCCCCTGAAATCTGTGCCCATTCCATCAGTTAAATGTCTGGCTGTGACCGTGGGTTTTGTTACTTTCTTCTTTTATCTATTATCTTCTTTTTTTTTATGATATTAGTTAGATATAACTGATAGACTTTGTAAAGGTTTTTTTGCTCACCTTCGCAGAACTCATTTTTAAAAGTCAACCTGCGAGACTCATTCACTGTCCTTGCCCTCCCTTYTCCTTCTACCTCTGTTAAATCAGGCTCCATTTTCCCCCAATTGCTCCACACAACCTTGCATTCCGCATATTGACCTTTCACAGGCTGCCGTTTGGATCACCAGCTCTAGCCATTACATTAGCAACACACAATTACACCCTCAAGGTAGACTCAAGTGCAGATTCTACCTCTACATAAATACCTTAATGAACGGAAAGATGCTGATGTATGTTTGAAGTATGTTTTCAGCTCACGTACTGGGGAAGAAGGATTCTGCAGAGACTTGAAACTGTGGGTAGTGATGGGAGCATTTTCCAAATGTCTGTTCCAACAGAGTGCTCTCTSTATGGTGCTCTTTTCTGAAGCACCCGCACCTTATATTCTTTCTAAAGAACATATTCTTTATATAGTCTTTCTAAAGGCTATCGCCAAAGCTGCACCCGGGTGTCAGCTGGGGACTATGACTGTTTGGTCTGTTGCTTGTTCGGTACAAGGACATGACACTTTTCAAAGGAATGGCCTTCATGACTAATTTGGTCTACTGTGTCTCGGTCTACAAACTGCTGCCCTGAATATTTTGTTTTGGTGCTATTTGAGGCTTTTTTTTTTTTTTTTTTTTTTTTCAAAACTCAGCATCTATCCTTCTGTGAACAAATGACATCACACCTAAAGCAAGTCTGGCTTCTCTCGCAACAGCAGTGCTGGATGGCAAACCCAACATCTGAAAGGGATTTCCCCCAAGCTCTGTGGGTACTGCCTGCGTGTCTACAGGAGACACGCTCTGCTGTCTTCCCTAGTCTTCTAGTTGCAGTAGTTTGAAGGATGTGTGAAATATTGGACTTAAACCACTTCCATCTGTCATTTGTCCAGATCATTTGAATAAAATTTGTTCACAGTTCCACAATCATTATTTTCTCTCTTTCAGAAAAAAAAAAAAAAAACTTCTGTGAAAGAAGGGAACTGAGGAAAAGGTACAGAACAAGGCTGTGCTATACCATCACTGCGTAAACAGAGGGCTTAGCCTCCAAGGTGCTTGTTTTTCTGAAGGACCTTGCTAAGCACACAATGCCTCATACTTACACTGACATTTGGCCTGGAGAAGACTCACCACAGGCTCCAATTGTATTTCATGTCTCTGTAACTCAACAAAATAGCTGTCAGATATTATTCTATGTATGGGTACATAGGATAGGTTATATCATTCTTTTTAGATTTGTTGAATACATTTATTTTGTAAATGTGGCCTCCTATGTACAGAAGTCTTGCTTTGGCTTTGTGCATGAAAACAAATTCCCTTCTAAAATCCATAAAAGCAATAAAAATCTGTGGCCTGACTGGGTACTCCAGCATCCCCATTTAATTCACTAGTTCAGTGAAGGTGAAGAAAAGAGAACACTTCTAAAAGATCCCAGAAAGAAAACATCTTGTTACCAGCAAAGCCAATACCTTCCAGAACATCCTGCCTCTGCCAGTGTGCAACATAATGACTTCAAGTAAAGTCTAAAATGAAGTGACTACGCATGTGAAAAAAAAAAAGATTTTAGCGTTCTTCTGCACTCCGCACAGCAAGGCTTATTCATACCTCGTCCCCCCACAGAAAAGTCTTTTCAGTGAGATGTCCCTGAGGAGCAGAGATGCTGTGTCAATCAATCGCCGCCTCAGCGGCTCCTTGATTAGCACAGGGCGCTGCTGGCARACGACGACGGCCTCCAACGAGAGCGGCTGCTCCCCAGAGGCAACGCAGTCTGGTAACAAGCTCCCTCGCAAGGGCAGGGAGCCTCAAACATACAGTGCCTTTCTCTTGGGTTAGGAAGAATTAACTGTAGCAAAGGGTAGCCACACTTGCAATGAAGTCTCTGTCAGGACAAACACAAGTCTGAAACTCGGCAAGGCTGTTGGAAGTGTGAGAGTATGGCTTTTTTTTTGTCCATCACCCTAGTTTAACCTCACTTCTATGCAGAAATGTGAGCTGCTGCAATGACATCTTGGATCTTAGCTTAATATTCATCATTCAAAGACTTAAGTCCAGTTAATTCACCAATTTTCTCCTAAGTAATTAGACAGACCTGTCCACTTTACAAAGAGTTGGGTAACAAGGCAAGCCCTTATCTCAGGGTTTCCAAGCAATTTTATCCCAATTCTACCAGTGTGTGATATGCCTTCTTCTTGTGCCTGCAGAGCTGAGTGCCACACCGCTGGCGTGGGAAGGCCACAGTCCCCTTCCTGCACATGCCTGCTCTCCAGTCTGTGATCGGCCACACTAGCTTCATCCTTGTGACAAACCCTAACGCTGCACCCGAGCCACAGAGCTTGGATGAAGAGATTATTTACAGGAAAAATTAGAGTCATGGCAATGTTAGCTATTAGTGAATTCTGAATGAATTCTGTGATAACCATTCATGACTTTAAAAAAAGGAAAAAGAGATGAATATGAGAAAAATTGCTACTTTTTTGGTCATTTTCTAATATAAATCTTATTTCTCATTCCAATGGGATCTTTCAAGGTCAGATTTAACCACCATTACTTTTTGAAATTTAAAACTAACAAATGCACCTTCTCTGTATCACACAACAGAAGCTCAAAATTAAAGCTCCTTGGACAGGTTTCATTCTGGGTCAACTCAACCTGAAACACATTTTTCCTGCTCTACCCACCCTGTTGCAGGACAGAAAATAACCTGTTTACCCCACTCAGCAAACACAACACGCTTCCACATTTAACCTGCTCAAGGAGCAGGTACTGGTGGCAGACACAGTGCTCATAACCAGCACATGTACTCATGGACACATTTTTAATGTAGAACATAAAAATATACAATATAAATATTTGTGCAGAAGTTGAAGAGAAGGCTGTGAGCTCTCAGCATATAATACTGTTTTCAGTGGAATAAGCAATTTTTCATATGCTTTAGTGAATTTTAGCCTAATTAAAAGAACAAGTAGGTAACTATTGATAATATATATATATGCAGATTAGGAAAAAAAACCTAGTCACATATTTCAAGCTTATCCAGAAATTTATGAGGACTTGGATGAGGGATCTTTACAGAAATGATCAAAGGAACTGTGAGGATTCAGGCAAGAGTTTTCTTAGGGAGCTCTTGCTTTACAAGCTTTGTGAAAATTTGTAGCTTGGGACCAGTATTGTTCAGTTGCAGCAACAGGCAAGCAAAGCAGTAGAGAAAACCATCCCCACATGCACGTGGTGGCCAGTGCTACATGCTAAATGACTTGTTTAATCCACTCTGCTCTGATGTTAACATTTTCTCAGTGACCTCCTGAAAACTGGCTTCTCTTTCTTTAACTCCATATTAATATCAYCTCCTGAAGAAGGAAGGAGAATGTCATCAACCTCATCCTAGTCTTAAGATTGTCCTGAATATCAGCAAAAGCTGTGGGGAGGAGACCTTGTGCACTCAGGGCAGCCGGTTTCTGAGATTCTGGGCTGCCAGCACAAGGCAGCCTTGACTGTCCAAGGCTCCCTCTGTATCTCCTTGGAGAATAATGACTCTTGAAGGACACCTTTCTTGAGGACCACAGACACACTTGCATCCTGTCTACTTTTTGTCCTTTCTGTGGTCTTATTTACCCAATTGGATATTTGTGAACTATCTGTTCTGAAAAGAATCCCAGTTAAACCTGAATCTGACCTTTGCTCAGTGTCTAATGAAAGGCTACTCACTTCACTTTCACTGGTGTCCACTTTCTGCCATCCTAACAGCATGGGATTGGGATGTTTACATGCCATGAAATATAAAACAAGATGCAGGGCTCTCAAACATAATCAGGTAATGATCTGGAAACTTCTGTAACTACAGGTTTGCACCATTCTGACTCACATTCTGCATTTTTTTCTTCCTTAAGTGCATTTTAACTGCTGGAATAAAGACTATGCCTTGGATCCTGACAGCTGGGCATTGGCTGACATGTTCATGTCAGGATACTCTGCCAGTCACTGCTAGTGCTCCCTGATGTTTGATCCCAGGCCTCCCACACATACTGAGATACAGGAGGTTTGGTATCATGAGAGGCCATAATGGTAAGAAACACAGATCCCCAATGTGAATGCAGGAGCCATGAGTCAGACATGAGCAAGACCCAAACTGCTATGAACAATGCACCATTTGAGCAATATCGGCTTAATGATGGTCAGATAGTACAGCTGTTATGCTGAAACAGTTAATGTCTCCATTTTCCAAGACATGTAATAAGACTGTGGCACCCAGTAACTTCACACTAGTCTATGAAAATCACCTTTGTTTTTCTTGTCTATTGCCTTAAAAAATTGGGCCCTTCTCAAAAGATTTTTTAAACTTGTGATTTAAATTAGTGAAATAATCCTATCTATTGCATCTCACTTTTCACTTTACAATCTCAAAGTTGAAATAGGTGAACAGGTTCTATCTTTATTCAACGTAAAATGAAACTCTGTTTTGCCCACGCTCAAACATTATCAAAAGAGAGAGTCAGGATGAGGATTCACACACAACCTCTGCTCCAGCCTCAGGAGAACACTGTTTTCTTGTCTGTACACATCAAAGATACAGTGGTCTTCACATAGATTGAGTTTAGAAGTTAACAAGTGAACAAGAAGTTCACTTTTCTGAGGTACTTATCTAGGTGGCTTTTCATGTAGTTGGATAGATGTAGTCCCTTGTTTGCAGTATATTGAAAGATAGCCTTTTGTTCCCCAGTAACTGTATTTGAGACATGTGATGAAACTTTACAGTATGTCAGAAATTCTGAAATGCAATAAAATCACTATACTACCATATGCCACACACTGCCTGGGCATAGCAAGAGTAAGCTAAATTCACTATTGCAGCTGCCAAAATGAATTTATTTGCTTTTATTGGTATGTGACTCAGCTTTAATATTTTTCTAAGACAGTTCTTGCTARTTCTGAGGACAAGAGTATAACATGAGGAAGAAGTTGGTCAATTCCTTCCAAGTAGCCTAACACTCAGGGTAGGAAGTGAGGTAAAGCAAGACTCAGAGCGGCCAGATTTTCTTAGCCTTTTGAAAGGAAAATTCCCAGCCTTTTGGCTGAGTACACTTTTTCTCAGTATCAGAGAAAGCATTTTACATGGGGTAGCACACAAGACTGAAAGCTGAGAATACTGGGCCCCTGTCTTAGGTCTAACACCGCCTGTGGTGATCTTCAGTCATTCCTCCCACAGCTTCAATGCACTGGACCATAAAATACAAAACCAGCACTTGCCTACAGTGCATGTGCAATGAGGCCTTCTCTAATATCAATATAATACTTGGTGATTCTGGGAGGAGAAGGCAAGATATTACTGCTGGTGATTTATCAAAACATATTCTTGCTAATCAGAGGTGAAATTGCCCCCAGTCCCAAAATAATTAGTTTTGTATCAGTAGAAGTCTCATGATGCTTCTGGAATGAAAGAGGAAGGAAGGAGAAAGAAAGAAGGAGAATGGATCTGCCTTTAGATATTATTTGCACACATGACCTTAATTCTGATATTTCCTGACTTCTTGTTTACRGGACTTTGCACTTTGTTGCTGCAATCGGCTTCTCATTACCATCACTTCTATTTACTGCTATTGAATTATTTTTTTCTCTAAGAAATAAAGTGCTATTGCTCTTGATACAATTGGTCTATTCTCTCCATTTTATCACAGCTTTGAACTAAATGCAGTCACCACTTCCATCTTTTGAAGGGATACAAAGCATTCTCCTTTGGTTCACAGGACTGCAAAGTGTTATTTGRATTCTTTCAACAAACTAAGCTGACTTGGCCGTGAAAATTGGGTTTTGCAGATTTCTCAGAACAAGCCACAACTACAATATTTGTGACCTTATGCATTTCTGATATTATTTCAAACATGAATGTTTCCATTTCTGTAKGCTAACCCCTCTTCCCTCCTCCTAATTCCATATCAGTCCCTTATGCTATCATTTGCATCCGGAGGGGCTATGTGCAAACATATACATCTATTAGACAGAATTAATTCCTTTCAAGCTCCTTCTGTGCGTGGCTGTGAGTGACAGAGGCGGGTGCTGTTTGCAAGTGTCATCAGAGCGTGACCTCAAGTTAATATGTTGAACGATGAAAGAAAAAAAAAAYGAAAAAAGACTCATTCAGCATATGGACTCTGCACCGAGATTAGCCAGAAGTACTGAGCACATAGAAATTGCTGTTTTGTCAGCACAGTGCTTGGCGGAGGTTTTAAATATTCCAGCTATTCTCAGCCATCATCCTCAAGGCTGTGGTAACTAAAAAAAGAAGAGAATCAAAATAGCATTTCCAATCTAAACGTCATTGTTTTAGATAAAAGGTTTGGACCTGGGGGCTTAGAAAAATGCATGACCTCCTGGCAGCTGCCACCCTCAGTGTGATGTGGAAGGACTTGCAGCAACATGCAGAGGTGTTTGCAAGGCCCAGGGAAGGGACCACACGGTATTCAGTGGTAGATGCTGGTTTAACTCCAGCCCAGTCTCAGAACAAAGGAAATTACAAGAATCTCTGAAGTCTGTGTGGCCACTTCTGCTAACCGCTCTCGCTTCGCTTGCCTGCAGATATCAGGCCCCTCATTCAGATCCTATCTCTGCTAATAGTGGGAACAGAGCTGCCGGGGTCGTGTGGGCCACGCATGGTGGGTGACCTCTTCTCTCCCTCAAACAATATTCTCCAGAAAGGAGTGTCTGGCTGCCTGGGGGTGCATCACCTGCATTAGTGTAGAGAGGGTGCATCTAATATCTAGCTGGCYGAAAATTTACAAGTTTAGGGGAAATTAAAAATCAGTTATGTTTTTGGTGGTTTCTCCCCACCTTTACAGTTGGTCCTTTCTTAAATCTAAAATACAAGAGAACCTCTAGCAGAAGGGCAGAAGGACTGAAAGATATGCAGTTTACCCCCCTCTTCTGACCAGCTCTAGCAGTAACTGTCACCACAGGCAGGACTGTGGAGAAGATATCAAATCTCTTTCTATCTGTGGTTCCTATTGTTGACTTTGACAACCATATCCATTTAGGGTCAGACACTATCTTGCATTGCTCCTTTGAAACCAGCAGACATTTGGAGCAGACAATAAATGCAGAATTTAAGGTATAATAACTTCAGTACTTTCTGTGCAAAGAATCAACTATTCACCTCTCCACACTGTCTGCCTCTCCTTGATGCATGCTTTTCTTGCCTTTGTATCTGGTCCTATGTTCAGAAACCTCTCCATCATCTGTTCTTTTTGCAGCCTTGTTTAACTGAATGAGCTTCTTCTGTATCTATTGTCACCTTTTTCAAGCCCTTCAAAACAGGCACCCACACTGTTCCTGTCTCTCTTCAAGGGTGATCAAATCCAAAGGTATTGCTTATTTCATTCTCCCATTACCCTCTTCTACCTCCCCATATATAGCTGCTTAAGAAAATGGGATGCAAAAAAATCTGCTTGAGGGGCAGATGACGGTGAATGTCTCTTTTTGTGTGGAGGCACAGATATCCATACTGGGGTTGATGCAGCCCATTAAACCTAACACACACAGATCTTGGGACTTATTTCTGTTAATAAACTCTGTTTTTTTCAGTACCAGCCAGCAGCTCTTAAGAAAAAGATAAAGATTTTGCTGAAGGCTCTTGCCTATTCAACAGTTACTTCACAAGGGGATACAGTTTAGACTACAAAGTTATCAGCAGTACTTGTGTGCAAAATCTGKTTTTCCCCCAGTGGTCCCACATCACATGCTGCCCCTACCCAGTGCTGTTTAGTTTAAAAGACTTATAACACAGTTCAAGACGACAAAAAAAAACCTGTCCCAGTTGATATGAGCAAGTTTATCATTCTCTAAGCAATTTCTTTCCTTTCTGTTCATCTGTTCTGCCCTCTTCCATACTTTCTGCTTTTCATGTGCACCATTTGCAGTACTATTCACCGCGACAGTGGATTGTTATGCAGACAGTGAATGGGAATTTCCAATCAGTTCCTCCTACTATGAATAAACAAACACTGGTTGCCCATAATCATCTCACCAGGTAATTGAAAATAAAATAGTCTTTTGCTAAACCTCCAGCTATGAGAGCTAAGGAGTAAGCACAGGGGGAAAGGAGATGGAATGTGCATTTACACTTAAGTACAATTTATATACTATATAAACATTTGTCAAGCACTTGCTCTAATGATTCACTTCTTGTGGTGAAATGCCAAGGTCATCTGCTTCCAAGAATGTCTATACACAGAGGACTCATGTTTGCCTCTGAAAGGATTGGTTGGTGGCTTGGTCTAACAGCTAGTGAACACCAAAGTTGAGTCAGCAGCAGAAAATTATGATAATAATCAAAAGCAMGATCAGGCAGCATTTCCTAGAGCACTCTGCAAGTTCACTGGGACCCTCTTAATAACATTACAAATACAGTGGGTGGTTTGCGGGCAATTGCCAACAAATGGCGCATGTGGGAGAACAACAGCAGCTCACAACCTTCCCTCGGTTGAGATCAAAAAAATACCTTGCAGCCCACAGTTTAGGTGTCATAGGCTGGACTTGCACTGCCATCTCCTGGCTTTACCACACACTCAAAGGAAAATTTAACATGCTGAACAGCTCGCTTCTTATTTTATTCCCATTCAGGTTATGGGCCTGATCTAAAGTCCACTGACATGAGCGGGTTTCAAACTAGCCCCTTAAAATATGTGGAGGATGAATAGTTACACAGACATTGACTTTTGGACCATAAATATGAAAGAAATGATCTGTTGGCTTTATAATGCTCTCTACACATACATTTTAAAATACAACAAAAATATGAATAGAATTCATTCATTATGCCAATTGCCACATAAATATATTTTACCGTAGTTTCTCACCTTGCAGGGGAGGGAAATCACAGTCTCTCGAGGCATCCCTGATGTTCTGTCAGACTTTGTCCTCCCAGATGCTTAGGAATCTCTGCTTCCTTATTGCTTCATGGAAAGGAAGTCCTGTATGCGTACAAAGAAGGACCATATACCTGTTTGTTTTGTAACATGGGACTAGAATGTGGAGAGGAGCTTCTAGTTAATATTCTTCTTTCTTTCCTAGCTTGCAAGGTCTAGCAATATTTCCTGCTAATGTTGGCACAGGGATGGAGCTAGATATTGACTTTCATTTCTGTACAAGATTCCGGCTTTACTGCTCCCTAAACTGCTCCAAGAGAATAATAATAATAATGTGATGTCATGATTTACAAGAACAATATAAGGTTTTTTTTTTTTTACATTTTTTTTACAATTTCAAATAGTATTTGCTTTTAGAGTTTCCTTTTATTTGAACTTCTACTCAATAGAAAGTCATGGAAAATCTCAGGTTTGTCAGTCTAAGGGCGTATGGACCTTTGGGGATATGAGTCCACAGGAAGAAGAGGGAATATGGGCTCAGAGTTTTTGTTGTTCTAGGTCTTGCCTTTAATCACGATCAGTTGATCTGGGTCATGTAACTCGCACCTTCCTGAGTGAGTCATCTTTGCCACCTGTAAAATGAGGGATAATCATACTGCTCTATCTATGAGCATTCAAAAAGAGATCCACAGTGCTCCATTCTTTCACATTCATTAGGGACTCTGATAGTCAACTGCAGAACATTATTCTTTACAAAGATTCTCCAGAAAATGCAAACCTAGATGAAATSAACAATGACTGTATTTTGAATCCTATGTTATCTTTGCTCTGCAGATGAATAACATCAAATTTACCTGGTAAAGACACATTCTTTCCTGGTTTACATGTGTGTGATGTATTTTAAACGAGAATTGCTTTCATGACACGAATCGCTTTGACAATTTGCATTAAAGATAAGCTAAATGAGGTGTTGAACAGCAGAACTAGCTCCTCACATTCATATACTTTTAATTAACCCATACTGGATGTTAACTTTGGATTAAGCCCTGTCTTATGCCATCTGTAAGATCCAAGTCATTCTTCCATAAACCCCTGATCACCTCATTTTTTTCTGTGCCAGTTAACCCTTCCAAGATACGGACAGCTCACAGGGTAAAAATTAAAAAATGTCAGTTTGCTTTTATGTACTTTGAAATAAAACACAGTAGCTTTCTTCTATTCTGTCTCAAGTGAAATAGCAACTGTTAACATTTGCAATTGGACAGAAATCTCTATTTCTAGACAGGTCTACTAAAGTACCTCGCAATTTATTGTAAATTATTAAATCACTTCCCATGTTAATTGCAAGTAAATGGTATTATATGAAACCTTAGTGACCTCCAAATGGAACTGAAACCTTTTAGGTCCCCAGTACACATCTCTAYGATGCTGGCTAATAAGTAACTGGTAGCTGTAGAAGCATTATCATCCACAAAGATCAGCCTTAYGAGGAGGAAAACTCAATCAGCAGACTTGAGGGATATACATTATGTACTTCATCACTAGGTAATACAAAAAAAACTAAGAAAAATGAAGACTCTGGAAAGCCCTGGCTTGGCTCCATATTGGACAAGAACAAAGTAGGGACTATATAAACTCTGGTTCTGTGTCATCCCCACTTTTTCTTCCCCTAGTAGCTCTCTCCTGCCCATAACATCAAGCTGTAGCACAGCCTCCAGCTTTTGCCCTTTTAATCTGCCCTATCTGCTGCAGCCCTGCTCTCTCCAAAAGGAGCCACCTGTATGACATGGAGCTGCACACCAGCAGCTTAGCTGGCAGACAGGCTGCAGTGCTGGAGGATTCTTGATGCAGATGTCACCAGTCAGGAATTAAGCTGCCAAATTCTAACAAGCTTCTGCTGAGGGGGTCCAAATTGCAATTAACCAGAGCTTATGACTTAGACAATTCATATTTCTTGGGAATAGTAAAAGGGGCTTGTTTGATACCAGAGATGCTTCTTTCTTAAAGCTTGGGAGAAGTAACGCATCCAAGTGAAAGCACTGCATGACTTTTAACTAGTTTAAGAATCAAAATATCTGACATGGTTTCATCTTTTTAGGTGGCTGAATCATTTTAAATAAAATATTCCAAAGTCTGGCAAAGGCAAGGAAAGTGTTTGGTAACATTTTAGATACCTCCACAATGCCYACCTTGTATCACAGTACCACAGAGACTAATGCTACCTCCCTATGGAAATATAAAACTCCTGGTCTTCGATCCCAGAGCCTGAAGTAAAGGAGTGACATCTTAAACATCTTTCCTGACTCATATAGTCATGTTGAAAAAGAAATTTGGAATAAAACCAGTGCGTGCTTCCCTCAAAGGACATAAAGACTAGTCCTGGGCAGAGGCTTGAAGTGGCACATCATAGTCTCCACACTGCTCAAGTGCATAGTCCCAGTACAGTTCTGGCACAGGTCACTTAGCGCTCTCCCAAACTCCRTGGGTGCATGGTTTGGGAGTCAGCACTGGTTACAGACCTTTCCCAGCAGGCACTCTGGATGCAACTCTCTTGTTTTGGAGGCTGCATGTGTTCAGTTGTGCCATGACGGTTGACTTCAGTTTGATCACTGGCAGAGAGACAGCCGAACAAGCTCATAACTACAAGGACCACCCAAGCTGAGGCTGACCTCTGCACCTTGCTCTCTACCCATCTGCCCTTCCACTTATCATAAACAACCTTTTAAAATCAAGAGCTTTTAAAATTACAGCAAAAGTATAAGGAGAAAGCTATTTTTTATACCCATAGCACGAGGCCAAAAAGACAGCATATCACATGTGTTCTGGCAAGAGAAGAACCTGAGGATCATTTCTAGAGTGTTCAATAAATTTCATTAGCATGTGCATTTTGCTCTTAATAAGATCTTTTGGCAAAGTGCTGAGAATTATTTGTAAGGAAAAGGTTATGAATGCTGGCAGGTAGAGGCAGATAAGGTCATAGGAGTTTGAACTTGAGAAATATTAGCTGACAGAATAAAATAATAATAATAACAATACTTGGACCTTGTGAGGAGATTAAAAAGAACTGACTAACCTGGTCAAGTAACAATGCCAAAGGTAAAGATGACAGAAGACATTTTAAAATTGTCTRCAAGGGCCTAAACATCATAATGGGAGAAACCATTAGAAATAAGGGAATATTAGAATGACCTGAAGGGAAAGTGTAGGCTGAATATCAAGGAATCTTTACAAATGTATAATCCCCATAGGAAAAAAAAATTATCTGGGGAGAGGARGAGTAAATAAAATGCTCAAATCAGTGCCTTTCAGTAGTGAATTAACACCAGGAAGTTCTAGTTCTAGTCCAGATGGAAACTTTAGAGTTTGAGTTTGGAAAGTGAGTGTTGTTTGGTCTGTGGTCTTTCTTTCTCTTGAATACAATGACATATATGGTGCTGAAGACTTTCAGATTTGTATGGATGAAGTATGCATTAAAAGCAGATGGCTAAGTGGAAAAGAAAATGAGAATCATCTCTCTGGTACCACCAGTCACAAATCAGCCAGTCCTATCTCAAGGCTGCAAAAGTTGGGACCACTTACAAAATAAACCAAAAAAAAAAAAAAAAAAAAAAACTTCTGGCAAATACAGCAGTCCAATTTCCAATTAGGAGAGGAAAATTAAAGATCTACTGTAGAGGTAACAGAATTGGTAAAAGCAAAGAAAAAAATGCTAACGATGTTGTTTTGATAAAAGAAAGCCTATTCCTGTGTTTAGACCATTCTGCTAAAGTAGCTGCATGGATCAACACTGCAGGAGATGAAAAAAAGCCTGCAGCCAGCTCCAAGAACTGATACTGCCTTGAAATGCGAATATTGAGCTGCAGTTATACAAAAGCTCTTACTAGGCACGTTTTGGTGGGGGAAAACTTTAGAAGCAAATGGTAAAGAACAGCCTGATCACAAATGAGGCAGTACTGTATGGAATATCAATTACCATGCCAGAGGGAAGAAATGAAAAGAAGGTGCTAAGCATGCCAACATGAACCCTGTGCTGAGGCAGGGAAGCTGCCCGTAGCCACCAGCAGATGCATCCAGTCCTTTCTGCAGCAGGAGACATGGGCTGGGCAGGAGAGATCCACGTGCCAGGACACCAAGAATACCCTCATCTGTATGGTGAGAGGRCAAGGTTGCTCCAAGAACATGTCTCAGAGGTTTGAGCTGTCACAGCTATGCAGCACATTGTCAGAGGGAAATGGGGCTGGCTCCCAGATTTCTATAGGAATAAGCATCAAACCATTTCCTCAGTCTTCTTCAGCAATTTAACAGCCTGGATTAGGGGGAATGRACTCTAGTTCCCACAAAGAGAAGAATTTGCGGAATTCTGTACATACAGAAGCCTCTAGGATCCTCAAGCATCAAGTGGAGTCCTCCAGCAATGTGGCTTCACTTAACGAATAAGCAAGCTCRCATTCTCCTCTGCACCGCAATCACAACAGCAAGAGGCAATGGCAGGAAACACAGTTGCTTCTTTCTAGATCTTCTGTTACCTCAAGGACTAAGGGGCCTGTCTCTTCTCCTGTGTCTGTTCTGCATTTGGGAAGTATGGGTCATAGTGCTCATGGTATTTCAAAAACASCCTGACACTGGCAGGGTTAAGAGAGAAACAAGGAGAACACAAGGAGAACACTGCTGCTGTAGCTGAATAGATGCAACCCTCCCTCCCAGAGCTGGACTGACAAAGCGTAAAGTGCACAGTTGGAAACTCTGCAACCTCGCGAACCAGCACAGCTAAGATTAGAGGCACCATCTTAACTCTGCTCCCTTGCATGTGTGCTTTATCACACAACTTTGATGGCATGACTATATTTGGCTTCTAAAATTATATAATATCAAGTAGTTTTGTTCTACAGTCTTATTTATTACTTCTGAGTCCGTTGTCTCTAGTTAATCTTTTCCTGCCTAGAAGAACATCACTCCATCAGTGAATCAGTATCTCCAGAGAGGAAACGAAATGGAGCCACATTCATAATATATAGCAAATCGCTGTCTTAACACTCAGTTAATGTTCCACAGTGGTTAAGAATTATTGTCCTAGTATTTCAGCTTAGTCCAGATTTAGTGCCCCAGTGGAAGAATTAAGGAGTAGATGAAACAGCGCATGCAAAGCTGGTTTCCAGAGCAAGAGCAGCACGTTGCTATCACAGTCACTGGGGCAGGTACGTCAAGAATGAGGAGATGCTGCACAGTGCCTCCCTTTTCACAAAAGCTTGAGTAAGGGGAGAAAAAAACAGTCAGATACCACATGAGATTTCAACAGTATTCCTAGAAAGCAAACAAAGATAAGCTACTTAAATGAAGAGATTTTAATGAGTGTCATTATAGGCAGGAATATGACTTCACAGTCCATGTGTCACTATGCATCATACAGTTAGATTCTGAGTGGTTTGGCTGCAGAAGAGACGTGTTTACAGCAACTGAAGCTCACATCCTAAAACTTTACTCACAGAAGATTCTCCAGAGGGTGATATCTCCAGTGAGTAATCTAAAATTGAAAGGCATTTTCTCTCAAATTCCTCTCTCTACTCAAGGAATATTCCTGCAGCTCCATATCACACACCAGTTTATCTGGTCCCTGCTTCCCCTTTCTCCTTCCTGCCTCTAACAGGCTCTTGCACATCCTCCATGACTCAGGGCTGCTCAACAGTCTGTGTTCCCATAGGATTTTGAGCTGTACTGCCCTGTAGGAAATGTCCCCTTGGAGCTTCGAAAGATCCTCACTCTTTCTGCAGCTCCACATATCAGTTATGCCACCCTGAGCTCATGCTTCTGGTTCTCATCTCCTGAACTACTTCCCTCAATTCAGCTTTGGCAGTATCACCACCTCAATGTCTCTTGCTGACTAAACACCAAGCAAAACTAAATCCTGAACTCCCTCTTCAGTTATCTTCTCTTGCTCTTTTTATACTGTGTAACTAACAATGTTACAATGTCCCTTTTCCTTCAGATGCAAGCAAACAGCTCTGATTACTCTCCTATACTCTTTTCTATACTAGACTATATCTAAATCTTGATGATTCTCCTTTTGCAGTGTTTTTAAGGCTCAGTGCTGCCCATGCTCTTGCCCACTTTCACCTTATGTTACTTCTCCTGTTTTGGCCTAACTCTGCAGCCAACCCAGAGCACAGCTTCCAAATCAACCTCACATCCCGTGCACTGGTCATATATATCATTGAAACCTATTTCATACCAATGATCTTTTATTCTCTCCCTTCATCAGGCTGTCTCAATCAAATTTCTTCTAGAGAAAGATAAAGGGAGTAAAACCCATTTTTTTACATTAAAAGGGGGTTTCTCCCCAGGGCCATAAGAATATGCAACGCTCATAACGTCTACGTGTTATCACAGCAGAGGCTTCTGACGAATCAGCTGCAATACTATATGGTAGAACATCACTTTAGAGGTGGCCCTTGTGTCACTGGTCAGCGCAGCTCATGCTGTCTTATCATGGGCCTGTTTAATCTCCATATGAGGAAGAACTTCTTAACTGTGAGAGTGACAGAGCTCTGGAAAAGGCTGCCACAGCCTTCTGTGGAGATTCCTTCTTTGTAGATCTTCAAAACCTGCCTGGATGCCACTCTGTGCCACATGCTCTAGGTGTCCCTGCTTGAGCAAGGGGGTTGGACTAGATCATCTCTAGATGTTCCTTTCAACCTCAACCACTCTGTGATTCTCAGAAAGMAAGCTGGTAAGTACCTTAACAGAAAATAATCTTAATAGTTGGATTTTCAAAGACAAATATCAGTACCATCAATCATGCATCATACCTGCTCTTTATTTTCTGCACTAGTCCATGCCTCACACCTAAAGGAAGAAAGTAACATAACTAAGCCAGAGGACTTTCTTGTCCAAGAAAACAGAGGGACATCCTTCCCTTGCGGGGAAGCAAATAATGCTGCTATGGTAAAAGAATGAAGTGGACTCCTATGAGCTCTTTGGCCTGCGTTTTCCACCCTCGCTATTATGTGATTCATCTAATTAAGATACAAAGCCTGGCAAACAAGAGGCAATTTGGAACTTCTACTCATGCTGGCTGCAACTGGGATTTTTTGCCCTCTTGGCTGTCTTCATTTTATCCGCAGTAGTTCTTTGTGACTCAGACTGACTCCAGAAGGGCCCATGATTGTGTGGGTTGCCTCTGGCAAAGGCAGTAGCCTGCAAGTAACTGTCTGTTTGTCTGACTGACTTTTACTTCTCTCTGAAAACAAACACTGAAAAGTCTATTCCCTGTGAGGCTGACCCAGCTGTCATGTCTCGCCTCCTTGTTGGGATACAAGATGATTAATCTCCTTCCACATARTTTAGTACTTAAAGCCTATGCGAAGGGGGCACAAGGGCTTTCAGATGGAGCAGGGTAAAGAAAGACTTGTTTTATGCCTAATGAAGAAATAATTTCCTTAAGAACAAAAAGCTCTCTGAAGTCAGTGCTTATAAATTGCTTAATTGGAAATACACATAGCAGTCCTGTGAGGATTATCTGAGTGCTTCTGGCTGGAATAAGAGTCAGGAAAGAAAAGTTATTTTAGACACACTAATAAAACAGGAGGTCACGAAGGCTTCTGGGACACACACAGATGTTTTGTACTTGGCACACAAAGCTGAGGTTCAACCAGTATACTTCTGGTTTGCAAGGCCTGCTCATTAGCCTTGAGGCAAAGAAAACAACTAATAGGACAGACCCCCTGAGCAGAGGGCTCCCAACTCCTGAAAGCTTTAGGGGCTTTTTAATTTTTATTTATTTTATTTTGTTTGTGTGTTTGTTTTGGTATTTCTTTTTTGTGGGTTTTTTTTTCCCCTCAGAGATTTTTTTCAGCTACTGTGCCTGCTACTGGTACCTAAAAGTAAAGCTTTAGGAGCTGTTTGAGATTCACTCAAACATTCCTGAAACACGGCTACCTGTGTCTCCTGAGGCCGCTGTTCCCAAGGGCCTGAAATGGCGACTGCCGCCGGGCGCAGCCCTTCCCTGGCCAAAGGCGCCCAGGTCTTTGGTGGTGGATCACGCACGACCCGCCCCGGGCCGCCACCCGGTGTCGCTAATCCGGACCCGGGCCCACGCGGCCCGCGAGCGCGACCACTGCGGCCGTCACGGCGGCGGAGTCCCGCCGCTGGAGCCGCGGCGCCATCTTGCGGCCGAGGCGAG
>NW_020455766.1:3346104-3388125 GCF_003342845.1 Nothoprocta perdicaria
AATGAAAGAGCAAGTGAATCACAGTTCGCGACCACCACCGTGCCTGGGCTGCTGCGACACTTACCTGTCCCGCGGCGCCTCTGCGCTGTGCGGGGCCGGCCGTTGGGCGGCGGCCGTTGGGCGGCGGCCGTTGGGCGGCGCACCCCGCGCCGGGGGGCAGCCCGGGCAGCCCCCCTGCGGCAAGCCAAGGGGAAAGGGTCTTTTTCATAACCCATCCTTATTCTTATCTTGCCTCACTCAGCCGGATGCTCTCTGTTTTATGAGTTATGAGCTTTATTTTTCGCTAGTAGAAGGCGGCTTTTGGGTGAAAAGCCCTACAGGGCTCCTGGGGTGCTCTTGGTGAAGTGAGTTTGGGGAGAAGGTTTACYTGGATCTGCCACTGGGCTGTGGCAGTGCAAGGGCTGATGCCAGGAAAACTGAGGAAGCTGTGAAATGGGAAGAAGGAAAGGAAGGGAGGAAGGAAGGAAACAATGCAAGTGTTTGAAGTGTAAAACTTATGCAAGGATTTGCCTCCCCAATTTAAATATAAGGCTTGCCGATAGCTGTGCCAAAACCTTGCAAAGCTCACCATTTATGGTGGCTGCASTGTCTTCTAGCTCTGCAGGCAAAAGAGAGAAGAAAAAGAAATAATCTCTCCTCACGTGTGATGCTGGCATACACTGTCACCTAGCATGGCATGTATTCTGTGCAGTAGTTACTGGAGCTTTAAATTTGGGTATTCATCCTCCAAATCCTCTCACAAAGACAGTGATGAGAACAAAGGCTCAGTACTTGATGGAAGTGTCTTTGTAAATCCATGAAAATGGGCTAGGAACCAGCAAAGATGGCTTTGGCTTGGCACCTTAAATCTTAATTAATATTTTATACTGCCAGGGATGATATGTATTGGAGTAAAATTGAGACCTTGTGAAACCTGGCTTTGGGTTTGCCAAAGAACACAAATCTACTGCTATAATTCAGCAAAAAATACAGTTAATTCTGTAGAGGAAAAAAAAAAAAAAGCTGGATAATTTTGTGGGAAATCTGCCTTGGCCTCCCTGATCCCACATTTGTGGTACCTGCCCTATCTTTCACCTTCCTGAGCTCATTAGATCTGAGCAAGAAAGCCTGACTAGGCATATGGATTTCTCAGTGCTTAGGGAACACAGCTTTAAGCAGAAACTTAATTGAAGTAGAGCTTTTTCTTCCTGTCATTTTTGCTTTCCTTTCATTAAATCCCTGTTTATACATGGAGTGTAATTTTGTGTGTCTGTCACCATGCAGTGCTCTGCCTGCTGGTACAGAAACAAGCCAAAGGCAACAGCTTTCAAGGACACTGAGTTTTACCCACGAGAGGAGTCCCAGGGAAAAAAATTTAATCAAGCAATCAACTTTATTGGTGGGATGTTTGATATTTGGAAGGATATGCATCACAGCTCTCCAAGGTCTGTAAACTCATCTATGAGAGTTTGAAAGACTATTCACAGTATGASTGCCTAATACCTTCCAGGCACAAGAACTGATTTTTTTGTCCTGTAACTGCTCATTTTCTGCTCCAGTGGCATTGCTTCATTGCTGGAGAGCCAGTAAGTGCTTCTTGTATGAACTAGGCCTATTTATGCTGGGTGTCGTGTACGTGTAATGCAACACTGTTCTTCCTCCAGAGAGCTTTGAGATGGGATCAGTGAAGAGAGACAAAAGTAGAAAAGGCAGATCGACCTGCATTTGTCCAGAACCATAGATTTACACAGTATAGGTTTCAGGTTTGGGATATGAACTGGATCTAGACTTCAAAGTCTTTACCGAAAAGGAATCCTGCACTGGGGAGGTGCTAGGGCATGGAACTGCTTTGCTCCGTTAAGCAGCTCCTAGCTTCCAACTCTCATGGGAGAGCACTTCCGTGCTGGAGGAGATACCTCTATAAAGAGATTTTGCACAAATTATAAAAGTCTCTAGGTCCTTCTTATGAACAGTGCTTTTTAATTCTGGCCTGTCCTGTCAGAACAGGTTTTATTGGGAAATATATTTTCATCAAACTTGTATTTTTTTGTCAGAGATATGTSTAACTTAAAAGGATGGAAGATAAAGGAGAGGTCCAGTGGGCATAGTGTGTTTGAATTTTCAAAAGGTTCCACGCCAAAGGTTATTAAAGAAATAGATTTGATAAAGCTCTGGAGGAAAATTTCTTACATGGACTGAAAACTGGTTACAGCAGAGCAAGCAAAGAGGTGTTAGTGGTCAGTACAGAGGAAAAACAGCTCTGGCTTTACGCAGGAGTCAGTGCTGGACAGTTTTGTTTGACATCTTCAATAACTAGAGTGGTTAGCTAACAATAAAACCTATGGCTCTTTCAGGTAAGCAGACAGTACACAGGTAGAAAAAGACATCAGAAGGATGTCTAAACTGTTAGGGCAAAAAAAAAAAAAAAGTGTCAGATAACCTTAAATATAGAAAAATGGATGCTGCTGTCTGAGGATGTTGTGGATGTGACTGTACCAGATGGCTCCAAAAGGAATAAGGCAAAATTTTTGGAGACCAGTTGCACAGAGAGCTACCAAAGGACTAGGACCCTCTAGCACCCCAATCCAACGGTGRTGGATACTGAGGGAGTAGGCAGGGAATGGGCTGTAGAAAGTGCCAGACCCACGTGCTGTCCCTGCCCAGGCTTTCCTATTGCCAGTGTTGGGAGATTGGAKGGCTGGGCTGGATGGACTCAAAAACGTTTTTTTGTTTCTGTTTTGACAAATTTTCTGATAAAGTCTGAATAAAGAGTYTCTATTTTCAAGAAGTTTTGCTTTGTAAGGAAAATTTCAACATCGACTCTGACTAAATTTTGAGATATTTAAATGCGGGTAACATTCATCATTTAGAATCCCTTGAGACTCTCATATACGATAGAACATTAAAAATAAAAAGCAGAATATTACATCATTATAAAAATTATGTTATTCTTTAAGAAATTGTTTGATAGTTTCTGTATCTCTCTTCTTTGTAAAATCTATTTCATGCAAAATTTGATATTTTGAATTCTCATTCTGATTCAGAATTGAAATTTATTTTATCATATTGTCATTTCTGGTGGAACAGAAACATCAATTTCCAGTCAACTCTAGCAATTGCTTCCTTTTCTAGTGCTTGTCAACCTCTTCCTCTCCTATCTCAGAAGCTGGCAGTGTTATAATCCGTGTTTGTTGTGTGCATGTAATGAACAGCATGATGGGAGCAGAGCGTTGGCTCGGTATTGGTAGGAATCCTCTGTATTAACTTCACWCCAAAGAACAAGCTCTTCCACTGCCCAAGTTAAAAATGGACTCAGAAATGAGGAATATGCCCTGTGTGGCTGCTTATTCCCACTGCTAGAGTCTCCTGTTCCTACTGTTCTTCATATTTCTTTTCAGTTGGAGTTGCTTCCTTAAAGCAATCTTGTCATACTCCTCCTCAGCTGTTTTTTCTCCCAGGTTTCCTTTTGATAGCCCAGTAGCTTGGCGGTATCGTTCCTCCTCCTCTCAGCTCCGCGGGAGACTCTGCCTGTCTCACCGTGTGGGTGGCAGAGCAGGTAAGTGGAACATGCTGCATTACCTCTTCTCCATAAGCAGTTGTGACGTTCACCAAAAGCCTTCCCACTAATAAAAACCTCTGCCTCCTCACAAGAGATCCATGGCAGAATGTAAGCAGATTTTATTACAGCTAAAACTGAGACTGCTTCTGCAAAATTACCATTGATTTTACATTTCAAGAAGCCTTTTAGAGCAGCCCTCAGAGAAATCTGGCTTATTGGCCTCAGAGCAGCTTTCCAAGTGTAGAGACAACTGTGGGAGCCTTAGGAGCTATATCCCTGGGAAGGCTACACCCACTCGCCTGCGTCCTCAGCTGCGCACAGCAAAATGCAATGCTTGTTCACAGAGGGCATTGCTGCTGCATGGAGGAATACGCTCTTTACATGTCACTATTTGAATAGTGCCCCAGGAAGTGCTGCCACATCCACACCTACACTGCAAGTGTCCAAGATGCCACCATGCTACTTAGTTCACATCCATATTACGTACTATGTGGCATGGAGCTTATTTCTCCTTTGCCAGCCTTATTTCCAAATGAAAAAGTCACCTTTGGGCTTGTAGCAAAAGCAAATTACCTACAGAAAGGCCGGGTATGTAAATGGCAGCTCAGACCTGGCTGCAGTAGYGGAGGAGGTGCCTTCTGCTCTCTGCCCAGCTCTTGGGGAGGCTCTAAAGGTCCAGGCAGTGTCTGGCTTACCTGCATGCAATTTTTTTTATCCAGTGTTTTGGTGAATTTGCTGGTGTTTTGTCCTTATAGGATACGGCATAAGTCTGAACAATAASTATTGCACCAAGGACAGTATTAGATATACACAGATCTTAAGCCAAGAGTCCTGGGGCAGAGAGGCACTAGCACCCTCTGGGTCTAGCCTGTCCAGGCAACGTCTGGAGAGCTGCTTGCCCCTTGCTGCTGKGAGAGCGATACTTATGGCAGGGAGCCCCTGTAGGGGAATGAATCTCCCACTACGAAGGCAGGGAGATGGTCTTGGCCTTTGTAGTGGGATCAGTGAAACAATTCCTGTCTCTCCTATGAYACCAGCAGCTCGGTTTGAAGGACAGACTGCCACGCAGACCTTTTGGGTTGCACCTCCTCTGCGCTCAGCACACAGCAAGGGCAGCTGTGGGTGCTGGTGACAGGAGTGAAACCCTCGGTTCCATTCACRGGAAATGCTGAAGGGTTTCGGGTTGTTGGTGTGGACAGCTGTGGCACCAGTTGGGCTCTGCCTGTCTGCAGAAGTGGAAGGGTCGCTACCACAGGGGTCCCAGCAGGTGTTAGGTGTGTGACTGGCCGAGGACCTGCAGAAACACCTGAGCCTGAAGGAGCAGGCTGAGTGTGGCTGGTTGCTCTCCTGAGGGTGTCTGTATTGAAAAAAAAAGACTTAGGAAGGAAAGGAGCATGTTGACTGCAGAGAACGAAAGGAACCTGCTGGCACTTGATATTCACTGAAAACAATTTTGTCCTAAGATGTCTTGAGCTGAACTCAAACCTAAAGATGAAAATCTCCAAAACCAATTATCACCCTCCCCTGCTGAGCCCCTTCCTCTGACTCACCTTCATCTTGCGGCAGACCTGTGAAACGTGGGTTCACCTCCGCGCATGGGGTCATCCTCTGAGAGCACAGCCCACCGGTGTGAGTTAATRAAGAAGTATATTACATTCCTCCGATCATGATTTTGGAGGTAGTGACTCAGCAGCCAGGATGAAATCATCACACATCCAAATCAGCTCAGACAAAAGCAATTGTTACTGGTAGGTGTATCTGACCAACTGGCTAATAAAAGACACAGGTTTATACTGCAAGTTATTACAGTAATACAATGAGAGCAAATAGTTTTCACAGCTAATTTTATTTATGTCAGGGTATGTATATATATTTTATTCCCAGTACATGTTTCAATCTTTTTACCCTTAGTCATGCAGCAAGTAACGTACAAACACAATTATATGGAAGAATTGGGTTTTTTTTTCAAAAAAAAAAAAAGGGACAAACCTAAATTACAAAAGTATGGCTTTATAAGAAAGTCATATCATACAGTGATTCATTCATTTGCACTTGGGCATGGCAACATTTGAACTTTATCATAGTGAGCAACAGCATCTGTCACAGTGAACCCCCCAAAAGCCAAGAAAACTGGAAATAGGGAAATGCCCATCAGTTTTAGAGAGAGGGAAAGTATATATATGCATACATTCAAAATATCAAAAATGTAAAAAAAATGCTCAGGGATTAAGCATCACCTTTATTTATATGCTGAGGTCAGAGTTATGGAGGCTTGAAGAAAATAGTGCACAAATTKAGCAAGTTTCTTTTTTGTTGTTGTTGTTGTTTTTCTTGTGCAGCAAAGACCTGGAGTGGTGCAATTAACTTAAAACGCGTTACTTCAGGTGTAAAGAGATGTAGCTGAGACCCCAATGTGGCCTGTCCTTCTTGCTAATGGTGCTGCAGAAACAGAAGCATAGGATTAGGAAGTGTCACGAGTGGCTGAATGTTGCTGGCATCCCAGAAGCAGAAGTCTGCTTTCACTAAGAAAAAAGACACATGAGGATACATGTTTAATAGATTTTATTTAAAAAAATCAAGAATAAAATGTGGCCACCATCACAAAGTCTTGGTTGGTTGATTGTGGATTTGGCCCTCAGAAGCCCTTGTGTTTGGTGTTCAGGGAGAAAACACCCATCCCAAGAGCAGAGCTGCTGCCTTTTTTATAAAGCAGATATGTCCTTACCTGTTAGCATCATGACGTTTAGGACACAGACTGACTTGGGACACAGACTTATTTCACTGAAAGGTTGTTTCTTAAGGCATTGATCACTGCATACGAGTGCTGTAAATCAGTAAGGAGTTTTGCCAGAAGAGGGAGGGCAGACAGACAGACACACATGTGCACACACACGTGTGTATCTATGCATACACACCCAGGTCACTCACAGTGCTCACTGAGACGTTACTCATCAAAACTGAAGTAGCACAAACACACAAGTCAGATCTTGACAATACTGCTCTTCAAAAGTGAAATAAAAAGTGTAACCTGCAGAGCTAACCTGTAATCCAAGGATTAACACAAAATACTCCATTCCTTCTCTCTCTTACATTTTTCGCCATGTTCAGAAACAAAAATCCTAACTACACTTAATCATAATGTTTATATGCCAAATGTAAACATCAGCACACGGCACCTAGCACCCTTTTTATTTAACAAAGTCGCAAACATATTTGTCAGGCAAGTGGAAGGACTTCTCAAGAATATACTCTGTCAGATTGTAGGAACTGTGGAAAACATTTAGAAATATTTTTTTTGCTAATGATTTGGTTTCAAAAGAATGAAAAAAAAAAACCAACCAAGAGGGGGCTGAGGTAGATTTGGCTGCATCTGGTATAGCGTCACTGTAGCGGGCAGGAACACAGACAGGATCCCTAAGTCTGGGCAGGCCACTTCAGGGGATATAAATCAGGTCCAGGGAACAGATTCCCTTGGCTGTGGCAAAAGGAAGCCTCACCCCTCATTGGTGTCACCACAGGGATGGGAAGAGACGTTCTGAAGCAGGAGCAGCACAACACAGACATCCCTAACTCTGGCCCAGTGGGACCACATATCCATGTCAGATGGCAGCCCAGTGGCCAAGGCCGACTCAGTGCTCAGTCTCCCGTTAAAAGAGGCAGTAAAAGCAGAAGTGAGAGGCACCTGGAAGGCTTTCTCCAGTGTGGCTCGCTGCCTGTTGTAAACTGTATGGAGAACACCATGGGGTTTGAGTGTTGGCCAGCAACCAGCCAGCAGCTTTCTTCTGGGCAGCGATCACATGAGCCTAACCTTACTGATGATCCCTGCTCTCACTGTCAGCAAGTGCACGAGACCCACATGTAGCTCCCAGTAGGTCACTGTAGCCTCCAGCTCACTGTAAAGTGCCAAGAGCCCCTGGCCACCTCTGCTGCTCTGTAATCCCAGCAGCCTTCCCCTCCATCCCATGCTTTCTGTAGCTGCTTATAGCATGGAAACCCTCATGGTAACAAGCCAGCACAATGACAGCTGATGAATTCCCTGCCCTTTTTTCCTGCTTTCCTTCCTTCCTTGGAATATCTACTCTGGGCCCTAATTACCGTGCTAATAATATCCCTCGCCAGCCTCCTCCGCCTCTGGCCCTGCGAGATACCGCATTGCCGCCGGGGAGCAGCCCGATACCGGCTCCTAGGAGTCGCCCTGCGCTCCCGCCTCCCATCAGCCACATGYAGCAAGCACCAGCTTCGTCCCATGCAGCCCTCTCCATCTGCTGGGACAAGGAGATGAGGCGGCTGTGGAGCCCATGCAGAGTCGCAGAGGAGCAGCTCAGCTGCCGCTGTTATGTAAATCTGCCTTGGGCTCTGCTCGCTTGCAGAGCAGTGACAGCCTCCGAGTGCCGCAGAGGCTGTGAGCAGCCTCGCCCCGGGCTTAGCCTGTGCTTCCCCTCTGCTCATGCCCTCCCGGGCACACAAGGAGGCTGAGGCAGCAGGGAGAAGGAAGCACAGGTCCCTAAGGGCAGGAAGGAGGCAGACAGGGAGGTCGGGTGGAAGGGCAATGCAGTACCAGGGAGGTGTGATTGCAGGAAGATTAACCCTTTCACCACCTGCTTGCTGCTCCCAGGGTCTGGGCTGGTGTTTTCTCCCTCTCCCAAGGTGCAGGAGTGAGTCTGCATCKTCACACAGAGCAGCACTGGCACCGCAGAGCTCCCACCGTGTGTGGGAAGGGACCGTCCTGCTTGGCTGACCAGTGTCTGCATGAGGACGTGGCACCTGGCTGTGCCCACGGGAGAGGTGGCACCCGGCACCCCTTGGCCTTGTGCTCYGAATTTGTTTAAAGAGATGAGCAATCAATTTGCTGCTCGTTGTGAAGAAATGAGTTACCCTATCTCAGCAGAGCCAAGGGCTGCACTTACGTCTGGGTCCCRAATAAAGTGTGTCCCCTAAAGGGAGCCAGGAGGGAGCGATCCTGCTGCTGCCTGCATTGAGCCAGGGGAGCAGGACCTGTGCCTTGCTCACACAGGACCCTGCTCAGACAGACCCAGTCCAGCTAGGAGAGCCCCATCCTGGCAAGCCACAAACAAACGTGGGGCAGGCAATGGGAATTACCTGTATTTGCCAGGATCAGACCCTCAGTCTGGAGCCAGGAGGCAAAATACTCAAATTGACAGCAAAAAACAGCTTCTCACAGCATAACATCGCAGCCCAGCTTGGGATAACCAGCAGGTGCAGGCGACACTGAGACCCACTGGTAAATCAAGCTAGTGAGCAAAACCTCTTCAGGAGTTACATTCACCCCTTTAGCACACGCCAAGGGTAAATGACATAAATGATGTTTCATTTATGAAAAATGGGGCTTCCATTGCATTTCCCCTCCTGGACAGAAGGAAAAATGGTTCCCTCCCCATTGCACAAATCTGTGGAGGCTTCAGGGCCAGGATTGCCTTTAACCCCCTCACTGCCAGGTGAARGAGGGGCAGAGCTTTCTGGCAGCTATTTTACCTCAGTCTTCCTCTAGCAGAATGTCCCCTTACACCAGCTACACTGTGACTCACCATTAAGTGACTCCTTAAACCCAGGCACTCTGCAGAGCTGGCTCTGCATATCTGCAATAATAGCCATGGACTTTTTAGTTATTACAAGAAGATACTGGATCATTCCTTGTTAGAAAGGAAACCTGACATTTGAGCCCTGTTGCTGCAGTATGGTATTTACCCTAGCCCTGRCAGAACACAGTCCCATAGTTACATCTTTTGAAAATCCCACTGGGTAAGTAGTTCCTTTTATCCAGGTACTTTACACAGGGTACAGTCATCATATTGGGAATTTGGATACACTGATATCAGTCAACAGCTAAAAAACAAACATAACACAGTTTCAATTACAGCTAACCCTTCACATGCACAACAAAACAACAGAACAAGAAAGATTTTTCCTTTAAAAGTGCCGTGCCTGCAATCAGTTAGAAAAACATTTAAAATCTTGTCACAAAATACTGGATTTTCCAGCATAGCCTAACAGGATAAGTACTAAAATCACACTAAAATGCAAAGGATCATGAAAGAACGGCTCCCCTAGGTTGCCTTTGAAAATCCAAGACCCAGCAAATAAAGTCAAGGAAAAACATTTACCACATTTTTTGTCGGTAGCTTTTTGCCATAGGATGGTAAGGGCTTTAGTGCCTGAGGTATAGGTAGTTCCTGGATGCTTTTAGGAAAATGAGAGGGGGGCAGAGTCTGGAGAATAGTTTGCATAGCTTGCAGGTATAAAGAAGCGGGTGTGTTCCCCACCAGGCTGTTGAATTTGTCTTCTCCCAGCAAAGCTGTCCAGTGGTCTGGATGATCCTGCAGAACTTTCCGCATCTTAAACTGTGGATTGGGCATGAAAAGCAAGAGGTAGTCAAGRCAGAGCTTCTTTGATGCCACATTGACTTTGGAGTCCCACATCTGCTCCAGGATGACGTCCAGCGGGGTAAGCCCTTTACTGTCCTCTATCCTGGGAGAAGCTCCATTCCCCAGAAGGATGAGGACCGTCTCTGACCTCAGCAGTTCACAGGCAAGATGCAGGGGAGTTTTCCCGTCCTCTAGATGAAAGCAGCCGGTCCTGTTGATGTAGGAGTTCAAGCTGGGGAGCTTGTGTGCAATTTTGATGATCAGTCCCAAGATATCTCTCCTGTCATAGGTAACTGCCATGGCCAAGTGTGGGGCAGAGGATGGGCAGTAGCAGAAATGTTCCCCAGGCACCTTGAGAGCCTCCTCTGGAAAATGAGACAGCAGATACTGAGCATAAGGCAGGTGATTATGCACCACGGCATAGAGAAGGGCTTCTGAAGGTGAGTAGGTTCTTAGGCTGGCATTTTCTTCCCAGTAAAAATATTCCATAGTTCTCATGTCTTCCAGCATCCATACAGGCTTGTGATCTCTCACAGCCTGGTAGAACATATAGGACAAGAACTTGCAGTGCCTGCTCTGATCGTCCTGCAGGCTGGCCTGGTTACTGGCCATGGCTCAGCAAATGAAGTGCAGCTCCACGTCAAATCGCTCCAGACGGTGAGATGTGAGCACTTGGAATGCAGATCCCGCTGCCGCTGCAACCTTCAGGCTGTCATTGCTGCCCGGACTGCACTCGCTGGAATGCATGGGCTGATCATCTCCACCCATTCATTGTTTTTCCCCTCACTGCAGTGGTTTTGTTTAGGTAAGCACAATCCCACAGACTCAGTTAACCCATGCCATGCAAGCAGATGGTTAGGAAGTATATCCTGCTCTGTGCGTGGCACAGGTTACTGGAACGCTGTCAGATTGCGAGTGATTTTACACACACGCTGCTAGAGAGACGACAGGGAGAGACTAAAATTAGCTCGAGAGGTGAGGCAGTTTTCTGTCTGCATTTCGTGTCTAACCAGATCTGCTCACACACTGCAGTAAGTGCAACATCAATATTCATCTATTTTTTGTATGTCATTCACGCACACAGAGCTCATTATACAGTCAAAAATATGTAGCAGGCTAAAATGCTCCACAGCTGATAATGCAGATGATTATACACTTAAGAAACGAAGGGATTGGTAGCTGCAGAGTTAGGAAGAGAACCCTCTTCTATAAATAATGGTATGGCTAGCCAATTAGGGGACACTGATGTTAATGGATTGCCTGCAAGGCATCAGAGATGTTTAAGAACCCAACGCGAATCTCTGCAGAGGAAAGAGCCTAAGAGTGCACGGAGTAGCCATGCTCAGAGTCATAAAGCATTTTGCTCAGTTAAAACGCCTGCCTTTGTTTAGCAAGGGAAGAGCTGAAGTGCCTCTGTGCTAAACAGCAGGTACATAAACAAAGAAGGTATATAAACAAAAGGTTAATGTACAGTGGCTGGTGAAGAGCCTCAAACTGAACATTTCTCAGATGTCATGCTCGAGGACTAGGGTCAGAGGGAGCTGTAGCAGCAGGGAAGTAGGTTCATGCGATTAGACTTGTGTAAAGCCCTGATAAGATGCAGAGGACCAAGGCAGTTGACTGCAGCGTGAAGCACAAGGACCTGACCAGAATTAAACTCCTAGAAAGCAACTGGACTCAGTACCTTTTGCTGCAGCTTGTTTTTAGGGATGGAGGGCTTCCACACATCATATATTTTAAGACATTACAGTAACATGATATTTCATTGCTTTGTTTTCCAAACAGGCAAAGCACAGAAAATCAAGTCTTTTCATTTAGCAAGGAGGGAACAATATATTCACAATATTCAGATTTAACACCTAGTATTCAAATATCAAATCCAAACATCTCCAAGTCATGCTTGGCCACTTACAGATCTGGGTCTAGATCTAGCACACCTTCCCATCTTCCAAAGTCCTGGATGCTCAAGCCTATGGCTTAGATATTTCATGTTAGGGCCAGTTTTCATATTGTTAGAATGAGTGATTGCATGCCCTGTTTTAGCCCACTATTACTCTGACTATGCATGGAAATACTTCTCATTAGTTATTTGCATATGTTTTGTGCCCATTGTCATAATAGAGCATGTGCATGTTCTGAGCCTGATCCAAAGTCTACTGGAATGCACAGAGAAGTTTTCATTGACTTCAGCATGCTCTGGATCAGGCATTACTTGAGCCCTTGGACATACACATTCTTTTCTCCAGTTCCCATCCAAGAGCATCTGAAATTTGAACTGTGCCATAAACACTCAAAAGGGAGGTGAATTACCATTACAGTGAACAGATCCTTCTGTCTGAAATTCTCAGAAGGATTTTCCTAATGCTACTAAATGATGACAGTATCCTTACAGTTAGACAGGCTTTATTATTCCCATGTTGCAGAAACACACACACACATACACTCCCACACACTTTTAAGAGCCTGGGTTTGCAAAGCAGCTTGCCGATGGAGTGGGCACAGAACCAGGGATTGCTGGTTTTGCTCAGRTGCTACAGCCACTAGCCAACCCTCACTCCCTTAGACACTTGCTACAGGCGTATACGTAAGTTCAGGTGCAGGGTACCTTGTCATTCTGTCCAGAATCCCCAGTATGAAACTATGGGAGCCATTCATACAGTTTTCCCAGCTCTGAGTGTGGTCAGGGGGTGTAAATCTCTTCCACGACAGAGGACTTCCTGCTGGGTGATTCCTGTCTTTGCCCTGTTCTTGTCCTTTCCAGTAGTTTAAGAAAGCTGAAGCCAATGGAATGGTTGGTCATAATGCAGTTGAATGGTTGGTCATAATGCAGGCAGCTGTCAGTAAAGACCGATAAAAGTTCAGAAAAAGCAAAGCCGACAAGCCCCACTATGGAGGTTTTGCAGATTTGGTACAAAGCCCAGGGCCTGTGACTAGCAAGAGCAGTTCTGTGCTGCAGGGCCACAGGGCCACAATAGTGCCCRTTTTGCGTCCCAGCTCTGGAATAAACCTTAGCAGAACGGCCTGGGTAGTGTGTCCTGCTGCAAAGGCCATGTCGGGGTGTCATCACGGCCATGCTGTTTCTTCTGATGGACGCTCTACATAAAGGCTCRAAAAGAAAAGAGGAGCAGTGAGGGGTCAGGAGGGGATGATGAAACCTGGAAACTCACAGAAGTAATGGCAGCTTTTGGTCATTGGAACTGAGTATAAATTGCTTACGTGGTGCCCTCAGGTATATTGGTTCACTGACTTGTGGGAATGGTGGGAATGCTCTCCCACAGAGCAGAAGGCAYGACAAGGAGCCCAAGCAGTGTGGAAACTAATTTCACCTCAGCTCTGCTCCCTCCTGCCACATTTCTTTCCTGAGCACGCATGTGAAAAATCTCAAGGAAGATTTTCTTCTGAGAAACAGAAGAACAAAAGTCTTTGGGGGATATTGATGTCTTCTCTGGGATCCTATACCTGTGAAAAAACACAGTGAGATGTTTCTTGCTTCTTTTTCACTTCTCTTCAGTGAGCTCGATTGCCTTGGTACAGCCTTGGGCTCCCAGGTGGTCTCAACAGGTCTTGCAAAGCAGTGAAGGGACTGCCAGGTATCTGCTGGCAGAGCACGGAGCAAACCTGGTCTCCCTGTTCAGTATGAGGTTGTGCAGCACCCAGCTGTGCCCCTCTGGTTGCTTTATCTCCTTAACACCATGGCTGGGGAAAGAGTGATAGGCTCAGTTGGAAACCAGTGCGATTGAGCTTGAGCTGCACCTGAGCAAGCCCCAAAGAGCACATGCAGGAAATGCACAGATCAGAGGGGCTGGGTGCATTTCAGCCTATGTTCGCTCTTACCCTTAGGATGAAGAGGGAGCCCTTGAGGCAGGGAAATCTCTGAGAGTATGTGAATGTAAGGCAAGCTTTCTGCAAGCAGCAGATAGTAGAGTAGGCCACTGAGAGTGCAGAGCAATACAAGATGTATGTCATAAGAGCAATACAGGATGATGACTCCCACCACCATGCATATGTGACAAAATGGAGCCTGCTGCAGATACAAGAGCATCTCTGCAACTGAGATACAAGGAAGATCTATCTYGACACAGAATCTTCTCTATCTCTTAGTTTTCAGTTCAGTGTAGAACTACATTTTTTTTCTGGTTTCTTACAGGATGCTATAGGGAAAAACCATTGAATCAGTATAGTTAGCTAGATCTAACTAACATTTTTTCTTACATTCTCCATGTTTGGGAAAAAGCTGCTGAGGGAAATTGAGACAACCAAGCATGAAATATTTCAGACTTGGAGAAGGCCCCTCGCGCTGTTAGCAGCTTGATCCTTTCGTTCATCTTCTTCCTTTAAGGAACATAATCTGTAAAATACAGGGCAGGTCTCTATCTGTACCCCAGGTGAAAGCAGAACACTTATATTCCTAACCACCCTAATCTCATCTGATACCATACTGCAGCAAGCATAACTGCACAATGCTAGCTCGTTATACAGGTGGGTGAAAGACTGACCGGGTGTCACTCAACCACCAGAGATCTGAGCCCCTCAGCCCTGAATTATTTATTGATTTCTGTGGGTTTTGAGGGGCATTTTCAACAGTTTTCCACCACTTTCAATTGCTTGTTTTTGCTCTTTTGGCAGGACAAGAGCCCTGTGAATGTCACGTGTCACGGCCAGGTCAGGTCAGGATCCTTCCAGACATGAATCAGATGCTTTTTYGCTGTCAAGTCCCACAGCGAGATTGCTCATTTCTAAGGGCAGGCACTCAATAAATGCCTGGAATAACTCCAAAGGAAGGATAAAGATGTAGCTAACTCTCACTGAATGTCATACATCCCTTCAAATACAGGGTAGATGAAATAATACACTTCTGTCTGRAGGATGAGATATCAGCTCAGTTTAATCAGCTATGAGAAGAGCAAGGCTTATTTTATTCCATCTTTGAAAGTGCTTTTGAGATCTGAATGCACAGTGCCTGCATGCCGAAAAACTTGTCTCTCCTGTTTCTAAGTAGTCTATTTGTTTTGCTTCCCAATTCCTGTCCTAGTTTGAGACTACATCTGACAAAAACAGTACAAAAMCAGCCAGATTACCATGCCTATTCCATAATAATAATAAAAAAAATCAAAAGAATCTATCAGCTGAACTTTGGTTAAAGAACCAAAAGGATCAGCAGACAATCTGTGCCTATCTGTACCTATAGTTCGATTGAACAAGATGTTTTCCCAGTAAATTGATGAGACTGTGGTATAGCCTTGTATTGTTGGACCTCTTCCTTTCTCATGAAGATTATAGGTGTTAATTCCCTGTTTTGCTACACCTCTACATACGTGTCAATGCTGACAACCACTGATTAAGCATTTAGTTTTCAAAACTGATGAACGTGAAGGCTTTTTTACACAACCCATAATTAATCTAGGGAATTCAATGCTACAAGATATCAATAAGGTTAAATGCTTGTCAGATTCCAAAGTAAGATTTTTCTCCTTATATTATATGAATATATTAATATTAAGCCCTCTGCTCTTTGCTTGTACGGGAGCTGATATGACACCAGCAATGGGAGTTTGAGCTTCTCCTATCTTGCAATTAGGCAAGTAAATAAAGTATTATGGTTGCACCATAATACCAATGGTTGTACCATTCCTAATGTACCAATGGTTGTACCATTCCTAATACAACACTTTGTTTGTCTGGATCTTCTTAATAATTTGATCCAGTTTGTCTGGATCTTCTTAATAATTTATAGATATTACAGACAGGAGCTTGTCAGAAACTTGTCTGTGTGCTTGTGTATGAGAAATGCCAGTGCTAAGAAACTGAACCTCTTCACAGAACATATCAGCTTCATTTAATCTTTTGACAGAAGGCACAGACCAAAAAGGATCAAAAGTCTTCCCTTAACAGTTGTTGAGGTTTTGCAGAGCTGAGATGCTTGCAGTTGGATTTGCCATTCTGGGACTAGGAACCCAAATGCCCAAAGCAAGCTCAGCTGGAGCAAAATCTGCAGAATTTTGCAGACTCTCCACCACTCAGGTGTTCTAGTGTATCCTTAAGTAGGAATACATATTTAAATATAATATTATTCAATTTATTACAAAATAGAAATCCAAATTGCAAGCAACTGTTTTAATCCCTGCAATAGGTTTTAACCCCAAAACTAACTGCTAGAGGCTATTAAGAATAATCTTCAGATGTACTATAAATGCAAAAGTATTTGTAAGGGAGTCTTTGCAGAACTCTCTGATGCCTCGGAGACTGGTTACTGTCCAAGTGAAGTTGACCATCAAGACTGTTAGTTCCTAGGCCTTGCATCTCCCTATCTCATAAACACTGTATTTCAAAAAAAAAAAAAAAAAAAAAAAAAAAAAGATTATAATCACTTACCACTGGCTTCTCTGCCCTTTCCACCTGTTGTTTCTGCAATGGGCTTTTTATCTGGGGCAAGTCCAACCAGCAAAATGCACTTCAGAAATACCTGAAAACTGCATTAGTCCAAGTGAAATCTTTCTGGACTCTATTTCCTCTAAAGCTTGGTAGAAAGAATTGTATTAGTATTATGGATTCCCTGAACAGGACACCTGTAGTGACTCTGCCAATGACAAAGATGAATTGTTTCTATTGTAAGGTGTAATGAGTTCAGNTTGAGCTTCTCCTATCTTGCAATTAGGCAAGTAAATAAAGTATTATGGTTGCACCATAATACCAATGGTTGTACCATTCCTAATGTACCAATGGTACATTAGTATTAGTATTAGTATTATGGATTCCCTGAACAGGACACCTGTAGTGACTCTGCCAATGACAAAGATGAATTGTTTCTATTGTAAGGTGTAATGAGTTCAGATTCTGCTAACCTGCGGCTGGTCATCTCTGTTTCTATCTTCTTTATGACTTAATGTGTATGTAAAGCTGACAAGTGACAATTCCCTCAACAGGTGACAGATTAGCAACATAATTAAATTGTGTAAAAGTAGACAATCCCATAAGACTGCTGAAAAAGGTGTTATGACACTTCAAAAATGCTCCGAGGATGATGATTTTGCATTAATTCCATTGATACAGGGTGCCAAAGTGTGTTTGTGTGTTTGTGAGAGAGCTGCATGGAGGACTGAAGACTCTGGGGTCCTCTTGCCCAAGCTGTTGCTTGCGTTGGCATTGTGATCTCTGGAGGCTGCCTCTGAATGTGCTTGGAATGGGAAATTTCTGTAGGAAGGGCTCATTCATCAGCACCCAGGAGAGGATAATTCTGGGCAACTCTGTAATATTTGTATTACCAGACTGCCCAAACACCAGAAACCTTGAAACTGGTATTAGTGTTTAACAGCCTTTAGTGAGATTTCAGCTAAGATCTACTGAATGGAAAGCTGAGGAAGAATCTGCAGATTTGGCCCTGGTCACAGACAGAGCCACCCTTTCACTGCCTGAAGCCTGTTTTTATTCTGCTTAGTACAGCTAGTTGATTCAGGACAGAAAAATGAACCCTGAATGTGCCTTATTAAATAATTTGAAATATTCTGCAGTAATGCCCCAGAGGATATTGAATTGCTTCAACATACTGGAGGATCTCAGTTAACGGATACTATAAACTGTATTAGAAGCCTTCTGCACATAATGAACATAATGGTCTCCTTTTGCTAAAGTTGATGATGGTGACAGTGAAAGTGCTGTTACCACAAGGTAAGAAAGGTGAGGTAGAAAAAAAAATCATCTCCTTTCAGATCTTTATTGGAGAGATGACTTAAAATTTCAGTACGCATCATTTAGGTGCAAGCTCAGGCTGTTTTTTCTTTTTTTGTTTTATTTTTAGATGAAAGCCTAGGAGGTGGAAACCCTTACCCCTGCACAAAACGCAGCCTACCCAATTTCATTTTTAAAATCATCTTTCTGGCTCACTCTTGTCAGATTGCCTTTATCAACACACCTTCAAGATCTCAACTGCAAGTTTCTGAAATTAAATCAAAACATCAGTGTGAACTTCTTAATGGGATGTTGGGTGATTTGCAGTAGGAGAGATACAACAGTGTGAGTGAAATTCCTCTGGGTACTGCCTTAATAAAAGTGCAGGCTAATGAAGGTCCATGACCTATATTTACTTTTTTCTCTCCTTGGAATGATGGATGGTGCAAAACTGTGCCAGGTGCTGGAGGTGGCTCTCCCTTGGCATCGTCTGACTGACATCGCTTGCTTCGCTGGCAATGAATGGGAGCTCACTGGGGGCTGCTGTCCCCAAATTATAATCAACTAGTGACATCTGAGATGCCCTATGGATCTGAGACATCTCCACAGAGCTGCTAGAAGGACCTACTGCTAGAAGCAGACCCTCACTTTTGTAGCTGTAGGCCAGGGAAAATAACCCTAGAGCTTTCAATTTGGCTTRTATATCTAGACACCTGCTTAGCTTCTCAGGATTTGGTCCTGTGAAATAAGTGGGGACATCTCTTGTCTCTGGGCTGTTGTCCCAGACTAGGTGGCACTGTGYCAGTCTGCACACACCTCATTCTCTGAAGGTCTGCTCAGTTGAGGGCAGTCTAAAGACTGATTGCTTGTTCAAAGATACTGGGATCTGCTGTAAGGTTCACCAAAACTGGTATGTGTTTATGCAAACAGTTCTGCACTGATGAGTTCCTGAGAAGCATCTGTTGAGATCTGACCCTAGCAGGGCTGAGGAGCAATCACTGTGGYCTTTTTCTGATCTTCAGGCTGCAGAGATCCCCTCAGACAACTCTGCCTTGCAGGGACCCAGAGATGGATCCACAGGCTCTCAGGTTAGCTGGCTCCCTAGTGCTTGAGCATTTAGGAAAAAGGCAGCCTCTGGAGCAGGATTCCCGAYGTGCCTTTGCTCCTAGACCCCCTGGTCCTTGACAGCTCAGGCAGGTGGGCAAAACCTGAGCCAGGACTCCTGATTTTTCCCGACTCCTGATTTACTTTCTGTCCAGTGTCAATGCTGGCAGCAGCTGGGGATGTTGAAGAGCCTTCGTGCAGGCAGGATGAAATGCTGTTTATTTCACAGTGTTGATACTTTGGGGATTTAGATCTTGATCTAGGATATGAAAGTATCCTTAAAATAGGAATCTCTGTGAATCAGAAATTCATACTCCTGGCCAGCTCAGTTGGAATGGCTGCACTTATTCCTCCTGAAAACGAGGCCAGCTATCATGGACGCAGACACCAAATTTTAGGCACCTAGATTTGAAACCATTGGCTTTAAGATTTGTRACTGAAATCCCAGCAACCCTCCAACTGTTCTGAGGTTTATACTGAGGAGCTGCATCTGCTAGAAGTAAAAATCTGAATTTACATGAGTCACACATCAACTCATTCTATGGAAAGGCACAGCAATGCCAAAAAATCCTGTCTATGTGCCAGCAAAGCCATGTTTACATTGAAGCCTGTCAAATACAGCCCTAAAAACACTGCATAAATAGCTGGAAATATTGAATGTGCTGCTGCATCATAAAATTGAAAGTGTTAAACTATTGCAGATGGCCAATATGCATTATCTTCATCATCTATGAAAGTGAGGACTTCCCTTCATCGAGGGGGAGGCTCTGTCCTGATAGTCCTGGCTCCTGCCAGGAGAAGTGGACTGTCTTTTGCCAGCTTGTTCTGTAGCCAGAGTCGTCCTCTGCTGTCAGCAACCAACCGTCCTCTGCTGATAGTCAGTCCAACGTAGCAGCTCAGTGCTAAAAGAGAATATGCAAACTGTGAAAAAATGATGTAACTAGATATCTACGCAACTAGAGGGCAAATTCTATCATTAAACTGGTCTGGTTATCAGTCTTTGGTAGGCTGGCACTTCAGAGCCTTCRTGGATTTTTCTATACAGCACTTCATAAGAGTGGAGAATTACTGACGGCCCTCACTTTACGGATTGGAAACTGAGGCAGAAACAGACTTAGAGTTTCTCCAATARCAAAGACAGTCAATGTTTCCTTCATTTCTACAAGGTGTTCTTAGCATGCTGAGAGTTGTTCTGGCTAGCTCAGGTTCACAGAGGAAGTGGGCCGGATTCCAGCATTTCCATGTGAGTTTGCAAGGCTGAGGGTGGGTGCCCCAAAAATGACCCACCCCAGATAAAAATCGGTTCTTGAAAGCAGGATACTCTATAATTAGTTAGCTGCTGTGTGGCACATCGACAGCACTGCTGGCAGAAGATCCTTGGTATCTGGAGTGACAGGCAGTGCCTGAAGCACAGGACGACCTTTCTGCTGGTCCTACAACAGACCTGAGAAAGAGTCAATGCAGCTGGTGAGTGGAGCGACCAGTGGAGCTGTCAGCCCACAGGTCTGGGAATGACTTCAGCGACATGTGAACCCATCTGCCCACCTGCGTAGAGGGAAAACTTTTCCCAAAGGAAGCAATTGCATCAGTGTACCTGCTGGGTTTTATTTTCCATTCSTTACTATATGGAATTTCTCTTCTGATTATAGCAGTGTAATCTGAAGATGAGCCAATGCAAGGCTGCCGTGTTTAGTCACTGTCTGCTTTGTTATGTTTTAGTATGAATGTTTCAGCATGTCTATGATTTTCCCTAGTGCCTAATGAGTGATGGATGGAAAACAAAGTGTTCTAGAGTCCTGGCTAAAAAATAAAGTGAAATATACTGCTATTTCTACAGAATATAATTTCTTAGGTCCATTGGGACTTAACATTAATTGCATGGGACCACAGCAGTTCAGGCTCAGGACCAGGCTCAAGCATCCTTCAGTTGTGGCAAACCCACCTTGCCCAGTCTGTGAGCATCCTGAATGCTGCTATGGAGATCATTTTCCCAACTGATATCTGTGATTGCCTTGCTCAGATACTCCCACTAGAGGGTTCCCTGATTCCTTTCACTGAGGTTTCAAGTGTTTGTAGCTGTTTTAAAGACTCTCCTCAGCCTTTAAACACATACTCTTCCAYATTTGAATATCTCATTGACCATATCTTATTGAGCTGGAAGCTCACCACTATCATGAGCTTCCTGAATTTTCAAATGAGTGTTTATCTTTTCTCCCTTACAGGCACGTCCGAGACATGCAAGAGGAAATCCTCATAACTGTCTTCAGAATTTTCCTCCTTCTGGCCCCTAGTTTGAACTCTCTGTTTCCTTGTTCTCCATCTTGCCTCTCTGCATCTTGGTCTATACTTTTGTTGCAGACTCTCTGAGGAATTAAATGTCTCTCTCTCTCTTTTTTTTTTTTTTTTTTTTTTTCCTGGGCCCATACAATGCCTGAGATGGTGTGATTCTGGCTCATCATTAAGGTTATTTATAAATGCAACAAGCTGCTCCTACACGGCACAAGCTCTGGAAGCAGATTTTCTTACAGTCTTCAGGGGAAGAACCAGCCAGAAGACACAAACTTGACATTGGCACAGAGATCCCCAAAAGACTCTAGGATGRCCAGAGCCCAGAGCCTTCATTTGATTCATCTTACTCCTTCTCACTCCTACCTTGCTCTCCAAAACTTAACTCCTCCACCAAGATTTTCTACTCTCTTCCCCTGGCTCCCTCCTCACTTCTTGGTCTTCTTGACTTTGGATTCTTGGCTTTGCTCACAGATTCTGTGTATGTCAACAGCATTGGCTCCAGCACAACAAGGATTCCAGCACGATCTGCCTTCATAAATATGCTTAGAGAGTTCCTGAATACAGTTTGGTAACCAAAAGCTCAAAGTACAAAACTGAATGGGAAATTTGATATTTATTTACTTAAAATTTTAATTGTGTTTTTCATCATAGGCAGTAAAACTGAATGAATTTGTTTGCTCAGCTGCCTGAGATGGTCTTACTATATTGTTCAGTTTTCTTGACGTGATCTAGGCTAAAAGATACCTTTGGGGAGAATATAATATCTTTTTCAATATCTCCAGAGAGATATTGAAACATCTCTTATCCAAAATCTTATCCAGGCAGGTTTCAAGGAGAAGCTATTAGTTTCTGGGATTTACAAATGATTGGTAACCATACTCTTGACAAAAGACTTGATACTCCATGTAAGTACAGTCACAGTAACTCTTATCGGAGGCTACTTTGCATGAAACATGCATAAGGAGGCAATTGCTTTTGGGGAAGCTTTAGAATGATAGTGCATGGACYATTCATGACCAAATGCCTAGTGATTCATAGAAACATTACAATAGTGGGCAAGCCTTGTGGCTGCCAGGGTAATCCTGAGGGCAAATACAACACTACATATAACATATTTTCTAGTTGCACCTTAGTTCCTTGAGGTAACTCTGTTTTGTGAAGGATAGACCTGCTGCCATATCTATGATTCTATGATCTTACAAGAAGAGAAAATATTGCATGAAGGACAGCTGACCTTTTCTTCAATACACATTTCAGGSCTTTTACTATGTGTTTCTTCTATATTTGCAAAGTATTGATTATTGCATCTGTGTTCACAGTTTTCCAATAACACTACTAACAAAGGCAAAATCAGTTAAGGCATTAAAATCTTCCACCAAACTCCTAAGACCTGTTTCTGCCAGCTGGCAGAAATCAAGCAGGAAAAAAACCCAGTTCCTGATGACTGGCTAGTTAGTCTTCGACTAATAGCACAAGAATGAATCAACCTTATCCATCTTTTAGAAAGTGACATCACTATTCAAACACAGTACTTCATTTTAACTATGCATAGAGGAAAAGATTCAAAGTCTCAATGCTTTCCAATGCCCACAAGATGGTGCCATTCAATAATTTTCGGATGAGTAACTCTACCAGGGCATTGAGGAAGATGAACTAAGATAGATTTTTCTAAATCCAAGCCCAAGCATCATCCCAAGAGCACCTTGTGCTCAAACAGTTCACAGGATTTTATGAAGGAGCCTGAACTACCTTCTCACGTCTTCTGAGCTTTCCTCCATATGAGATGACTCTGCTGCATAATAAATCTTAGAGTGAAGACAGCCTCCCTAGTAGGATGCCTCTGTATTGGTTTTCTTAGAAATTACTATTAACTTTATGACCACAAAACATAGAGTTTTGTTTGCTTGGGAACAGGTTAGCTCATAGCACAGGAAAAGTGCCTGGCAACTGTCATTCCCATGAATATTCCACTTTCATTAGAGACTCTGCTTTGCCTTTCTGCCTCCTCATCTCCTGCTTGCTGGGACAAATTTGGATCCAGATGATTCTGCTACTAACCCGAAGGTTATCTTATTCCCTTCAGGTCTGTTCTTTTCTGAATGCCAAACTCACAAGAAGTCACGAGATCAATGACTTTTAGATCATGAAAACAGCGTATGTTAAGCAGACATTAAAATTGTTGCTGGAGGATGTATACTGTCCTCATAAACACAAGCACTAGATTAGCAGAGCAAAGAGTCAAAGCAATCTTTCACAGAAAATTAAAGCTCTTTAACAGATTAAGGKTTTTTTTCTATTTTCTTCTCCTCTAGGCAACTTCATCTGTGCCACTATTCATAATTCTAATGAAATTCAGATAATAATCCAGCTGAAGCTCTTGATAGCACCTCCGCCTGTGGCAGTTCTTTACTCTATGGCCTGGAGGAATGCAGAGGAAAATTGTGTAAGCATATCCTTCAAAGGCAATATGTTACACTTGTGAGCGGGGCTGTCTCAAATATGTCAGTAAGGCATATGTTTACCATTATGCAATTTCTAGAGCAGAACAGGTAAATGAGCAGGAAAAGGGCTATCCCTACTTACTACTCACTGGAGGAGTGCCAGGAACATGAAGGTAAAAGGAGAGTCTCCTAAGACGAGACTCAAATGAAGTGTGAGGAGCCACATGCTACATAGAGAAAAGGGTCACAAAGGCAGAATTTAGCACTTGTCTTCTGACTTGCGTATTTTTGTTACCTCTTTTGTTATCACTTGTATAGAGATCTATAAAACCATCAAAAATGAGATAGGGTGGGAGAGGAGCAATAGTAAACTATCATTCATTGTATTTTGAGGTACAACAAGAAGAAATGAAACTAGTACTTAGCAAGTTTGCTACAGACAGAAGGAATGGCTCTTCATATCACATAGACAAGCAACTAGGCAAATTCTTACAAGAAAAAAAAAACACAGAGAGTTTTTGACAGCAACTTCTCACTCAAAAATCCTGTAAGCTGCAAATTGCTGAGGCAAAGAAAGCAGCCTAAGAAGGAACCTACAAAAATATCTATCTAGAAAAATCATAAGAGCTGGGGCATATTACCAGTGACTAGGCTAACTTTACAGTCATTTTTACCTGCAGGAAGTGGAGTACTTTGGGCTGATCTGCCTCACATCAATCCAGAAGGAACATGGAGCATGTCCTCTTGAAATCCATTCCTAAATGGGTAAAGGACAATAAAATAATTAGGAACATTTAACATGGATTTATCAAGGACAAATGCCAGCCAGACGGCCTTCTAGTCAAATGATTGCTGTGGGGACTAAGTAACCATGGCAAGCTTGAGGCCTGGACTAATGGGAGCCTCATGAATCCCCGCAAGGAGTGAGGTGCTCGGCACCTAGGACGGGTCCTCCTGCAGCAGTGCTGGGAGGGAAGCAATAGGTTGAGCAGTCCTGCTGGAGAGGSCCCAGCATTAGAGAGGACACCAAGGCATTGCAGGTAGGGTAGGCAGCACCTTGGGCAGTGTTTGGAGGCCTGTGGCCATGGCTAGCAGTGGGGAAAATCGCTATCCCTGCCCACTTGGTGGTGGCGAGGCCACAMCTGGGTTACAGTACCACCCTCAGCTCCTCTTCATCCTCTTGACCTGAAGAGGAATATGGAAATGAAGGCAGGGCCTAGGGCAGCTGCCAGGATGGTGAAGGATCTTGAGTAGATCAATCCTGAGGAGGGGCCAGGGGGCCTGGGCTTACTGAGGTTCAGAAGAGGTGATGGAGGGGAGCAGAATACAACCTCCCAAGGGAGAAGTGTAAGCATGGCAGAGCCCCATCCTTCTCTAGTAGCAGACAACACCAGAAAGTGAGCGGAGATAGTCACAGTTTGCAGTTTTGTGTTCTGGAGATTAAAGGCTCTATAATCCTAGAAAAATCCAGTGTTTTCCTTGGGCATCTTCCTTGGCCTAGCTGAAGGAAATGTTAGAATATCGGAAGGGAAAGGAACCTTTCAGAAGAAAACATTTATGGAAAAATATGAGGAAAAATGGTGGAAAATACTCTTAAAAACTCTAAGTCTAATGATCTTTCCCCATTTCTATCCCTACTAGTACAATATAATTTTGGCATATATGATAGGCATACTTGATAGCCATATTTGTCCAGATAGGTTATATATTACTTAATATTTATATGGTTTGAAATGACTACAGATTTCTCTGAGATCCTATTTCCTTGGTGTTCTTCTGTATTTGCATTCATAACATTATGATGGATGAGCTCAAGTTAAACAGCCTAGGATTTGAAGATGTGGTGTTTCCGGATCTGAAAATCTCCAGGCCAATTAGCCCTTGACTAGATCAAATGTTAGATTTCCTTAATCTCCAGTCATGTTAAGAGCTGAGGGTTTGGAGGCTGGTCCTATATATAATGTTTCATTTCTCTTTATTACAGCTTTCTTGTGCTAGCACTCAAACTTCAGCAGAGGAGCCACAGGCTATGACTTGAAGCTGCAGATCTGCTGTTTGAGAATCAATCAATCAGACAGCAATGGAACATCACATCTCATATTCTGGACAGCCAGGCTCTTCAAAATGTTTTCCAAGAAAATTATCTGCACAGAGTTCTGTAAAAATCTAATTCTACCCCATTAACCAAGAGCTTATAACCAGCTCAGAAGAAAATTCAGGTATAATAGCCCTATGAAAAATGTGCCAGCACTTAGTCAATTCATTTATCTATTCACTAAATGGATGCTTTAAAACCAAGAGACTGACCTCTTTAACCTCCTTGGTTAATGTTTCCAGATGACATGCCAAACATATCCATTTCATAAAATCACATTAAAATTAGAGATGGGCAATGTCTGGTGGGTCATCTTGGTTAAGCAGGATTGTTCCATTAAAAATAATACTGAAATTGTATTAACAAAGCTTTGAGACATAAAAATCATTTCTATTCCTTCTCCATTTTGCTGGCCCTTGCTTATTATCTGCATCTCAGCTGCTGCTCAGGGTCTCAGTTTTGTATTAAGATACCCGTTGTACAAAGACAGAAGAGAGARGGGGTCCATCTGCCAGCAAATCAGCCCAACACGAGATATAAGACAACAGAYAGAGGCTAGCTCCAGGTCAGCCACACTCATAAATAAAGGGTCASAGCTGGCTAACATGCTAGGCAGCARATTTAGTATAATATCAGTCTAATCCTCAGTGAGATTTCCATAGAGCTTATGGCAGAAGAATTTTAGGGAGGGAGTCATAGGACAGTTTTGAAGTGATGTCATGGTGTTGTAGTGCTATGCTGGCTCCTTTTCTGCAGGAGAAGAGTGGAATTTGTGGAGTAGTATGTGTGGAAAAGAAGAACAACTGGTCAATGACTGTGGTGTCCTGTGCAGAACAAAGACAGGATTACATGAAAAGAGGACTTAAAAGGCCTTTAAAGAGAAGATGAGACATTCGTTTTCAGTGCTGCTGACAGAGAAGCTTGCAAAGCCACGGCAGGGAATGATGATGATGAGGCAGTAGGAGGGTCACCTCTTTTGATGTTCTCCGTGCTCTGCTTTCTAATCCTCTCTGGTTTCGCGTGGCTTCCCACCTAAGGGATCCACATTCTTCCTCTCCAATATGCTTCCATTTGTTGTTTTGAGTAGCCTCTTGGATGAACTTTAATGTTCCTATTCAAATTGTGAAGACTGTCTTATTCTGAGTCAAACAAATGAACATTTCAATGGCTCTACTCAGTCCCTAACAGTCTATCCCTAACAGTGTCAAAAAGTCAAATGCTTGAGGAGGTTTCAGGGGATGTTAATGGGCATCTGACTGTTATTGTTTGCACTCCTCTCTGCAGTAGTTGTTACTATTAGTTATAGAAAGAGAAAGGACCAGAGACACCTGGAGACAAAGAGGGAAATTCAGGCAGCTTGACATGTGAAAACCCAAATGTGTTGCAAGGAGTTTGGAACCAGTGYTGTCTCAAGCACCTGCTCTGTATCACAGCCCTGTGCTCCGTGGCTCTTCATGAGTACATCAGAAATCTGTAGAAGTCTGGAATCAGAGATGATGCACCATCCTGAATGAGAGTGCTGTGTTCAGAACCATTGAAGCTGTCAGATTTACAACCCAGGAAAGTCACAAGGACATAACAAGAGCAACTCTGGAGAATTTGGCTGCTTCTAATTAAAGTCAGAAGTTGGATGTGCTTCAGGCAGGATATAGATCCGAGGATAAGTACAGAATACCCTTTTTAAAGAAAAATACCACAAACACTAGCTTTACCTAGGAAGACTGTGGGATATTTGCTACTGGAGTAGTTTAAAAATGTTAAGGAGGATCTAGAAGTGCTTGCTTCTGCCTCAGCCCAGGAAGCTGACCTTGAGATACTGAGCTGTCTTTTAACTCTTCATGCTCTGAGTCTGTGGCATCAAATGGTAACTTTCTGTATCAAAAACATGCCATTGAGACAATGAATGGGACTTTTTTCTTTGTGGTAATCTTGACAGTTTGTGACAGCTGATGCCATCAAATCATTTTTATTGCAGTCTGTTGTGGCACCTTGTTGGTCAGCCATCTGAATGCAAACGCAGTAAACTTGTGTGAACAAAAATTGACCTGCAACAGCACCCAGGCATCTGCAGCTGCAGGCTCCTGCTTTATTTATAGCTCACTAGCACAGGCAAACTGCATGCTGCCCATCTCTGGCGCTACATATGAGTTAGCAGCAACTTCCTAAAGGCTAAACTGTATTTGCAGAAAAGATTGCTTTATCCCAGTCACCACTATGGACAGACATAAAGTAATCTCTATTGACATCTGAACGCTAAGCCTGCTTATCTGATAATGTGAGGTCAGACCCTCGGAGTGATAGGGGTATTTGTTTATAGTAACAATTGTGATTACTTTGCAAAAGGGTATGTCTCAGGGAGTTATTTAAAATAATCTCAGGCCAAAATGCAGATTCCTGAGAAAATAAGGGTTTTAATACCATATCATTTTCTATCAGGATGCTTTTAATCACCCAGACACAAAATAGCTATGACATATTTCCTTCAGGAGATCAACCTAATCAGATGTCATCTTGCAGAGTTTAAACTGACTTGTGCAATAGGAAGGAAGCTCTCCCCACCAGACACAGTACGTGCTGCTGGCAGAGGTCTCACGCAGCCACCGTGGCTGGGCACAAGCTGCACCRGCCTGGGCGCCAGGCAGGACTGGCAGCCCAGGCAGGACTCACACGCAGTTGGCTGCTGCCTGTCTCAGGTGAGGGGCTGAGTGTCCCCTGCCTTCCCCTGCCCCTACAGCTCTCCTGCCTCTGCCCACCCACCTCTCCACACAGGGAAATGTCCCCTATCCCCCTGTCAAACTTGTCTGACCTTGGCCAGTGGGATCCCAATTTACTAGGGAGCGACTGAAGGGGTAACAGAWGGACAAACAGCATGACTGCAGAAGTCCTGTTTCCTTAGACAACTAGGCTGAACAGCCCTTACTGCTTTGGAACAGCAAATATCACGTCACATGTAAATAGCAACTGCTTGCTCCAGCCTCATGTCTCTTCTGGCTCCAAAACCACAAAGGCCAAGTGACACATTGCAATAACTGCACTGGCTACAACAGCTGAGCTGCTCTCCTCTAGGTATTCAGGTCCTATTTCGCAAAGCCCTGCCACAGGGCACCCTTTGCCATGTGGCAGGCAAGCTGTGCAGTTCCCTCTCCAAATCTTTTCGTCCTTCCTCATCATCCTGACCAGGTCTGATTCCAGCCTGGAAGAGCTGCTGCCACTCCGCTTCTCTGTGACATGGAGGGAAGGCATCTGAGAAAAGGGTACTCAACTGGAGCTCAAATACAACTGTTAGTTATGTTGTAGCCTAGAACTACAATTATTTTCAATACTAAACATTGCTAATGAATGTAATTATTAGTTATGCCATGAACATTAATCACAAAATCCCTGTAAAATATTAAGAAGACAGAAGAATCTAAATGAATGTCTCATTCACCTAAAGTAGCAAGGCATTTACCTCWGGGTTTTTAACTCCTACCAGCACTCAAACCATGCAGAGTTCCAATAGCACCTGCCTTCAGAGCACAGCAGGGCAGGCTGGTCACTAAGACAGGGCTCAAGGCAGAGAAAGAGGAAGAGGGACAGCAGCCTGTCTGAGGGTAAAAGAAGCTAGAAGAGAAAGGCAGAGAAGATAAATAGGGAACACATTTCTGAGGAGGCTGGTGGGCTTCTCTTGCCAAAGAAATAGGCTCATACTTAAGATTTAAGAATTTATGCACATCTTGTGTTGTACCCAGCTATCTAGATTTTCAGAAGGACCTTAGAAACAGCTGCCTTCCTGGCTCCCTGTAGGCAGTAGCCTGATTGCCCCCATTTTCCTACTTGGTCCCTGGAGCAACTAACGGGTTCACTTGACCTGGAGCTGCTCTAGCTCTACCTTTCCGCAGCGCATCTGGCTGGCAGCCTTAGGCGAGTGAGCTTCAGTGGGCTAAGGGAGGGAGAAAGCCGAGCACGTGGCCGTGCACAGGCGTGTGAGGATGTGTGCTCACCTGCATCAAAACAGAAAGGGCGCTGCTCTGTGACCAGCTGAAGGGAGAAGGCAACATTATTTGTTATTTTTCTCCTACGGAAGTAATGTAAGCTCTAGGAAAGCCCTGGATCATGTTACTTAACAGAAGTCACTTGACTGAAGGAAGTGGCAACCAATTAATTCCACAAATTGTTTCCTTAGAGTCTCCATCATTTTATCTATAAACATCTACAAATTATCCTCCTTGAATTCCTCCTTAAAATTCTTCTTTGCAGGAATGCAAATAACAAACAAGCCTCCTAACATGCTGTCTTATGCTGTCTATCCTTATCTCTTTCTCTCCTTTTGCTTCCATGCTGAAATAAGGAATGCTAGACCTCAACATGTTTCTTCAGTGCTGTTTACTCCCAATCTGCGTTGTTTCCATTTCTGTGCCTGCAAATACAAGCTACTGCTGGAGCCCCATCTGAAAGAAAATACAGTAGCATATGGTCAGCAAATGCAGCTCGCTCAGCTCTTGTCTTAGATTCTATTTCCTAGTGCTTCTCTGGGGGATCAGAGCTGATTAAACATGCCAGTCTATTTCCCTGCATTGGAAAGATCTGCAGATTATCCTTCAGGAAAAGGGAAGCATGAAAAAGTAACCCAGTAACCGAGAGCAGTTTGCTGTATGGTGAAAGCTGTGATCGCACTTAGAAATGGTTAAAACACAACACTAAGAAAGAGGCACCTCAGTGACTACTGCGCCCTTTAGCTCCTTTGAGAACAGCAGTTGCTGGTGGTTGTGTGATGGTCAAATCTCTGCTGAGAGCTGAAGGAGAAGCACCAGCTCATCACATGGCCTAACAAAAGGGCACTCCTTCAGTTCCATGTTCAACCACAGCCCCACACACCATCCGAGGGCTGGAGAAATAAGTAGTAATGTCCTACAGGTCAGAAATTTTCACTGTCCAAATCCCACAAGCTATTGAAAGGTAAAAGAGCCAGGAAATCACTGAATTACTCCTGGCTTTTCACAATCAGGACCACAGAATTACAAATTTGCCAGGAGTCTGTAAGTATCCATATGTAAGGGAATGTCCCTCCATATGTTCACTGTGTCCACAGCAGGCTAAGCGGTGGTAGGAAGTTCTTCTGGTCTGGAAGAGGAATAGGCATCTTTCAGGAAGGCTAAAACTGCCAACTGAGTAAAGCTGTCCCTGGCATTACTGCTGTCCCAGTGATGAACATCCATCAGCTTTCAGTCACAGAAGCCCACTAACATTTGCCTACCTTAGTGCAAGGCCTTGTCAGGGTGCCCAAAGATGTACAGTCAAATACATTCAAACTCTCAGACATGCCCATCAGCCATTACTCCTGATCATGTTTCTTCAACCCATTCGGAAAATCAATGTTATGGGAAGCTCCAGACCACCGTGGGAATGCAGGGTGCMTGAGGCGGGAGTCTGGACGTGGACTTGGCCAGTGGAGCCATGTCCCCAGTGAGAAGGCTTTTGGAGACATTGCTATTTCAGCCACCTGAAATGTCCAGAAAGAAGTAAATCACTAGCTAAATTTGACATTTTCTCATTTTCTTTTTTTTTTTTTTTATTTTTCTCGCTGGACTCTTGAACCCCGGGCTGGCAGGGACAAGGTTGCCGAGCTTTGCTGCCGAGGCCGCCCTGCCCATCAGCCAGCTCAGCAGCCCCTCGCGCGCCGTCCCAGCCTCGTGTTGCGCGTTCCCACGCTGCTCCGAAGCACCTGGCAGTTTAGGATCCACCTCATCTGTCCARGATAAGGAATCTTTGCTTAAATTCAGGACCCTATAACCTTCCAAGCTGCATTTTTGTTTCTTTTTTCACATTTCTACATAAACCCAGGAGCATCTCACTGCAGGGAAAACGCACAGACAGTGCAAGGCTAATGTGAACTGGCAGCACTGCATCTATCCYCGTGCAAACGCTGCTCAATATCGGGCTGCCCCCCTGCCTACGCGGGGAGCCAGGGGGCTGCCCCACGTTATCCTCGCAGACTGGCACTGGCCAGCGTGCCACAAGCAGCTTTGCCAGGATCAGAGAGCACAGCCTCCTGTTGGAAACAAAACGCAAAGCAAGCCCTGCCAAAGTCAGATGGTGACTAATCCACTCAAATAATTACTTATGGCACAAATGATGCTGACTTTCATAACCCGATACTCCCTGCGAACCACTGTGACTGAAAGCACTCTGTGGATTTGTCAGCCTGCCCTCTGTGTAGGCCCCAGACTTCTTTGTTTCTTCTTCCCTTTGCAGATCCAAACTGGTATCACTCGGAGTTTTTCAAAGAGTGTGTTTTTAGCTCTGCTGACAGAAACAAACAAAACAAAACAAAACAAAACAAAAGGGGAGTGGGGTGGGGAAAAGGGCTAATATCAATAAGGTTTTTCCACTGTACATGTAGTAAAAATCACAGCACGCAGCTGGGATCAGTCCCCCTCAGATGGAGCAGGCAATCGGCCTTTGTGAGCATTATCTGCCAAGTAATTAAAAAGTACCGTCTTCCTAGACAGTTGTCCACACRAGGCTTTTTGCCCCCAGTTTTCCAGGTGGTTTAGTTGCGCTGGTGGGAACACTAAGGGATAATCAGGAAGGCTGATCACAAACGATGAGCTTGCACTGAGCTGCACGTTTCAGTGGGAACTGGGCCAGGACAGAAAGGAAGGAAGGAAGGAAGATTGCAGCCACAAAGTCACCAATATATTAAAAATCCATGTCCAAAGACCTGTGCCTCTGTGTCAGTACCATGTTGAATTATTAAAGCTGAAATTACTTTCCAAGGCTAATTTCATTCCCTGCTTGCGCTCGCTGATCCTGCCTAGCAACAGAGGTGACCTCTCGAGGTTGCTTCTAGCAGCGTTTCACCGGCTCAGCTTCCTCACTGGCTGCAGCTCCTTCCCATCCACACACYGCAACAAGAAGAGCCAGTTTCTCTTTCTCTTCTAGGCAGGGTTATCCTCCAGTTGTTGCCTGACAGATCAGCTTGGTGGCATTTTAAGTTATAAACACTCTCAAGGAAAATCTAAATCCCCCAGAAAACAGTTCATCTGTAAGTAAAAATAAGTATCTATGAGTCATTCCTTGTTTAAAATCAGCACTTAGAAGAATTCAAGTTGTATCACGGTAGGAAAAGCTTTTGTTTGCCTTTAACAAAAGCAGGGTAACTCCATCATAAGGGTCTGGCTTTCTTAAGGTTTTCTTCCCTCAGCTTCAGGAAAGGATGAAACACAGACCCCTCAAGCACCAGACAATCCCAGCTGTTCCCTCCACTTCTCTCTCCCCAGTCAGGGTGGATTTAATGTAAGCTCTTAATTATAGCTCTCAATCTTAAAAAAAAAAAGAAAGGCTCACTGGAAAAATAAGGTAGCAATTACGCAGAGCTCCTCCTGTCACTCAGAGGGGYGTGTAAGGAGTTAACTGGTTCCCCACAGCTGGGGCAGCCCCTAGTGCCCTGCAAATCCCTGTGTGCAGACTGCAGCCCACTGCAGGCTGTGCCTGAGGGAGTGGGAATAGATTAACCCCTTTCTTACCAGCACTGGAACTGGCCTAACACCTGAATTCAACTGTCTTGACTAATGTGACCAGCAGTGTTTAGCCTTTGGTTCCCAAATCCCACTGAGTATTTCAGGTGCACAGYCAAGGGTCAAATGGGACAGATTTGGAAAATTTTTGTGAATTAAACCTGGCATTGATTTCCTYTGTGTTCACTGAAATGCATGTCTGAGTACAGCTCAGGTCCTGAGAGCAAGTGCTCTCAGCCAGCTTAGGAGGCAGGAGAAATTAGGAAAATAGTAAAGGTCCAATGGGTTTCTGCCATCACACAGAGCCCTACAGGGGATCTGCTTGTAGGAGCAACAGCAAAATCCCTGCGTTCTGTGAGCAGTTTCTTTGTATAGGCTCATCTCAGCACAGATCTGCCTCCTGTTCATTACAGCAGTAATAACTTCCTCTTCCCTTCCTGACCCCATAGCAGTCTTGCTATAGCTGCCACAATTAGCCATGTGTAAAACCAAAGGGATGCTTTTACAGGAAATATCAGGAAATTACTTCCATTTCCCTTTCATGTATGTAGTTTCTAGGAAMAAGGAAAAAGTGCAGCATTATTTGGAAAGCTGGGTCCTGCTCAGCTGGTAGAGAAGATTTYTGATGATTCTTGATGCTGTGGGTCTCAATTTGAGAACTGTTATCTAATCTGCCTGTCTGATATGGAGCAGTTATAATTCTACAAAACTCTGCTGGAGCATAGTTTAGCCAAGGCTTAAAAGGCTTTATAGATAGCAAAGCAATAGAGTCAAGCATGCGGTGCATGGTGAGGAAGAGCAATCTCCAAGAAACTCCCAAACAGAACTTTTCTTGAGGCAACAAGACTGGTATTACAGTGCCGTATGCATCAAAGCTCCTTTTATAAGGTGGTCTCCAACTTTAATTACTGCCTTGAGGTATTTCCAAATGGATTAGACACAGGGCTAATTCAGGTTTTTTGCTCAACTTACTCATTTCAAGCAGTGGCATTGGACAAAGTTCTCTGGGTTCCAGCTCTACATGTGTTTCTAGGCCTTATTCTAGCATTGCTTAGGCTTTCTGTGCTCAACGGATAACTCAGATTGGAATTTAGAGCTCCCTACATGCAATAAAAGATCAGATTGTGAGTGTAGGCCAAGGAGCTGAGGAACACACAAACAGGCACCTTCACAGCTGCAAGGGAGGGCTAGGGATGACRAACCCTCGAGTGCTGAGAGACAACACAGAGAGATATGCCCCACAAAAGGAAATCTCCCAGGTTGCTCAGGATAAAAACCCAGCAGTRATGAAGTCTTGATGAACCTAAACGGATCATTCAGCAACCATGTCTTGTGCAGTGCAATTTTGTTGACGTTTCGCTCATGGGTACCCGGCGTGAGTCACTGCACAGCAGCCTCCCCCCAGCTCAGCCCAGCCCCACCATGTTCATTTTCCAGCTATTTTGACAGCTATTAGTAGCAGGGAGCTAGCACAGATGCAAGTACGTGGGCTGCCTGCGATGGCTGTGTGGAGGTTTAACRTGGCTTATGCATCACTGTCCCAGAGCTGGCACGTGGGCAGCAGCGCGACACTCCAGCAGCTATCGGTAGCCCTTAATGGTGTCTTCAGCAGCTGTGGGGTAGTGAAGACGACAGAAAACTCACCCAGCTGCTTTCCGTGGCTTAGCAAGCTCTGAAATAAATTGCTAGGCGAGGCTTTTCACAATGCTTCTGGCAGACTTTGACACGTTTCTTTCTAATCCATCTCTTAGCTCTGTAATTCTGCTTTTTCGCCCCTAGACTTCAGCTATTCCACTTGTTTTGCCAGCCCCCACATTTTTGTGCAAGTGTCACTGAATCCATCTTGTTTACTTACTAATTTTAATGAAAAAGTATTGCACTGTTGCTCTCCTTTGGGAAGTACCTTTGCTCAGGGCTTGTATAACCCATGAGAAGTCACATCTTCTTGGTCTCAAGTGATTACACTGCCTGTATATTGTAAAGATCTAAGTTTGCTTCTCACGTGGGGACAACAGAAAAAGCAAAACAAAACAGCTAGGAGCCCCAATAGGAGCGATCTGCAGATTAAAGCTGGCAGGGAAGGAAAAGTACAGAAAGACTCCGTGAAGTTACTGGTGGATTGGTGTGGAGGACAAATGAATATAATAAAAYGTAGGTCAACTGATGACTGAGCTTAAAAATGTCTCAGACCTGGCATTTCCATACTGTTCTGCTGATATTTCTCCTCCCTGCTTGCTTTGTTCTGAATAATCAAGTGAAATCTCCCCAAAGTGAGCGAGAAATAGCCCATAGTATATATGATTTTGGGGGGAGGGCAAAAAAATGCAAGGAACTGGAATGAGATCAGACACCTTTCTCTTGTTAAGTCACCAGATTTGAACCTAAGACTCCCACCAGTATAAGACCATTACATTTCCCTGCAGTATCAAACTAAATTATAATAGCTGAATTAAAGGGGCAGGGACAGAAGGTACCAGGGAATCCCAATGGAGGGGCTTAAGTGTGAGGAATTCAAATAAACCTGGTCCTATCACCTGCTTCCTATTTTAAGGACTTTAAGGGTGCTATTTTAACTCCCAAATATGTTCAGGGCCACTCAGGGCCCTGATTGGCTTTACTTGACCTGATCAGTCTCACCTGGAGCCTCCCCTAAACCTGAGAACTACATTTAAGCTCATGCAGGAGACTTAGTTCCTCAGTGCCTGCTTGAGCTTTGCTGTAGAAGTACTTGTCTGTAGCCTTGATGCTAGGCTAGACCTTAGCTCTTTGCTTCAGGTAGCCTTTCTCCTGTAAGGTAAGAGCTGTAGCTTGTCTCTGGTCCTGTCTGTTTTTCATCTAGACCCCCTGGATGGCCCCTGGATCTGGCTCCTGACTTGCTGGGGCTGTTGATGGGCCCTGCTATTGGCATCTGGCTCTGCCTGCTGTGYCCACGTCTTCTGGGGCTGTGCCCTGTGGGTGAGGACACAGCCTGTGCTGGGATGCCCTTGGCTCCTGCCTGGCCCTCCCTTGGGGAGCAGCTGGCTCTTGCTGCTTCCTGACAACTACTGTGGAATTAATTCTGCCCTGATTTAAATTAATGAAAAATACTTCAATCTAGTGTCCTTTAAAAGCTATTTAGCTCTTCRTTGGTAGCATTTTTTTTCAAATTGCTACATAATTTGTGTATYTGAACATTGCCTGTTCAGTTTAGCATGTGCAGAGATCATTCTTCACATTATTTTCAAAGGCTAAGATCTAACATTATATTGGTTACTTAGTTCAGGCTAATAAGCCTCTTAAAACCAATCTAGGTTTCATCAAAGCATCTGTGCAAGTACAGATTTATGCAGGGATGATCACCTCATCTAGCCTCCCACACTCCAGCCCGGAGCTGGACTATGAGCTACATTCCTGTTGCCAAAGTCTCTGAAATGAATGGGAGTGAAGCACTTGCATGATGCATTTAAAAAAAAAAAAAAAAAAAAAAATCTGTCTTAATATAATAATAATTAGCTGTCACATTAGCAGATGCCTACAAGCTTGACTAATAATGATGCAGTAACAGTAATGATGGAATAGTCTTCCAGACTTTATTGACGAATTGCTGCTCCCTTCCTTGTGCCCCCTTGGAACCGTGGCGTGTCTAACCCTTCCGTAACAGCTTCCTCCTGCAGGATGCCGTGGGCTGTGCCCYGCACCCACGCTGTGAGAGCACCAGTCGCACATCCATGCGGCACTGCTGCAGCTCAGCTCCTTGCTGGGTACTGTCAATGCCCACCTGCATCATCATCTGCAAAGCCTGATACCCCCCTCATGTGTCGCATTTCTGCAAAACTTGGAGGAGAGCATGTTCACCTCTGCTGAATGTGATCAGCCTTCTCGCACAGTACTAGCGAAGCAACAAAATTGAGTCAGGAACATTGTGGGCTTGGGAGGTGCGTGCATTTCTCCCATGGCTTCGTGAGCACATCTGAGTTCAGGCCTGTAATACTCCCTACTGTTCTGGCACTGAGCTATTTCACCAGCTCACGAGTGATTCAGACCTGCTTTACAATCCACTGCAGCCTCCCCTTGAGCTGGCCCTGTGCAAGGCTGGTGACATGCGCTGACCATTGCCACGTGGTGTGCCCTGTGCTGCAGGCAGCTGGCCAAGGGGAAGCCACCGAGCGTGGCTCCCAGCCAGACCAGAGCCTGCCGAGCACCACGAGTGGAGAACTCCTTGCTTCACATCCCCACCTTGTCCAGTCCTGCTATTCCCACGCTGGCAAAGCAGGGGCTCCYGGTCACTCCCTTTGGGTGCTCCTTTTTTTTTTTTTTCCTCACAGTGAGGACTGTGCTTGTACTCGGTTTTGCTRAGTACTTTAAAATCTGTGCATAGATGATACTTTAAATACAAAGCACCATAGTGATTCCTAATTTCAGATGTAAGATATGCAACCAGTTTCCAGCTTTGCATTGTTATTATTACCTGAGAAAGAAAGAGATGCCTTCTCCACTCCCGTGGCAGTCTCAGCAATGCCCTACAGCAAGTCACGTGTCACCTTGCCTACTTCATTCCAAAGAGTTAACAATATTGTTACAGGCTTTTCAGGTGGCCTCTGAGCTGATTGTGKTGTTCACGGAGCTGGTCTGCTATAGCTCTGGAGAACAAACATTTCCTAGTCCTACAGCAAGCTCCACTTGCTAAAGCGGCCTCTTGAAGGAGATGGTGCCACCCCTGTGTGAGTACAGCTGGATGGAAAGGGGAGAGCTGGAGTTTTGTTTACTGAAGAGTCTCCATCTTGGAGCATTTTGGAATTTCAAGCATGGACAGGCATGCACTAAGTGCTCTCCCCAACGTTATCTGCTCTCACAGTGATGTTTGCCTACAAGCATGTGTTGTCAGGCTGTCAYTAAGGTCACAAAACAAGGCTCCTGCTCCAATCCATTGGTATGGCAGAAACTACTGGCAGGTATGGCAGGAATAGGACTTACTTCCCCCACACTACTGAAATATAAGTCCTATTCCTGCTCCAAATTTTCATGGAGGTAAGTTGTTGTCTCCAGACTCTGCTTGCCTTCTGCTCCTTTCTAATCTAGCAACCMTTTTAATATCTTAGAATTGTTATTTACTGTGGACAAAAGCAAGTACTAAGTCTAGAGTAGGGAGTTTCGCTTCATAAGAAAGAAGAGAAACTCATACCTTATTTTGACATCTACAGGTGAGAAGGAGTGATACTGTTAGACTAACAGCAATATTGAATTAGCTCCAAGACCTGCAAGGAAATGTTATGTTAAGTGGAACAAATGATACCCTGAGCTTCAAGAACAGCAAATGACAAAGATGGACAGCACTGAGAGGATCTCTTCTCATTCTCATGTCTATAAAGCAAAAAAGGTAACAGACTAGTCTAATTTCTTGATGGGTRCAGTCAGAAAACAATTATCAAAAGAATTCATCAGGGTTTTATGCACATGTCTTCCCAAGCTAGCAGTTTCCTCTGACTGTACTGGAAAGCAGGCATCTGGCCTAGCCATTAAAACGTGTCCTATTCTGTATGTGCTTTGACTCTGCTTGTGTTGGGCTCTTTCTAGCCTGGTCTCTTTGTTTCCATCCAGCGCTCCCTAACAATAGGGGCAGTCCRGACTGATGAAGCCCACGTGCATTAGAGTAGCTGTGCTTCCCCCAAAGTGTTTCTCTCCATTCCTGGCAGATGACTGCTGTGATAGCGGGTTTTATTTTATTGTGTTAGAGGAATGATTCCAGCTGTCTGTCTCCTCAGCCCAACCTGCAAGCTCACTTGAAATTGCCTACTGTAAAATACATGGGAATTGATAGCCAGATTGTTCCCTACCCTGCTCCCATAGAGCACCTGAATGAACTCTGTTCTGTAGCTATGCTGCCTATCCAGCAGCAGATGACACTCCTTGCAGTAACGAGTGGTTTCGAAGCCATTCCCATGGCTCTGACCTCCATGAATGGCAGTGCTAACAGCAGTGACGCTCTGGTTCTTCAGGAGAGCTTTGTGCATTCCCTGGCACCGAGCCTGGGTGCTGTCTCCATTCTGGGCACCTTAATAAGGGCACAGAAGTTTCAAGTCCCTTTTTGGACATGGAGTCCTTTCTTGGAACTTGCTACGGGATGCTTTGGAACCGTATATTTTAAAACAGCTCTTAAAACTTAGCTAACAGCTATGAGGCATAGTGGCAAGGTAAAAAGACAAACTGCCATAATGTAGAGGGCATGAGAAGACCTTCTTATCACCAGTCTTGATGTTCTGACCTTGAGATTAACTGTAAAATTAATTCACCCTAGAAAACAGAGCCATCTGTAAAAGTGTCTGTAAATGGCACCTGTGTCCATGCCAGCTTTCAGCAAAGCCAAAGGGTTTCAGCCTATGATCTGCAGGGTGCTGACAGTCAACAGTCAGCTGAGAGAAAACTAAAAAGAAATTAAAAATATTTCATGTCACTAGGTTTACTTTTTATAGAATGAAGCTGCAAGCTGACACATCTCTGCTGTAAAAATACGGGATATCAGCAGACCTTTTAAAATAATGAGCAGCTAGTGAATGAATCAGCCTTTGATGAGGCAATGTCGAGAACTTGATCAGGAGAGAGGTAGGAGCCAAGGTGGCCCTCAGGTCATAGCCTCAAAGTCCTCTGCACTTCAGCTGCCTCCTGTCTGTGGTTAGAAATTCTGGGCACTGGAGCAGTAGCAATGGAAAAAATCACTGTCCTATTGCCAGCTATCCCTGTTTTGGTAGCCCCAACTTTGCCATGCAGGAATTCATGCATGCGCTAGAAAACTATTTGCGGCTCTGGAAACTGAGTAGAAGTGAAACCRGTAAGCAGCAACATTCATCCTTCAGAGCCGCTGAGTCCACGTAGTAAATCAGTGGGACCAACTTGGTGCCTCTGAACTCTGCTGAGGCTTTGTCAAGGGTTCTAATTAAATCAGTACTCAATGTCTGGGCTTTATTGTGCAGCTCCCTGAGTTTGTGATCAAATTCTCGGTCACCTAACTTTTCCAGTAAACAAATACTTCTTTCAGTGTCACGCACACTGCTGCAGCGACTGGATTTAGATTCAACAGATATGAAAGGCAGGCCCTACTAAGGTCGTTGGGCACAAACGGATCCTCTGTCTGTCTGGTTCATTAAGTCCCGGACCTAGCACAGCCTTTTCTGCCTAGTCACCCTGCATCGGAGGCTGGTTCCTCCAGAGTCATTTGAGCTCTTCAGATGTGAATCGGCTATGGAATGGGCCCAGGTCTTCCTGAAACCTGATGTGCAAAGTGAAGGGACAAGTTGCAGACTATACTGTGTTTCCCTTTAACAAAGGAGGATTAATAAATGTTTTCAAGCTGCTTTGAAAATTACAAGTGCCTCGCAGCACAATATTGCTATTCCYGTTTTTCATCATGTAGCTGATATGTAGCATGTCCCTTACTAGCTAATTGGAAATTGCTTTTGATATTTTCAGGATTTTCCAGCAGATCTGTGGCGGCCTGCTGCTTCATTCTGCTAACTGTGCCCTATCTCACCCTCCTTGTCCCCCCTGTCTAAGCTCCTTTGCAAGGGAAATAAAAACATCAGTCCCTGGCACCATCTGTCAAGCAAAGGCTAATCCATTCTCTGCTTGTCTCATGGTGAATTTAGTTTCTTTCTGATTGATTCAGCTACCCTTCCGATGGCTGAGAATTTAATGCTATTCATAGGCTTGTGCTTTGCTTTATTTTCATGACAATATTCTTACAACCCTTGCAGCATTCAGGTGTTTATCCCTTCCACAGGCCCAGGCATGAGAGAATGGGAATGCTGCTKAAGTAAACGTGGAAGTGTCAGGCAAAGCTGGTAGCACAACTGCCCCGTCTTAGAGGAGAAAATGAGCCTAAAGAACCGGCTGGTCAAGGGATGTACAGTCACCTCAGTAGCAGAGACACAGAGCTTGCTGGTCCCAAATGAAACCTAGTTCTTTTTGAGTAAAGTGCTGTCACTTTGCCTCTTTTTCATCTTGTTTTATCTCTGTTTACAGTGAGGTCTGGAAGAGTTTTCCACAGGTGATTGACAGGGGCTTTCACATAACTCCTGTGACTAGAATGAAAAAAAATACTAGGCACAAAGCTTGAGTATCAGTGAGGTAAAAGAGCAGAAGATCACATCAATCTGTTAATGAAGGAGACAACTTAGATCAGTTATTGCCTCTAGTTACTGCTGGTAAATGGGGCCCCAGGCATGTTCTGCTGGGCTTTCTTCTAATATTCTCAGTATGTTTGCTGTCCCTGTGCCACTCACTCATCTCTTTGACACATATYTCCAATACCTTTTGCTTTCTTTACATCGCTGCAGAAGAGGCTGGTGAGCTACAAGGGAGCTCAATGRGGAATGCAAATGCCCAGGCCTTATTCAGCATTGGACCAGAACTGTACTGAACAAATCTGACTTTTTTTTTTGTGTCAATGCCTCACTGGGCRCCCACCCTTGCAGAGAGGACCGTGCACTCCCCTATCTGGGTGCACTCCCCAATCTGGTGCTACTGAGAGCGAAAGGACGAGCGCTCGGCGGCGGAGACGAGCTGAGGAGCAGCTGGCCGTGTYCCTGCAAGCTGCCTGCTGTGCATTCCCAGAGATGCCCCTCTGCCTTGGGTGTGAAACCGAGTGCCCTGCTGAGTCATTCCGCTTCCCATGGCCACAACCACCTGGTGATACCAACCGGATAAACCTAGCAATGGGCACGGGGGCATGTGTGCCACCGGTAAGGGGCATTCATCAGCGGGCATGAAACGTGTGCCACGGCTTTGTTTGCCCGCCTAAGAGGAGTTGGGAGAGGTGCTATATCCCTGTATTTTTTACAGTCCATCACCCCAAGGGATGTTTTTCCCACAGTATTCCGTCAAAAGCCCTTCTCTGTCGATGCCGTATCCAGCCTGCCTCGCCGCGGAGCGCGAGAAAGGAGAGGGCAGTGCCGGCCAACGCTGCCGCCGCTGGCCCGTGGCCCCGCCGGGCGGGACTCAGGCTGCCGCCGGCCGCCTCGCGGCCCCACGGGCG
>NW_020455766.1:3389018-3510924 GCF_003342845.1 Nothoprocta perdicaria
GACCCTTCGGCGGCAACAGCAGCAGCAACAACAACCCGCAGCAACAACAAGAGCAACAACAGCGGCAGCAACACCCGCACCCGCGCGCCGCGTCCTGCCTCCTCCCCGTCGAACCCCCCCGCGGTGTCCCGTTCGGTGCCGTGTTCGGCTCCCGGGGGCTGCAGCCCGCCGCTTGGTTAGGGAAAGAGCAGCCCGCGGCGCGCTGGAGAGGGGCCCCTGCGCGCCCGGGGGTCCCGGCGCCGGGAGCCGCTCTCGGGCCGGCCTGGCCGAGCCCGCCCCGCTCCGCTCTCCTGCCGCTTGGAGGGTGCCCCCGTTTGCTCCTTCGGGAAACCTGCCCGGGAAGCTGCCCCCGGCCTTGCCCCGGCGGCGGCTCCCTCGCAGCAAGCCCGTGTTCCAACCCCAGCAATGGTTATTTGCTTATGAAARATGCTTGCTGCTCTTTCAGTGATTGCCCGGCTTTGTCACCTCTTGGGAGGGAGTTTTCCCATGGAAATGTAGATTCCCAGGAAGCTGTTGTACCTAGCAAGCACTTTTCACTTTGAAAAAGGCTTTATTTAGAGCAAAAAGGAGCACTAAGACTAGTCTGCTCTGCTGTGTTACTCTGTATACAGACCTCACTTGGCACGAGGAAGTAGTTACAGTTTKGATTCCTATAGGCTTATTTATGCTTAGTTAAGAAAAACACTTTATTCTGGAATAATATAGTGATGGAACTTAGTAAATATTTCGTCTTCTTTAAACGATAAACAATGTTATGGTTAGGGTCAAGAAATTAAGTATGCAAATCTCGTGAGAGAGAAACCGGGCATGACTTGGCTCAGAGTGGTAGATGTTGCAGAGCAACTTTTGTTGTTGATAACTAATGTCAATACAAAAACCATGGATACTCCCATGAGGGAGTATCTTTAATAATAGTTATAAAGAGAAGGAATTTGCTTTGTGCTTCTAAGGACTCCCTCATGCTGCTTCAGTGTCTTATAACCATAGTCGTTAGAAACCTGATGCGTCTGAGCTCGTTCTGTATAGCTGAATTCAAGGGTTGCTTTGTCAGTTTTAAGCCTTATTTTCTCTCTTATACTAGTGTTTAAAATAGTATTTGGCAGCTTTTCATTTGTTACTTACACTTCCCAGGTGTTCAAAGTATTTAGCTTTCAGAATACAAATTGAATTGTTTATACATAACTTTAAAATGTCGATAATAGTGAGGAGTAGATTTCGGGAATGGCTGCCAAGTGTGTTAGGATAAAAGAAACTGCGGGATTGCACCTACAAAGGTGCCCGGCAAAGGTGACAACAGGCGGATGAGGTTTGCTGCTTGTCAGCTGACAGACCAGCTGAGAGCTGGGCTTGGGTGGTGTTTTTTAAGTGTTCCCTCTGCTGGTAGTCATCGCAAGTTTAAAGTAATGTTACTGGAGTTAGATCATCAGCTAATGGTTGTTTACTTGCCAGGACCTGTGTCGAAACCTGGAGATGCTCTGCCAAAATGCCTGACTCCCTTAAGCAAGGTTTACCTTAAAATCTCTTTTTTTTTTTCTTTTTTTTTTTTTTCTTTTTAATACAGATGAATTACCGGTACCTTGTGATGCCTGGGAGCAAGAGCTGTTTAATTTTGGAGCATTTGGGAGTTTTTCATTTGGCGTAAGAATTTCCTGCCTAGACACATTAGGTGCATTAGGGGCATTTCTTGCCAGCAAGTATAGTTTGTTTGTATAGAAATATGGATGGTCATTGGCATTTTGCCCTTTTATTTTAAACCTGACTTACTGGGGTTTTTTTGTTTGTTTGTTTTTTATTTGTTTTACACTATTCTTTAGTGTCTTCAAATGAAGAGTTCTATAYTTTGGACACTAAAATTAAGGAAAATAGAAAATCTGATTTAGTTCAACTTTGTGAAAGTTGCTGACTGCATTAATAGACTAAAGTTGTCTTATTGGCTTGATTAGTATGAGAATAACTTTACTGTAAAAGCAGGAAATACATGTTCCTTAGAAATAGTTGAGGGATTAAGGATGTAAAAGGTGACCTGGAATCAAGGAGAGAGAAATAAGAACTCTTGCTTTGAACTCTTGCATAGTGTTGAGAAAGGGACTTAATCTGAGTCTGGGACTATTTGTGAAGAGATACATCTGTATCTAATGTAGCTGGAGTGTGTGAGAAGCTCAGAAATGGGGCTGTTTTAATTAAAAGGAGYACCTGTCTGGGTTACTCTGGAAACTTTAGAAACAAATTATTAATATTGGTCTATGGAAATACTATACAGTATATGTTATCATATTTAAATGCCATTATCCCCCTGCCAGTCTCTCTCTGTACGTGAGAAAAAGCCATTTTGCACTGGCAAATTGCRCTATTGTAACGTGGAGATGCAGCCCTGTCAGGTGGGGCATCGTGCCCTGGGCGGGCATGGGGCACTGCAGCCAGGCATAGTGGTCACTGCCACCCTGCCGAGGACTCTGCAGTCCTTTTCCTGTGCTTAATTCCTTGTACAGTTCCGTATGGCAGCTGGGTGGCCGTGGTGAGCGYGTGGTGTTCGGCAGCAGTTTGCTGCTCCTTTGGCTCCTGTGCGTGGGCAGGGGCTGCTGTGGCGCCCGGTGCGCGCGGGCACCCCCTTGGCACCAGCGAGGAAAGGAGCAAGTCTGGGTATTTGGCTCGTGCTCTGACTCACCAAAGCGCAGTCCTATGTGGCTGCGCTCGTCGTTTCCCTCTTCGGTCCCTCTCTGAGATGGGAAGGGGAAGCCCGAGCCTCCTTCCAGAGGTGAAGCTGAAGCCTGGTCCCACCTAGGGGAGCGCGGCACTGTTTTTCAAGGAGTGTGTAGTGATTGCTGGCTCACCCTGCAAAGGTAAATGCTGCTAGTTAGAGAGATGGAGAAACAGTGTCTCACATTGCTTTGTATGTCTTCACCAGCAGCTGTTTTCTGTTGTGGATTTGTGATGCAGTAGATGGTGCTGAAGCAACACCRAGGCTCCCGAGATATCCACGCTCCGATGTGGAACCAGCTTTCCCGGTTCTCTGTCTTCAGGATATTCTTCTGAGACAGGAAATCAATGACTGTTAGTTTAAAATACATTAATAAATACATATATATTTCCATAGTTGCCTGTTTTGTTGTTGTTTTTTGCTTTGGAAGGTAAGCAGATCAGGTAGTACAAATGCAAACCAAACAAGTGCATTGGGTGCTTGAGTTCTCCATGCAGATAGTGGTGAAATTAAGTTGCTAGATGTCAGCAGTTTGTGAGCTGTTGCTCARTGTAGTAAAAACAAGCACTGAAAGATGGGTAGCAGTTTAGGAGCACTGTGCTGGTAACGGGTGTTATGGGCACACGGCCCTTGGGATTGTGTTTTCCTGTGTGAGCTCGTGGGAGAAATGTGTGGGCAGGGGATGTGTGCCAGGGACTGAGCAGGGACATCAAGATGTAACGTGAAAATAAGGTGCTGTGAGCAAGCCTTAGGAATCAGGTGATAGGAGCTATCCTTGATCCTCTGAACTTACTAGTGTCAAGGAGGGAAGTTGATGGTGCTGTTAGGATGCCGGCCAAGGACACAGTGACATCTGCTTGTGTGACATCTGCACGTCTGTTTCCTCCAACTGTGTGGATATGGGAAGTGGTAGATGCTTTATATCCCTTTAGTAAAGGTAAATAAGTCTGCCTTTTTATAAGGGATCCATTAATTTAATATTCAGGCCTGTGCTTAGGAATCTGCACGAGAGCAGGATAACTTCATCACTGCCAGGTGTCCAGCAAAGAATATTTCGTTGACTTTGAAGAAGAAATCTTGGGCCAGAAAATTCTTGGGCCAGAAAATGCTGTTCCTTACTCGCTTTGGTTTTGTGAGGTTGCTGCTTTGGGAAGCCCTCCTGGCAGTGCGAGGCGATGGGTGGGATGCAGCAGTGCTCTTCTCTGGGGCTGTGAACAGCAATAGGGAATTTGAGTGGTGCTCTCAGCCTGTGCAGAAGATCTCAGCCARTTGTACTGCTTTTAGGTATAAAGAAGAGCTGGACTTGGTGCATGTGCTTCTTGCATTTTCCTCCCCCTAATTAGAAGATCTTAAATGTTAAAAATGCTTTTTTTTTTCCCCTCCCACAAATCTCTCTTTCTCTCTTTCTTTTTTCTTCATCTGAGAGCGCCTTCTCGCTGCCTTTAGGAGCTGCCTATAAATGACTTTTTCAGATCATTTATATATGTGTGAACATAAATAGACACCCACGTGTTTCATATGGGAAATGGAAACAGGAGGAAAGAAATTACACGGTTTTCTAGGGTAACTTTTTCCACACTAATTCAGCATATGAGGGATATGATCTTGGGAGCAATGGAAAGTGACCTTCTCTCGTTCTGCTCTGCTTCCGCTGTGCTGTTTCAGTGTTCACTAAGCAAACTGTAAGGGAATTGGGATTGCCACATATAAGGACAATAGTTTTTGTCCACAGCCAAGTGCCTTATGAACAGGTCTCACAAATGAATTCTCTGTTTTTGACTTAAAAAATAAATAAATAAAAGAGGAGGTGGGGGGGAAGAGAATGGGGGAGGAAGAGGAGGCCCACATCCAGGTTCACTTTTCTTGTTTTCTTGATTGCATGAGAAAAAGCTAAATTCCTTCTTTGCTCATCAGCAAAAGTCACAATCACATGCATAGTTTTGAGGTTGCCTTATTGACGTTCATTCTGTCAGTTTTTCTTACTCTGTAACTTTATCTGCTTTTTACATTTATGAACAGCAATATGAAGATTAATGTAAAGGTTGTGATTCTTAGAGAATCCTTTGCTGAAATACTGTGTCCCTGCAACAGTCAGAACTTGGAGCTTATGACAGCAATTCTAGGTCATTATCTGTTTCAGCTAAAATCTGTGATTGGGAAGATAAGCAGAGAGGTTATTTTAAATGTTAGAAGTGCTAGTGGGAATAAATTAAACTTCATATTTTAAGAGACGTCTAAAAACTACTTTGACTCTTTACTATTGCAAATGACAGTTTGCTAGTGCAATTTGTAGAACTTTTCTAAACTTTTAAATGTTTTGCCTTTTTTATTTCTTTTCCCCTCATGCAGAAAGCTTTCAGTGCCAGTTAGATTCTGCCATAACTTTAGTCTCGACTCTCCCAGGTTTATGTTACCGTCAAGTGAATCTCCTTCTGCTTTTCTGTTAGAACCTAAATCTTACTGGATTTTTTTCATGTTTAGATACTTGATTAGATTACTTTTCACTCTTTGTATTTTTGTTTGTTTCTAGGTGTCCTTGGGTTTCATGGTGCAGTAACATGAATTATATTTTTAGATATTTGATGTCTTTAAATGTAAATGTTTTCAGACGTACGTCTGAAATTTGAATACTTTGCTAGAACATTCTTTTTGTTAGATCTGTTTTCATTATTTACCAGGCCTAGTGTTTATGATTTACTCTTTGTAAAAAGGTAGGAATATTTTTGTACTTGCTTTAAGTTAGCTTCTAAAAATACTGACAGGGCTACCATTGGGTTGACCTTAAAAGAAATATCCCTTCATCTGTTGATTCCACATTTAAAATATTTTACAATTATTTTATTTTATTTTTAATCCACAATACAATCAACATAAACAACAACATTATCCCAACCTAGTAAGAATGGCACATGACGTTATGCCAAGTGCCTTATGGGCATACCTGTCCACACATTTGCTTTTATTGCTTGCATATGTGGTTGTCTTCTGGCTGCAGATTTTTACTGATATTCAGTATTCACACTTAATGTCAGTTGATTTTTCTTCATTGCTTATTTTATTTTATTTTATTTTATTTTATTTTATTTTATTTTATTTTATTTTATTTTATTTTATTTTATTTTATTTTATTTTATTTTATTTTATTNATTTTATTTTATTTTATTTTATTTTATTTTATTTTATTTTATTTTATTTTATTTTATTTTATTTTATTTTATTTTATTTTATTTTATTTTATTTTTTCCCACGCTTGCTACTTTGGAAAGATAAAGCCAGAAGAATACTTCCTCTGTTCTGAGTTGAGTCACAAGGAAATATTGTACCCCATGCACAGGAAGATGTTGGAAATAGCTTATCAAACTCGAGACTTTCGTATGTCTATTTCAAAAAGAACAGTGGGTTTGTGTGTCCTTCAAACAGGTGACTTAATAAAAAGATTGGAAAAAATCTGAATGCAAGCAACCTGTGTTAAAATTGTGCTAGTCACTGTTAGGAGTGCTTTTCATTTCCAAATGAAGAAGAAAGAAAACAAAATGATGGAATATCATTTTTGTAAGAAAACAAAATGATGGAATATCATTCTGGATATTATTTATGTTAGTAGTTTATTTTTTTTTTTCAAATATAAGTATGCTATTTTAAAGATGATGCTTGTGAGTGCATGCCTTTATGCTTTGCTTTGTGCTTGTCAGAGTAAAGAAGTGGATCCTTTAGGGCTTGAAATGTGTGTAGTTAAATATCTGCCTTTCTCAAGGCACTTGGCATAGGATGCTCAACTTGATGAGTACAGGACTTGATGAATTTCTGTAGGAACAGCACTCTGTCTCCTTTCAAAAGTAAACTCCCAAAGCTTTCGTATTGCACTGTGTCAGATTTACTTTACATTACTGTGCATGGAGGAAAAAAAAACCCACATTCTTCCCTGCTTCTGCTTCCACATTTGAAACATAACTGGGGGTATATTTGACTTGTTGAGCTACGGATGTTTAGTCATAGGACTTTTCTGAGGTTAAAATGGAAATGGCATCATCATTTAATTCCTTTGTCATGTTACTTCATCCGTTGTGGTTTGAATTTTCGGCTGAAATGTTCTGTTCCTGCTCAGTAGCTAACGTTAGTAATTTATGTTAGTTGGCTTAAAGCTGCTGAGGTGCTGTAATTTTCCTGACCAGCAGAGAGACTTATTTGTCAAATGCTTCAGTTCTGGTGCTATAAACTAACCAAAATGTCTTTTTCTGGTCAGAAGGATTGTTGAGATATGGTAATAATGTGGCTTTGGAAATTGCTTGAGCAAATAACACCAATATTTTCCATGTAGAGTAGACAGCTTCAGATGTTTGTAGGTAAAGCTGTCTGATAGCAAAGATTCTGGTGGGCTGTTTCTCACGTGAAATAGCATCCAGACCTTATCTGTGTTGATATGTATATGAAACCAGTGAGGTCCAGTTCTTAATCAGCAGTTAAGCAATTAAATATGTCTGCCCAGTGTGCTGTGCTAGAGGCTAAATCTTGGATGGGCTGCCGTGTGGTTGCATGTGATAAACAGAGCCATGCTGAGGGGAAGTGACAAGATAAATATATATTAAAAAGGGGAAGAGAGGAWGACTTGGGAAAATTTAGTGATTGCCTTGCTGACTCAGTGCTTCATTTCCCAGTGCTGAGATGGGTGAGTCTTTGGAGAATATGCTGGGGTGGAATTTCATTGTTGGAGGAAAAGAAAATAGAGGCTTTCAAGAATAAGATCCATAGGGTGCCATAGGAGACAGGACTCTGAGTGTCTGAAATATGTTTTATGGTTTTGAATTCATATTTCCCTTGTTTAATGTAATTAGTTTAGATCTAGTTGTATCATCTTACTGGCAAAAATAGGACAGGTTTAGGRAAAAAAATCTTGTTTTGTTCAAATTCTGTGTTTGTTAACCTTGATGACATAAAGGATGAATGCAGGCTATAAGTTCAGTAACTCATATATGAAAGTGTCTCTGCAATCATTAACTGAACTACTTTGCAGAATATTCTGTGAAGATTTTTTTTTTTCCTGGAGTGCTTTCCTTTTACATGTATGTGATATCTATATTTTTTTTTTTTTTTTGCTTCCAGGTCTTGAGTACCTACTTAGAAAAGTTGTGAAAATGGGCAGAATTTTCCTGGATCACATTGGTGGCACTCGCCTGTTCTCCTGTGCAAACTGCGACACGATTCTGACCAATCGATCCGAGCTCATCTCTACTCGTTTTACAGGGGCCACAGGAAGAGCCTTCCTTTTTAACAAGGTTAGTAAGGAATCAGCAGCTGAAAGGGATCCACTGTTTGGTTTTGAAAAATAAGTTTGTGGGGTATGAGTCATCAGATGCCTTTTGGCTTAAAATGTAGGGCAATTACGATTRTTTTAAAGTTGCAGGTGTTTTTTCTATTACACTGTCTTTATAGTCAAGTTGGACATTGACTGTGAATGGTGAGCAATCCAAGCTTACCTGTGATACTAAAAGACTACAAAGGGGAATGGAAGTTTGGAGGCATTGTGCCAAACGCAGGCGTTTTTAACTTTTGGAGACTTGAGTCCTGATAGAGGAACCTCAAACTCACTGTAAGAATAGCTGTCATTTATCTAAGAATTTCAAAGCGTTTATGCTTCTTTCATGAATAAAAGATCTAGGTTATATTTTGTTGCATTTCTAAAACGTGATTATGTTAAAGGCATTTAAGCCAGTATAGGTGAGCATAGTCTCTTTTACAGGCAATAATGCCTGGATTCATATTTTTATATGAACACATAATTTCATATTCTTTATTGATCAGACTTGACTGAATTCAACTGATTAATGAAAATTTGGAAGTTGTGACTCTTAGTGAATTGTGGCATTGTTTTAATAAACCTTCAATGTAAACTTGTTGGTTAGACTCACTGAAAGACAGTGATCTCTGCTTTCTCCCAAGGCTTCTAACCGTGCCATCAGTGATGTGTTTTCTTCCTTTTTTTTTTTTTCTTGAAAGTCTATTTTGTTAGCTGATGTAGACATCAGTAATATCATCAGTTAACCATGCTTTGCTTTGGACTTTGCTGAAGCTTGTTGGTAGTATGTACGTGTAAGTGACAGGCTGCATAGCTATAAAAAGAGAGGCATAAATCAGACCTCTTATTCAATAAACATTCCAAACTGAAGTTCAATTTTTTTTTGTGTTAGTAAGTTTTAATTACAGAAGTTTGATACTCTGGTGCATATATCTGCACAAGAGCCTAATCTGAGGTGGAGAGAGCAGGTGCAGTCAGATGCAAAACTTAAAGCAGTAACTTAAAGCAGTATAATTCCATCCTTCAGAAACCTAATGTGTTTGACAGGTTGCATCTAGTTTGAACATCCACTTCTCAGCCAGTTACACATCTCAGCTCTGTGAGTTTGCTGCTAACCAAGTTAAGTATATTTTAAATTGCCAAGATAGCAAACAGATAAATGTGCATGTGTAGTGCCTACATTCTCAGCCACTCATTCCTCCCTTTTAGTAGATGATAATTTCAAAAGTGCTACAAGAATTTCCAGCAGTTCCCTTTTTTAATTCTGGTATCTAGAAATAAGCAGTCACATCACTTGCTAGTAATGGATGAGATAAACTGAAAGTGATGCAACATTGAGAAATTTATAAGTTATTTCACAAGTAATTTCTGACCCAATGTTGAGTGCAGTACTCTCACAACTTTTGTGGTAGTATCTCACGTCCCTTACTAGACAGTGAGGGCTCTGCATCCCTGTAAAGACCATCTTGAGAGTGTTGCCTTCCCAAGCAGGAGATCTTGGAGGCCTGCAGATTGTTATACCTCAGTTCTCAGTTTTTACGCAGTGCCTCATGCTCTTTACTTGGACATTTCTTTTAAAATATCGATAGTCATGCCCGCTGTCCTCAAGCTCTGTTCTGGGCAAACTAATCCTTTCTGTTTTCTCTTTCTCTGTGTGTCTTTATCAGGTGGTAAATCTGCAGTACAGTGAAGTTCAGGATCGGGTCATGCTCACTGGCCGCCACATGGTTCGAGATGTGAGCTGCAAGAACTGCAACAGCAAACTGGGCTGGATCTATGAGTTTGCCACGGAAGACAGCCAGCGCTACAAGGAGGGCCGCGTTATCCTGGAAAGAGCTTTGGTCCGAGAGAGCGAAGGCTTCGAGGAGCATGTTCCGTCCGACAATTCCTGAAGGGACTCGAGTCTCTTGGCAGGTTTTCTTCATTTGAAACTCAAAAATAATAAAAATCAACAAAAAATTCTACTTACATACACTGTCACCTTAGCATCAGAGTCGGATTCATGGACTACAGAGGGGGAAAGATTGTGAGAGAATATCAGATGGAACCTTCCTTTCTTTATTCCTTTTGTATTTTAATTTTCTTCCAGCAGCTGTTTGTAGAAAGAATGTTGTGCAGATGCTGTAACTTTCTGTCTTGCATTTGCATCTGTTAGATCTGAGATTGTATCTGCAGATACGATGGGCTAAAAGGAAAATATTGGGGAGGTTTCTTTTGTTAGAAATCAATGGTGTTTTTTTTAGTTTGCACAAACTGATGTCAGTATAAAGTTATTTTAAAACTACAGATGGTTTTTTAAAAGTACCTTCCAATTTTTGGCTTAATTTTTTTTCTTTTACCCAATCTTTTCACCTGATTTGATAGCTTAAGTGAAGAGATCCGAATTTGTGCCGAGTGCTAAAGGTTCAGTGTTGGTACAGCTTGGGCTGGCCCTTGTGCCATATTCTTGTTGAGGTTGATTGGTAGCACAGAGCCCATTACTTCTTGTCGTTCTTGACCCAAAGATGTCACCATTCCTCATTTATTTGTGAAGTCCCATTCACCATGTAAACTGGTGTTGATTGGAAACTATTTTTGAAATAGGGCAAAACTGCTTGGCTGTTTTTTCTTTTAACTGATGTAACTTATAAGCATAGTAATAATATAAAATAATAGTTGTCTGTTTAGTCTTGGGTTGTTTACGAATCAGAAGCTGTGTTTGTAATAATAGGGATCCACCGAGAAACTACTGTTTTAGTAGTATTTTTTTTCTTTTTTCATCTCTACTAATCTCATTAAGTAGACAAGGCAAATGCAAATCTTAATTCTTCTTCAAGGAGCTTTCTTTAAACCCAGAACTTCCTATGCTAAACACAGCTGCTGTGTAAAAGGAGAAGATTGCCAGCATGTTTGCTCATGCATCCAGTATGCAATCTGCATCTCTTGAAAAGATTAACTTAAACAGCTTGTTTTCAAATGCTGCTTCTGGTGTTGAAACTTATCTCGTTCAACCTTGTTGAACCTTTTCATTGTGATATTACAATTTTATCTTTCTGGGCAGCAGCACATGTAAGCCTAGTTGTAACCAGTGACTTGGATTCCTGCTTCCTTCKTGTAGAGGTCAGCTCTGTTTAAAATAGTGATCTTGCTTGCCTTTTAGCAGAAATGTTCTTCATTAACTTAACTCAAGGGTGCCCAAACACTTATTTCATTGTGTCTTAAGCCATAAGTTAAGATCTCAAGGGCTTCAATTATTTTGAATGTTAGCTATGTATGAGTCTGTATTAAAGATATGCATTTTTTTTCTTCTTTAGATAAATTATGGTTAACATAAAACAAGTTACTGAGAGACACATAAGAGAGAAACAAAATGATCTGGGCTCTGACCTTTCAGAATGACTTTTCTTCATTAGCCACAGCTCCATAATGAAAACTTAGAATGTGGAGGGTGACTGTGCAGAGGTGTTTCTTTGTTTATTTCTTAATTATTTTTGKTCGCCTAGTAGCGATTTGGACACCCCTGACTTGAATCTAATGCCTATTTAATGTAAAAGTAGCTTTACTATAGATTTGCCACATAGAAAGGAAACAAAGTAGATCACATACCAGAGCTGTGCTTGAATCAAGCTGCTTAAACAATAGTGTTCTTGTGCCTCAAATGAATCAGTTCTTGCACTGGGTACGGTAGAACCCCATTTTCTTGTACTTCTGTCCTTCCCAAACGCCAGAAGTCCCATTAGCATGGTCCTCTGCAGTACTCTTCTTGTACTTCTGACATTACAATACAATAAAGTATGTTTTGTCCTGGATTGGTATCTGCTGTTCTTTTTCAGTTATTTTGTTCGCACGGAGCCTGCCAACTGGCTGACATAACCTGTCCCTTTCTCTCAAGTGATTAAATAATTGAGTTTCTACAGTACAGTGGGGAGCTGTGGATGTTCTCTTTGAATAGGTGGCTAAAGGGTCAAAAAGTGTAGTGCTGTTTTTGGAAGATGCTAAGTACAACTTCATGTGTAACACTAGGGCACTTTACCCCTCCTAAACAGGAAAATAGAGAGGAAAATGCTCACTTAATGGAATGCTAGGTGCCAAACTTCTTTCTCTGTCTTTACAAAAACAGCAAAGTAAACAAAAGTTCAGCTTCTGCAAGAAATGTGAAATTTTAGCTTCTCAAATGGCTTGGGGGCTGAGAATTAGTATTTCTGGAACTCTGACAGCTCCTCTTTGCGTGTACGCACAAGAGAAGTCTGTTAGGGAGAAGCCCTCTGCACTGATATCTTATCAACCTCTTCAAGAAGAGCTTGAAGTATCAGCATATTGCTATATTGCTGTAATACTGGTTTGTAATATTCAGATATTATGCAGATTATTATTCAGATTTGCATTGACCTCTTCATTTTGGTAGAACTTTGGGCTGTGAGATGTTGGAGATGAACATCTCTGAAGCCTGTGATATAAAGAACACTTCTAATGTGAATTCACTGAAAAGCTATCACGGAATCACAGACTGATTGAGGTTGGAAGGGACCTCTAGAGATCATCTAGTCCAAGCCCCCTGCTCCAGCAGGGGCACCCAGAGCATGGGACACAGGGCGGCAGCCAGGCGGGTTTGGAAGATCTTCAGGGAAGGAGACTCCACAACCTCCTTGTACAGCCTGTCCCAGGGCTCTGTCACTCTCACAGTAAAGAAGTTCTTCCTCACTGTCAGCCTGGAGAAAGTCCACAGCAGCTTTAGAATGCATTTGAGTAGACTTTGGGTTGCTTTTTTTAGGTTATGTGCTCTTCCCTTCCCTGTTACCTTGAATAGTTCTGTGGGAGAGTTCAACCTCTCGAATTTTGACTGCTCCTCCCTGAGACACTGTGGGTGAGTACAGATAACTTATCTGTATGGGCAAGACAGTTAGTTACAGCACAGCTAATGAACGGAGCAGAAATTGCTATTTGGCTTTTGATATTATTGTCTAGTAGAGCAATAGCCTTGGATTCCCAAACAAGGACTGGCTGGCACAGCAAAACGTGCCAACGACATGAACCTGGGTGTGGGATGTGATAGTCTGTCTGGGCTCTCTGGGGCAAAGGAGGGGGCAGTGAGGGGGCAGGAGGGGGCAGCATATGGTATTAGATGAATGTAATGAATTAGATGAATTGTGCTGTTGAACTTCAGCTTGGACTTATTGTTTTTGCCCCTAGTATCTCTTTAAAGAYAACTTTATCCCGTGCTGAGATGTCCTACTGAAGTTACTGTGTAGCTGTGGTTATTGTCCTGAACTGGGTTCTTAAACTGATGCACAAAGAGCTGAAAGATGCAGTCGAGATATTTGTTTTATTTCTGGGCAGAGGTGGGTGCTGGGTGGTGACTACACCAAGTTAGCACCACTTCTCTTACCCCCTGTTCTGCATTTATTCCAACAATTTCTGGGACTATTTCACACACATCTTTTTTTGGTTACATTCTGGTTGTGCAATGTATCGGTTTTGTGCTTGCACTTTAGTGTCTAATTATGGTGCTAGTAACCTTATTATCATATTATTCTCCCCTAACTGAATAATGAGATGACGATGAGTTTATATGTTAATAAGCTTTAATGAGCTATAGGTCATCTTAAGTTGAATGTGTCTTTGTAGTGTCGACTCATCACATTCTTTCGTGGATTGTGGTTTCCTTATCATTCCCTTAGAACTGGTTATTCTCTGCTTTACTGATTTATATATTTTTTTTTGACACCCCCCTTGCTGTCCTTGATTCTGATGAACTGTTTGCAGAATTCCCATGATCTCGTTCCAACAACTATGGTCATCTGTCACAGGCTTGTTCTTACAGGGCAAACCTGTCTCTTCAGCTTTCTGCTAGAGCTGTAGGAAATAAAGCCAGCAGATCACCAAGGAACAGATAGGAGGAGCTGATGACACTGCAGCTCAGGACACAGTTGCTGGGTATAAGGAAGAGGGTGAGTGGGGAAATTAAAGAATTGACCCTGGGAAAGGCCAGCTGATTAATTAACCTCCTTTAAAAGAAATCTCAGCAATGAGTTTGCAATAGTAGTTTACAAAACTAAGAAATACTGTATTGCATTTCCTCACTTGAGCAAAACAAAAGATTCATCAGCAGAGCCAAAACAGCCTGGTTTCCTCTGGATCTTGAGAGGCTTTTATGGATTCCCTGATGCTTAAAAGGTGAAATATTTGAAACTTTTTTTTTTTTCCTTGGGGCACTATTTATAATTTCTCTCCTATCCAGGGGCTGTTTTTACAAAACTTTAAACAAGCCATTTTGAAGATCCTCTCTCCATCAGTTGTGGTTAAAATTGCTCAATAGCTTCTAAAGATCATTTGAAGTGGTGGGAAAGAGTATGACCTGATTGGCAATATTCCCTTGTAAACCTTGCTTTTTCTTGGAAATCTGAATCACCGGCCGAAGAAAACAAGTTCCTGTCTGTATTGTCATCTTGCAGTGGAGCATATTTATGGCCTGAGTCTCTCAAATGACATATTTGTCTGAGAGCATATTTTTTATTTTTTTTCAGCTCTAATGCACGACTATTACTTGGCAGAGAAATTCAACAGCTTCTCATGTGCCTGATTTTCAGTGTGAGGCTGTTCTGGGTCTCATTGTTACCCTCCTCACCACATCTCCCTGGTAAAAGGATTTCTGGTAGATGTAGGAGATTATAGGAGGAGAAGTCTGACCTTTGCCTTCCAGCCTTCTGCCATTTACTATTCGGGCTGTTCTTATTTGAGTGGATTTCTGATATGCTGGTGGAAACTGCCTGCAGTCCAATTCCAGCCTCTCGCTGGTAAAGGTCATTCTGAATGGTTATTCGTGGCCTAACCATCTCTCATCTTCAACACGAATTGGAGGGTTATTATTTGGGAACTGAACACCCTTGCTTGGGTTGAGGTGAYGTGGAGGGAGAGCTCACACGCCCAATTTACAGGGCACTGTTGTATTCCATAGATGCTATTTGCATCTGATGTTATTGTGGAGGCCATCTGCTGAGACTTGCACTGCAGCTCCGTGCTTTAGAAAAAGAGGTGACTGCAGAACAGCAATCTATGCCTCTTAAATCTGGATTTTCTTGGACGAGCTGAAATACCCAGAGCTTGCCCAGGTTATGCAGGTTACTGTCTGCCTTTGTATTCTGCTCAGCTCTGAGGGATTTCTGTGTCTAGTTTGACAGGGTCCAGAGACTGCACTTGTAACTGCAAAAATAAACCWTGGCACCTCTCTAAAAGGTGACCAGGCTATATACAAGGAAAGGAAGGCTGCGAAATAGAAAGCCAAATAAAATATTTCTATGTCAGAAGGCTGAAAGAGAAACTGCTGGTAGTCTGTTCTGGGATTGTGTGGAGGGGATGCATGGAAAAGGACACTCTGTCAGAGGTTTTGTACTTAATTTCTGGCAGGTTTGAAGCTCAGATACTCATCTGTGCTCCAGGTATTTTGGGTAAGGTGGTATTTGCTCTCAGTCAGTACTTGCTTCTCTGCTTTCTCTACCACTTTTCTCCTTGCTCCCTGCAGTCCTGTTGTGCTTCCCTCCTCCCTGCTGCCGTCTGCGCCTCTCCCTCTTCTCCCTCACGGCGCTGTCCCCTCACCGCCCTGCTCCTCGCATCCCTGCCGGGTTTTCAGCAGGTGACCGAGTGGCTCCCGGCAAGGCGGCAGAGGYGGCGCTTCACCCGTGCCAGGCCCTGCTCGCCGCTAGCGGCGCCTCGCCGCTGCCCGGGACGGYGCTGCCGGCACCGTGGCCTTGAGCTCGCCCCGAGAGGGAGAGCGCCCCRGTTCTGCCCCTGTGATTCGCAGGGCGGTCGCGCAAGCAGCGGGGCTGGCAGGCTGCCGGAGGCGACGGGAAGGCCGCTGAGGCCTCCTTACGCCGGTGTCACCGCCGAAAACAGCTTGTGGCCTCTGTCACCTCCGTGCTGCTTGGGCAGCTGGGGAAGCACRAAGAACACAAGCGAGATGATCTTGTTGTGCTCTGTGCCACGGCTCCCCCGGCACACAGGAGAGGCGGGGAGGGAGCAGGCCTTGCTCATCTGTCCTGCCTTCAGGAAGGCTCTGTGTGGACAAGAAGCCAGTGTGCCCAAGGAACGGAGCCTGAGCGTGAACGTCTTCCTTGGGAGACACCCAGACAACAACTGCACCTCGCAGGAGCATCAAGGGGCACGGCACCGAGGTGGAAACACTGCCTAATTTCAAGTGGCAACCTCAAAGTTTTGTAGCAGGAAAATCTTTTAGAATGTAAATGGACTTCTTATTTTAAATGTGCAAATTTATATACAGCCCCTGAGCCTTGTTTTCTAAAATAGTTCAGCTAGAAATGGTTAGGCATTTGTGGACATCATCATCCTTCTTGATGCAGACCTCCAGCATGGAAAACTTTGCCCAAGTGTTTAATGTTTGGTGAAAATTATTACCAGCTGAAAATAGAACTGTATACTGGAAATTGTCAAGCAACCTTAATTTAGGAGTCACTTCTTTCATAGATATTTCAGTCTGCCAGACAAGAGTCCAGCTACGTCAGTTTGTGCATCAGTCTAGAGGTGGAAAAATGCATTCTTGCCTTTATATATTGTGCTATATGTCCATGCATTTACCTCTTCTCAGGATACTTGCATACATCTCATTTTCTATGTCTTAAGTGTGTACCTTTATAAAATCTAGCAGAGGCCCATATTTTTGTCCATTTGTTAACATTGTCAAATCAAGGGTTTATGGTACTGTTCTGGAAATGATTTTGTTCAGTGACCTTTCCCAGCACTGAACTAGCTGCCAAATAATCAGTTCTGGAAACACTTTGGACTTGATTCTTCTTTTCTTTACACTGTTTTTATTTTTGTTATCAGCACACTTCACTAATCTTCATTCCCAGCAGCCTTGGTCAGAGTAAAATATACGCACATCTGTCTCTTGAAGATCTCTCCAGGACTTCTTTAGAGTGCTTTGCATAGCTTTGCTCTGTCAGCTGTAGATTTTCATGCCTCTAATAATTAAGAGAGCTGAAATGTTTAAGAACATTTTGTTGGCAGTACAAGACATCACACTGGTTTGAGGTCTAAGTACTGGCAGCTCAGGTGAAGTCCATGCTCTGACTGCTCACAGCTTTGGCTTTGTACTCTATCATAACACTAAAGCAGTGTCCAGCTCTGCTACTGACCTTAGTAATGGATGTGAGATGTGATCARTTTTGAAAAGACTGTAGCAAATAATCACAGTTTTTCTCATGGCATGTCATAGGCTCTGCATGCTCAGGTTTGGCAGGTGAGGATAATACTAGCAAGCGTTGTTTCTAAGGCTTTCACCCTTTCACCCAAAGATTTAAAGATCTTTTACCAAAAAAAAAAAAAAAAAAAAAAAAAGCTATGACTACAGTTTTGTATAAGGAAAAAGTGCTCAGAGTCTTCATGTGATTGCCTTGGAGTTATGCTATGGTTCTGAGATCCTATAGTTTGTAGCTGAAATTGCATTGACCATGCCATGAAATCTTAAAAATCTTATTTAAATTGCTGGCCCTGAGTGATAGGGAGGTATGGTCTGGTGAAGGCGCACTGAGGATGAGTAACCTACAGGTGCTGCATGGTGCTTGAGGTTTCATTATGAAATGGCTGCGTGAAGATGTTTTCGTAGAAGCTATTGATCTTTCCATTCAACTGTCCAACAACACTTTGCTGCCTCGTTCACCGTATTGATCAAAAAGGCAGGTTTTAGCTCTGGAAGAAAATTTTGATTGAGATGGAAAATAGTTTGAACCTACCTCTTCTTCATCTGTTTAGGCTGTGCAACAACAATATGATATAGCCTAGGGTGTACAGTGAGTATGCAGAAGTTCCTGGGGGAAGGATCTGTAAAAGTGGGTTAGGACAATTCTTTTCATCTACCAGACTGAAATATTCCTTCCTTCCTCTCTTTTCCCCTGTCTTTAGTCTCCTCACTGAACCCTTTCATCATGACTACCTGCAAAACACCATCCTTTTCCTTGAAAACCACCTTCTTCCCATCTACTCTGACCTTACCACACTCAACCCTTCTCTGGGTCTCACCATATACTTTTTTTTTTAATGTTTTGCTTTGCCTTGACCAATTTCTGCATCTTTCTTCTGCTTTATCTTCTACATGGTTTCTTACTTTCTTACTACACCAACTACAGCCCTTTTTTTATTTTCTCCTTTTTCTGGTTTGAAGGTCAGATTGGTGCAGATTTCTTTTTTTTTTTCCTCTCTCTTTTTTTTTTTGAAACTAAGTCTGGAAGTCTTTCAGATTAACACAGGATCATTTCCATTGCTCCCTCCTGAAACACAATATTTCTGACTCGGCTTTTTACCTCTGTGATCTATTATCATCCGCTTACCCTTAAAAAAATCCCGAGTTAACCTGGCTGCAGATGGKGAGGTGTGATGGAGGTGGCAGAAGTAATTTATAGGAGAAGCAAACAGCGCCAGGGACTCTTGCACATAGGAATACAATTATTTTCCTCTCTTAACTAAGGAAATAATAGAAAGAGGGAATGCTGCAGCTGGGCACTGCATTATGTGTCCTCAGAGGGGGGATCACCTTGCATACTCCCTTCTATGTGTCTTATAAGGAATATTTTGTGCTTCTCTGATATTCAATGTGGCTGAATCCCAGAGAGGAATGCTGGCCACAGTCTAGTTTCTGCTGCATGCAAGGATTTCTTTGCATATCCATGTGGGCTGAGTCCGGCTCATTTGCTAAGCACTAGTCTTCCCCACAGCTCTGTTGGGAAGATTTCTGTTGCCTAGGAAATGCTGTTGCACTTGTTTCCAATATTATCCTTGAGCTGACCCTTATGGGATGGTCTAAACCCAGCTCGGTGCTAGCTTGCCTCCTGGGATCATCTGCAACACCCTCTGCTCCCTTCCCCTTCATTAGCCGTGCAGAGGGATGTGCCTGTTGTGATAGTGTTTGTGCTTGGAAAATGTTAAGAGCTGGGTGCGTGCCAGGCACCATGTGTTATCAGCCCTGTCTTTTGATGTATCTCGTGACAGGACAAGGAACTAGGTATAAATTTTGAGCTCCAGAAATTTGGGGGAGTAAAACACAAAGCAAAACTGGGCAACCTGCAGATTATTTATTGCTTGGGAGCCAAAAAGGAGCAGGCGGGTCTTTCATGGAGTCACTGCAGGTCACTCCAGCTGAGAGATGGGCTCCTGCCTKCTCCACTTGCCCTTTGCCTAGTCCCCTCTTCTAATCTTTAGTTGAAAGGGGCGGGCATCCTGCCCTTATAGTAGAGAACCTTTCCCTGAGAAGAACACCAGTGCTTCAAGACAAATAGATGTTCTCAAAAGTTTAGAAAAACAGGTTTTTCTTTGATTGGTTGTATTTGTTTTTGTTTTTTTACCCCTACAGCAATCTTTACTTGTATTTTTATTCCCTCTTACCTGCTTGTTCTCCAGAGGATCGTATGACTGCTGGAAAGACATCAAGTAGTCAAGAAACAAATTTCCTGTGTTTAATAATAATGATAATAATAACAAAGAAATCAAAGATTAAAAAGCAATTTTTTTTTTAACTTTCTGTTAATGGCTTCTTACTCCAGTGTGGTTCCCTACTGCTCCTCTCCAGGGCAAAAATCGTCTTACTTCTTAATATTTATATGGAGACTCTTCTGCTTCTTCCATGACAGCCCACATTTCATTATCTTTGTTGGTGAAAGCTGCCAATGAACATCATCTGGTTTGTCCTTACAGAATAACTTCAGGTAATCTTCTCTAGGTTGAACTAGATGCTAGTGGGATTCAGGAAGGATGAGCATTTGTGACTGACTTGAAGCATAATCCGTTGGACTTGGACTGCAACCTATAATCTTTGGGATAAACTGCACTTGCGTCACTTCAGGTTCTCAGACCAGATCCTAAGTTCACGATCTGCCTTCTAAAATAAAACTCAGGTCAGTTTCCACCTGAAGTTGCATTTAGGCACAGTTTATTGCAATGTTGTACTTGAGAACAGATGCCATTGGTCTCATTGACCGATTGTTGCTGAAAGAAGTATTTATAGGAAATATAACGCAGCTTTGTTTCATTTTTCCAAGGTTCCATGCTGCAGATGTCAAATTTGGGGCTTTTCAAAGCAGCTGCTGTTTTCAAACAGCCCAAGAGCMTTCCCCTTGTTCAGATGACACAATGAGGCTGAGATACAAATGAGAAGGGAAGCAGCAGCAGCAGGTATGCTTTGACTGATTCTTATGCATCTTATTAAAATAATATGGGGAAGAATGCCGGAAGATCAGGGGCCAGCTTCTGACTGGAAAAGTTGGGGTGTACAACCTACACAGAGGATAAATGTGACTTACTGCCTGTTTCTGACAGGGACCAATTTAAAAATCATCTCCCTCTCTGCAGAGGGTTGCACTGCAATATTGCACATTGACTTGACTGCCTTTATCCTGTATTTTTCCTCAAAGGAGGTGAGAAACAAGCATAAGATTGGAATACCTTGCTGTCAGCAAAGTCACCTTACACTTAGAAGCACTTTATCAATGTTCTTGCCCTAAAATGTTTAGCTAGGTTCTGTTATAAAGCCAGGTCCCAACTACAGACCAAGAGTCTACGCTTGTGGAAGGAGAGAGCGTCATCCTGATGGGAAATTCTGCAAGGTCCTTGGGAACACATCCTGGCCAAGCTTTACTGAACCCAGCAGGCCCTCACTGACTGCTGCAGTGCACCAGCATTTCCCATCACCAGACTAAACTTTGGTGTTGAAACCCTGCTTGCATCAAGTAGAGTCAGAACAAGGGTGCTAGTACAGCCTAGGTTGGAAATGAAGAGGCCTTGGCACCATGTCCAGCTGTGCCRCTGACCTTCTGCAACCTCCGAGCAGTCACTTCACTTTTCTGGCTCCACCTTCTGTAGAATAAGAGAGGGCTATGGGAGACCTAGAAGTTATTTGTTCAAAATATTATTTTGGTGGCTAAAGAAGCCACAGCAACACACAGTTTCCATCACAAGATCAGCTCGAGTCAGTTACTGCTTTTGAATCATCTGTGGTGTGCTAAAAGTAGACTTTGCTACTAGATTTGAAGTAAATTGAAGGAATTACAAAAAAAAAAAAAAATCTCAAAACAGGAGGAAGAAAGGGGGAATATCAGAGAGAAAGTGGGGAAGAAAGGGTGGGGAGAGAAGCGATTGTTGAAATATCTTAGCAATTTCTCTGCTTTTTGTTGTTGCTGTTCTTTTTTTCTAGGCAGACTGATTAGTTTACTGAATCCATTCCATCATGACACCCTGATTAGGCTCTTGATGCTAAGATTCTTAATACTTACAGTATTCCTGCAGGGAGTTACCTGCAGCTAAGGGCTTATATCGCTGCTTGCTCCTGCAAGGACTGGAAAATCTGCATGAGCCTTACCCAAGGGCTTATCCAGAGGTTGTGCYAGCTCCTGTTTTGTCTTTATCCAACCTGGTGCTAACTTCTGTCTTCTCTTTGTTCCTACCCCTTCTAGGAATATATCTAGAGATTAGAAAAATCACCAAATGAGATTCCACCTGAAAAAAACAAATGTTGTATGCACCTTGAAGGGTGGGGGAGAGGAACATTTTTCAATGAGAGAGATGATTTGGGAAACCTAAAAGAGATGGGATGTAGTGGACAATGATTTGTATGTGACTTTSTGATGTGATCAGGAAAAGTGGCCAGTCTGGGGCCTGTCTATATGAAAGCAGCTTGTCCTTGTGCTGTTAGACCCTGCACTTGCTTGGATCTGTAAACTGAATGAAGGAGGCTTATTAAAGAACAGCATTGCTACAGCACCTTCCATTTCATTATCTCTGAGTGACTTTATTGGGGATGGAAGGTGCTGCGGAGCAATAAACACGGGAGCTGTGCGTAACATTTGCAGCATGAGTTTCTATGGAAGTCATCTTTTCTTACTTCCTTTTATCCAGACATCAAAAGGAAAAGAAGAACAGAAAGAGGAAGACTGGAGCACTCACACACATTGTTTTTCTCTGTCATGTTTGCCAAAGAAAAGAAGAAAGGAAATAAACACCATTTCATATAAATWATCTTTTTCAACCTTCTTTCAAAAGATATTTTCATTGGTTCATTGTAATTAGGTAGAAGATACTGAATTKATTTTATGTGTCAGACCTAACTGAGAGTACCGTTTTACCATTTAATATAGATACTTAAACTTCTGAAAACTTCAATCCAGATACATGTGTGTTACAGACAATTTCAGAACTAGTTAATAGTTTTATGCTTTGTACCTTATATTAGGTAGATCTAAAGCCAGGATTTTAAAGTTTGTGAATTATAGCTTTAGGTTTTCTAGTCAAAGTGTCTGAAAGAAAGAGGAAAGGAGGGATGTTGATRAGTTATTAATCAGGGTGTGCGGTGGTGTGTGGTAATGTTTGGTGCTTTCAGAGTGTGTGAGAAAGACCAGTACTTTGAGTATGACTGAGTCAGGAAGGCAGCTTGGCAGGTRGAGGAAATTGGGTGATAAAAGGAATATTCAACACAAATTGACATGCCTCACTGAGACAAGTGTGGTTAAGCTAGGCTTTAAGGGGAGTTAAAAGTAAAGGTGAGAAAAAGGCTCTGCAAAGAAGTTTAAAACAGTGGTCCTGTGAGGTGATCTTTGTCTGAGGAATGGGGAAAGAAGCAGAGTTAGCTGGTGATGAGGCAGAGGTTTATCCACAGCCTTGAGGGAGAGCAGTGAGCCCTACTAGGTCTCATGCCCTGGCTCTGCCAAACTTCCTAGGCKGATCCAGGCTGCTGGCCTGCCTCCAGGCACTGTTGTTGTCTCTCTTTTCAGTGCTGTGCATGGAAATCAAGGGCCAGCTATGCAGAGCTGGAGCGAGCACCTTTCCTGCTCACAGGAACAAGTGAGAGGTGTGGGTACTCACCTGCTCTGAAAATCGGATTTCGCTGTTCTCAGAGTAACTCTTCTTGTAAATACTGACCTTCTCAGCTGTGAGCCTTGCCCTGCAATATGAGTTTTTGGAGATTTGACCGTTAAAAGGATCTTTTTGTGTGTGTTTTGTGGTTATTTGTTTTATATTGAAAGCTTCTCCCTAATTCCTCCCTCTACTGGCTCCCTTCCACCCCTCTCCCCCAAACCAGAGTCTCTTGTCTTGACTGGTGGCTTGTCTCTGTTTGCTCCAGGGACCCTGGCCCTTGATGGATCTCCACCAATGGTGAGCTCATGAAAGCTATACTGTGAGATACTGATGGACAAAGCATTTAAAGGTCGGTCACTGAGGTAAAACAAGTCATTTTAAACCCCTTCTTGATTGACAAAATGGGAACATTCAGTCTCTGATGGTCACTGCTGCAGGGTGGTTCAAGGTGCTGTGTTAGCTGCAGCATGAAATGCTCCTGCTCTCCCTGCTATGACTTTCTCAAGGGTTGGCAGCCCCACTAGAAGTTACTGGATCTGCTCACAGAGTTACAAGTGGAGCTCTAGTGGGCCCAGTTTTCCAGGGCTGCCGGTCCTTCTCTCCATGATGAGTTCAGCTTGGCAAATACCTCTCTCGTGGAAACCTGGATTGCTGCAGCACAACTGCTGCTGTTTATGTGGACCAGAGAAACACACCTTTTAAAAGCAATAACACAATTTATTGATAACCTAATTAAAKGTTTTAGCAGTACTATCAAAGATTTCTCATTAATCCACTTATTGTCATACTAGCAAGCATAGACTACATAATCTGCAGCGTTGGAAAGGTAATAGAAGAAAAAAGCCCTTAACAATATAGGTGCCAAAACTGCCACAGAGACCCRCTGCTACGACCTCYGCCRCGATGCACTCGCCCATCCGCTGTCRCGGCGGTGCCCAGGCTCGCCCGTGCCGACGTCCTCCCCGGGCAGCAAGCAGGGCCGCAGGCGTCGCAGCAGCTGAGATTTCGCTGACAGCGTGGCCGCATCATCCACCTTGCCCAGATGATGGTGGTGGTTCCTCTTCCTCCTCCTCCGGGGTCCTTCTGGGGCTGTTTCCAGGCCGTCTCTAAGGCTCTCCTTGCCTTGCTCCTTGGCAGCTGCTCCCCGGTGTCCCGTGCCACACGCTGGCTTTCTTTGCAGAGCTTTATGTACCCTGGAGATTCCTTCCTTGCTGGCCATGCTGTCCTCCCRGTGTGGCAGTTGCCAGCCCTCAAGGTAGCTTTCCTCCAGTAACACCAGTTACTGCTCGTGAGTTGTTTACAGCCCTGGGGCTGGTGGTATCACCTCGTGCCTGTGGATTCAAGGCCTGAATCATCCCTGGTGCATGCTCCCCTATGCTGCATTGYGCCTGGAGGAAAAGGTGCTCATGAGCCCCTTTGGAACATAGCTTATTTGGTGGTGCTGACAAGAGGCCTTTCAGCCCTRCCATGGGCAACGCAAAGCAAAAACTCACAGAATCACAGAATGGTTGAGGTGGGAAAGGACCTTTAGAGATCATCTAGTCTAACCCCCCTGCTCAAATAAGGTCACCTAGACATGCTGCCCTCTCCAAACAGCTTTTGAATATCTCCAAGGATGGAGACTCCACAGCCCCTCTGGGCAACCTGTTCCAGCGTTTAACTACCTTCACGGTCAACAAGTTTTTTCTTACGTTCAGACGGAACTTCCTGTGTTTCAGTTTGTGCCCGTTGCCTCTTGTCCTGTCACTGGGCACCACTTAGAACAGTTTGACCCAATCCTCTTCACATCCTCCCTTCAAATACTTAAATACACTGATAAGATCCCACCTCAGTCTTCTCCAGGCTAAATAGACCCAGTTCTCTCAGCCTTTCCTCATAAGGGAGATGCTCCAACCCCTTCACATCCTGGGACCCCTTTGCAGCCAAACTCCTGGAGCGGGATCAGGTAAGGGCCACTGGGCTGTTGGACGATTGCTGTTACAGCTAAACAAGGCCACACAAAGCTCCTGGCAAGCCAAACCCAGGCAAAGCAAGGCTGGCAAGTCTTGGTACTGAGCCCATGCAGAGTTATTACAAAGCCTGTGGCCTGCTACTGGCAGCACAAGATCATTTTTTGTGGGCTATAGGCCTACGGTCCCACTTCCAAGAGTCCATGAAAATGAACTATCGCTCACGAGTCCAGCAAGGATGTGGCAAACCCTCCTGTGGCTCAAGGCTCCCCGTGAGGACCGAGCAATCAATCTTCTTGGAGGCGTTTGCTCTTTCCTACCTGGTCTTGCCTCGTGTCCATCTGAGGGTGACCTGTGTTGTAGGCTTTGTTGTTTAGCCACTATTCAGTTTGTTTAACATTGGATTTGGCAGCCAGAATAATTTACACAGCCACTTTTAGCATGTAGAGCCCACTTCAAAAGTTCATTAACTAATGGAGGGATTTTCACCCATAATGATCTACTGAAGTGGTATTAAGAGTAACTTGCTCATTCTTGCCATGTACTGCAAATCTTGCTTTGGTGGCTTGTTTAGTAAAACTGCTGGATTTAGTAAAACCTGCTCTGATATCTGAACAGCTGCTTAAAACCTAAACCAAATGCTACTAGGCTTCATTTAGTAAACAATAAAAGTTTCTAGCAACTTCTAAAAGCACTGCATAATTCAAATCATACTTTTCCATTAAAGTTACATTACATATTCTATTAAAGTTACATTACATATATATATTGTCAGGCAACTTATACATACTGAGTTGTTTTCAGTCATTTTTGGATATTGGGTATGCACACAAACACAGTTGGATCCCGTAAACATTTACAGACCCCTTAGAAACCAAAGCATGAATTCCATATTAACATCTGCTTAATTTTTGATCTAAACAATCATCCAATGATTAAAAACTGGTTGTTTGCTCATATGTGAATTATAYAGGTGATTCCCCTCTTGCTGGTATCCTCCCAAAGAGGCAGCCTAGGACACTCGCCAAGCCATGCCGCCCCTTGTCACTTCTGCAGGGCTCCAGGTGCAGAAACACTCCTGCTGTGTGTTTCAAAAATCACCTAATTGTCTCCTTCATAACCAATAGAAATTTTTCATTGAACCAATACATGATTACATGTCATACACGTATGCAGTGTTTTTGATATTGCCATAAGTGAGGAACCTTTCATTTTCTATACATCCAAAGTCCATCAATTTACACATAGGTGATCTAAAATACACTCAAAACCACACAGTGTGGGGGTGTCGTCTTCCCAGTCCCAGTATTGTAAAGCTACAATGTTTAGGACTGTAAGGGATAAATTTAAGAATATAATTAATCATAGAAATTTCTATAACTAACTGATTCATCTTTGATTTGCATAGTACTTAAAATATTATATTTTTGTAGATATACAGTCGCAGCTACAAGTTTTCAGTGTTACATATTCAGGAATTGAATCATATGGTGATCTATTAACAATGTTTACTATTCATAATAAGGTGCATCTCCATTCTCACAAAAGGAAATGGGGTTTCTCTTGTTTGGAGGTGAAGACCCTTTTAAATAGTATCCACTTTTTCTTTGTTACCTCAGTTTACTCAAACTTGTCTCATTTGAACTTCAGCCACAGCAACTGATCTAACAAAAAAGAGATTATACTTTTGGCTTCATGTGTAAGTATATGATAATAAAACATAATAAAAATAGCTAAGGAAAAGCTAAGCAACATGCAACTAGTAATATTCATAGGTTTATAATGGATTATTTTTCTTCTGTGCTACCTATAGAAGACAAAAGATTGTTATTAATTACCCCAGATTGGGTTAATTACCCCAGCTAGAACATTTATAGCTGTAGTATTTTTTTATGATGTTAAGTATCTAATAAATTGCATATTTTCTTCCAAACTTTAATTCATTAGCTAATATTCTTAAACAAYTGCTTACCAATACTCCATCCATGTGTTTTTTCACTGATTTCTTCTCTGTAACAGATGAATTTGATTTTTTAACTTAAATAAGCACTCTTTACATAACGCATTGCTTTAACAATTGTTTCCCTCCATCATTTTTTATTTTACCTTCTCTTCACTGTAAAAAATGCAGGTGTTAGCACATCAATTAAAGTTATGCATCCCAGGGCTAACGGTTGGTTTTCAAAGTGAACTACATCTCAAGGCAGTTAGGATATTTTAGCATTRATCATCACCCACCCCAACCTTCATATATGCATGCTTAATCCACCATTTTTCAACTTTTTACTTATTGGTAGCACTTGGTTAGCATTCTTCTTTTTCAACCCCTTTTCTTTTCTGTTCTTTTTGAACCCCCTCCTAGATTTCCTTCAGACACATATTCCCCTACACTTACTTGAGAACACACTACTGCACTTAACACCAATGCTAAGTGTGAATGGCTCCTTCTATGCTGGCATCTTTTGAATTTGCTCTACTTGAACCTCTTGATCTGGCTGCTTTATCTGCCAGGTATTCCTTGGTACGTGGCTTTTCTTGTTAGTTCCAAACCTGCCTGGCAAGCATGTTAAAGGTGCCACAGAGCAGATGCGACTCTCTCTTCTCCTCGCTTCTCCATCTGCAGGGTTCACACCATTCCCAGGACCCCTGTACACCTTCTTGCACGGTGCTTCGTACCTCGAGTTCCTTCTCCATCTCGCTGCTACACATCGTTGCTACAAGTATTGCAGCCCAGGCTGCTGATAGACCACAGTGGTTGATAAGCATCTGTGGCCAAGAGAGTGCTGACAGAGTTAGTGATTTACTTTGCTCAGATGAGAGAGGTAGTAATATGTTTTATTTGTATGGGGCAGTGGTTTTAACAAGATTCGAGGGCAAGGCACACTGTTGTTTACTGCACGGAGGACAGGATTATGCAAATTTGCCAAGGAGACCCTCCAGCTGAGGCATGAAATTCAGACTGGACTCCCTTGCTTTACAGACTCCTCCTCAGAGTAGTCTGGGTGCGACAGGATCCAATCCTAGTCCCAGACTTGGTCAGTGGTTTATTGCTAAGGGATTATGTGCACATTCAATCCCTGGGGGCAATTCAATGAAGTTTACAAAGTTTTAGCACGCTATTTTCACTCACCACAGACCTGTTGCAGCTCAGGCATCTCTCAGCCTTGAGGGATAACCTCGAGAAGCATCCTTGCCCCAGGGGAGATCCTGGCATGTAGCCTGCTGCCTTGCAAGGAGAGCTCAATGGGCCCTGGGGCTGTGCCCAGATTTATGGGGTAAGATGATTGACTTGTAGTCATTTTTGCATGGCAGCTGAACTTTGGCTGTAGCTCTCGCCTGTTGTGCTCTTACCTGCCTCAGGCACAGCCTGTGCTGCGTGTGCAACGTGGCAGCACTCAGCAGCCACAGGGCTCTCGTTCCCRGTCCCCCAGTCCCACCCGTGCTGTGGGCCTTCCCCAATGGTCCAGCTGTGACGTGACCACGAGCCCGGGGAAGGTGGGGCACGGGCCAGCCTAGACTATGACCGGGAGGGCCGGGGCCCCGGGCCCGCTTTCCTCCCTCCTCCCACTGATCTCCAGCAAGCGGTCCAACAAAACGCCAGTGGGAGCGTTGTCCCAGCGGGACATATCCTCCCCCAGCTTCCGCAGCTGCCTCCATATGTCCACTCGCATTGTGTTTAACTCCTTCCTCGCCACGTTGTTCCTGGCTGCTGCCTGGGGCGGGTTGCTGTTCTGCCACTGCTTCTTCCCCTGCCACTTGCCCCTYGTCCCCTTCCCGGGGGAGTACTGGGGCGCCGCGCTGGAGGAGGCCACGCTCTGCAGCACCTCCAGGTCGTTTCTCTCTCTGGGCTGTCTCCTGCCCTTGTTGCCACCGCTCACCCTGCCGCAGGCCACCCCGGCCTCCCTGGCCCAGGCGGCCCTGGCTGGCTGCTCGCCCCTCTCCTTGCTGTGCTTGAGCTGAAACGGCGCCAGGTCGGAGCCGGGGGCTTCTCGCCTCAGGGCGTGGTCCCCCTGCGGCTGCGCTCTCCTCACGCCTTCTTCCATGCCCACCCCTTCCCTCTTCCCAGCGCCCTGGGCTGCGCTCGGGGCACCCGCGGGGCCTTTGAACCTCTCCCGCACCTCGAACGCAGCCCCGTAGGCGCTGGGAGCCTTGTGCTGCTCTACAGGGGGGCTGTCCTCCGGCTCAGCCCACGTTTCCCTCTCCCAAAACTCGTCCTCGTCTCTGTAGGGAGCTTTAGGAAGGGCCGTGACGACACCGTGCTTGGCCCCCAGTGCCGCTTTTAACTTTTCCACCCTGGCCTCACATGCTCGGTGGTCTGTGCCCTTCTCTTTCAGGGTCTGAATGTTTTGCACTAACACTCGGATTGCTCCTTGAACCTCCTCCACAGCTTTGGTACTGATCGCGAGTCTTTCCTTTAACTGCTGATTTTCGCTCATGATCGCCTTTTTCTGTTCACATACTTCCTGATACTGCAAGACGCTTCTGACTTGTTCTACAGCTGCGACGCCTTCGCGGGTTTTGCCCTCTTCGAGTTTAAATCGCTGCGCTTTTACCTCAGCTTTCAGTTTGTCGTTCTCCTCCTTCAGGTTCTGAATCTCAGCTTGGGCTGTCTGCTTTTCTTCTGCTAAGCTCTTGGCCACCAACCACACGGCCCACGCACCGGCACATTTTAAGAATTTTCGGGAGAAGAGTTTAGACTTGGTAGTTTCTTTTAATTTTGCAAACTCCTGCTCTGCCTGCTGGATACTCTTGCAGGAGTTCGGTCCCCAGGGATTCGGTCCCCACTGAATAACCCAGTTGCCCAGCTCTGTCATTTCTCCCAGAAGCGTGGGGAGAAGTGCCTGCTTTAAGAGTAGATTGACTACTTTTAATTGTGATTAATCTAAGTGTAAAGAGATTTTTTCCTTCCTTCTTGGCTCCCCTCAAGGTATTTCCACCTTTCTGTTTTTCTCCTTCCTTTAGAGAAAAGCCAGCTCTATAACTAGAGCTCAGTCAGGCTGAGAGAAAACAGCAGGGGCACCCCCCAATTCAGGCTGTTGTTCCACTTTTTTTCCTAGTATTCCCTTCTCTCCAGAGGTTTTTCTCATGCAAGGACACGTACAGGGCTTTCTAAAACTATTCTTCCCACAGCTGAAGTGGGTGGAATTTGTCCCTGTCTCCAGAGATGCTTAGAGGGATCCCCGGAGTACCTCCCCTAGGGAGAAGCCAGAGGGCTTTCTCTCCCTTGGGACCTCTACCTTCAAGATTTTCAATAAGTCTTCAGGGCTTGCTCCAGTTGCCCCCCAAATTGGGCAACACGCTTTAATCAAGACCTTCGCCAGGACTACAGGAGCGTGGGTCAGCCTCGCTCCCTGCTGCCCCCCGAGAGGTGCCAAGGCCGTAAGGGCTCACAGGCGGCCGTGTCTCGTCTGCACCGGCTTGATGCCCTGCAGCCGGTGCCAGCAGAGAACACTTTGGGTGAGAGAGTCTGTTTCTTCTCTGAATAAAAGTTTTGACAGTCTGATCAAAGATTTCTCATTAATCCGCTTATTGAGATACTAGCAATTATAGACTACATAATCTTCAGCGTTAGAAAGGGGATAGAAGGAAACCCTTAGCAGTATCAGTGTCAAAGCTGCCACCCGCACACACAGCCCGCRGCACTACGGCTTCCCCGTGCTGTGCTCACCCATCCTCTGCCCGGCGAGAGCCTCGCTGACGGTGCAGCCCTGTCGTCCACCTTGCCAGGATGATGGGGGGTTCCTCCTCCTCCTCCTCTAGGGTTCTCCTGGAGCTGTTTCCATGCCTTTTCTAAGGCTCTCCTCACCTTGCTCCGTGGCAGCTGCTCCCTGGTGTCCTGTGCTCCGCACTGGCTTCCCTTGCAGAGCTTTATGTGCCCCAGAGACTTGTTCCTTGCTGGTCAAGCTGCCCCTCAGCACGATGGTTCCCAGCCCCCAAGGTCGCATTCCTCCAGCAACACCAGCAAGCGCCTGCTGGTGAGTTGTTTATAGCCCTGGGGCCACCGGTATCACCCCGTGCCTGTGGATTCAAGGCCTCTGCTATCATTCCCAGCCCGTACTCCCCTACACTGCATTTTTACTCACAGGTCAGAGATAGTTCACGGTGCCGGGAGGAAGGGTGCGCTGGTGCCTGCTTCATGCTGCAGCCTGGGGGGGCCCAAGGGAGGCCTTTCAGCCCCCCATTTACAAAGCAGTACCAGCCCTCAACGCAGGGAGTTGAGGGCCCCCGAGTTGTTGGATGATTGCAGTTGCAGCCACGCAAACCCATGCAAAGCTCCAGGCCAAGCAAGGCTGGCCAGCTCTGGTGCTGAGGCCTTGCAGAATTATTACAAACCCTGGGGCCAGGTATGGACAATGGCAAGGCTAAACTGCACAAGCCCATGTTGTCCCACCAGCAACCTGGAACTTGGCCCTTGATTTCAGCTYAGTAGCCTGCAGAAGCTGAGCGATGGTCTTTGCTTCCCTGCTGGCTTCGCTCTCCCGGGGTTTCCTGGGCGGATGCATCAGGAGGTAAGCTCCTAGAGTCCTTTCTCAGGACACACTCTAGCCTCTGCGAGAGCCATCCTGCAGAGAAACGAGTCCCCAGATATCTGCAATAAGAAGAAGTACTTGAAGTTCTCCTGGGTGCGGCTGTTAAAACACACAAGTCCCTGCTTATAAACCCCACGGTCCCTGCAGATCAGTACTGAGAGACATCTGAAGCTTTGTAAACTAGAAGATGTAATAGGATCAAAGCTGAAATGTGAGAAGACAGCTAATTTTTAATTATTTCCAACTCATTTCTAATTTCTACCTCGTTCTGAATATTTAAAAGCTCTTCCAAATATATTTCACAAGTTTCAATAACAAGAAACTGGATGTGGCATTATAGCAATTTATAATCACCTCCTAAAATGGGGATCTAAATTAATCTTTCTACATCTCATTAGTTTAGCTATCAGAGATCTTTTACAAGATAATTGGCTTTTGGTGCCTTTAATTTAATTTAATTTATTAATATCTTACATCTATATTTCATAGATGCTGTTTTAATTATTGAACTGATACATCTCAGAAACATGATTCTTTTATACAGCACCCAACTTTTGCTTTTAGGGCTCAAGAGCCTTTTTAATATGTTTTAATGATAAATAATAAGTTCTTGTTTGTGTTTGCCTTTACAGTTAATATCAATTTACCTTTGCCTTAGGTTCTCGTGAGGGGAAATTAGATCTTATTTTGGAATTAGGACCTTGGAACATTTGCTTAGCAAATGAGGCTAATTTCATTCTTATAGCACAACTTGTTATGCAAACTTTATAACGCTGCCAAAGGACAGATAATGGACGGCTGAGCTAATAAAATAATGTTTAATAGATAGTCAATTAATGGCTGGCAGATACATATGAAAACAAACACATCAAGCAGCAGCATGAAGGGAACCTTGTTTCCTGTGGGTTTTCATCTAGCGACTTAATTCCCTGGTGCCAAGGTCTCATCTGCTCCCCCAGGGCTGCTCCCAGACCCCTGTGAACTCGGGCTGTGAGGAAGAAGCCGGGTCCTGTTTTGGCGAGGACAGACAGACCACAAGACTGCATGACCCCAAGTGCTCTCTTCCCTGGGAAACTCACCTGAAAATACGTCCTCTCCTAGGGCTGAACAGCAACGCTGAAACATCTGACAGTAAAGGTAATGGTGATAATTGATGTTTAATGAATAATCTAGGGTAGTTTTAATATTTCAGTTCCCCCTGTCCTCCCCAGGCTCTAACACAGTCTGTAAGAGCTGCACTGCTACCCCACACCGTCTCCTTTTGCYGTTACCTCCCATATCTTCAGCAGGTCTTGTTAGTGACAAGGTGAGACTGGGGCATGTTACAGAGACACCTGGCCCAGGGACACGGCGGTTGCTGTTGTGCTCGGGTACCTGCTCAGAGAGRGGCAGTTTGGGTGCTGAAGGGCTGGGTCACCCTCTGCTTTGGTGGCCCTGCAGAGCTGAGAACCGCCAGCCTGTGACAGCAGTGAATTTGCATCTTGAATCGCCCCTCAGGGGACACCCTGCAGGAAGGAGGTGTTTTGAGGGTGATGGGTTTGGCCTTTCACAGCAGCAGGAATCAGGTGGGAGATGCCCGAGGGGAGAATGACTCCATCCATCCCCTGCCCGAATTTCCCTTCTGACCGCCCCGCCACGTGTGGCCTCCGGCTGTGACTCCCAGCAGCTTGGTGGGACTGGGAGCCGGCTGCTTCCCCGCCAGCATCAGGTCCTGGTGGCCATCAGGGGGTCCCCATGGGCCCTGGGGTGCCGGGCTCTCCGAGTGGCCGTGCTCTGCACAGCCGGCTGAAGAAAAAAGCCCGAGAACCCCCTCTGGTGTCAGGAAAAACGGTGGCAAGGGCTCCCYGCACACAGGTTCCGATCGCCTCCTCCAAGCGCTTCCTGCCTGCCCCATGTCCCCATGCCCTCCTGGCAGCGGGGTCCTGGGCACGGTGCTGGTGCCAGGCCGGGCCACGCTGCGGGGCCGTGGGGCTCGAGCCGCCCCGAACACGGCCGCAAGCTCGGCTCTGCAGCACAGCACGGCGAGCCGCGGCACCGCTGCCTCCCCAGCAGGCAAGGGCAGGGGAGTTCCTGCTGCGCTTCCACCCTGGTTTTTGGACAGTTTTAATGGCCCTTTGTATTTTAGCCACATTTCACCATTTAGAAGTAATTTTAAGAGAATAAACGCTGCCACTCTTTCCTCTCTCCATCCCTATTCCACACACTCCCGACTTGCTTTGCTCTGTCGTGTAAAGCCAGTGCAAGCAGGACATACAGAAAGTGCGGATGCTCTGCAAGCAGAGAGGGTTGCTACCAACCAGGGACAGGCAGCRCTCAGGTGTGGAGGTGTCTGAGCAGCCCGTGGGGCTTGGGCAGCATTTCGGTTGATGTGGGTTGTGCCGGGACAGTGTCCTGCTCCKCAGCGGCTCCGGAGGCCACAGCAAACTGCAGCCTGAGGCAGGTCCTGGAGGGCCTGTTACTAAAACTGTGCCAATAATGAATTGTACGGGCAATTAGTCAGATCAGAAAGAAGGCCAACTGGGCTCATTTCAGATCWATCTCAAGTGAACATTTCTGGTGGTTTAGGTTTCACTGCAAGATGGAAAATCATCCTAAAAAGAGGTTTCCTAAGGTCAGCCAGGGTTTTTTTGCTATATTCAGTTTAATCCTTCCTGTCTGAAATGCTGATACAACATTGCTGACTCAGGTTGCCATTTAGGAATATTTTTGCTCAATCCAAACCAGTGTTTTCCATGAATAAATGGCTGATCCTGCCACATCCCTGAGCTCCAGTTTCCCACCAGCCGGGGTGGCTGTGTGTTCATCCAGGTCAGCTCATGGCCATGGTGCTCTTGCAAGAACTATGAGGGGGCTCTTCCAAAAAATCCACTAGGAAATAACCATTTAGCTGCCCCGCAGGCCTCCAGCAGTGCAGAGAAGAGAAGCAAAAGGTCCAGAACATGAGCCAAGGCCTGGACCTGGTTGTCTGTGTTYCTACCACTGCAAAACAAGCCATTTAGCCCAGCCTGCCAGGAGACAGAGCAGTTAGAATCCCTTGTCACGTAAAAAAAACCCAAACAAACAAACAAAAAAGAAAAATAAGGGTCCATTGGATTCAGTTCTTTTGGGGACTTAACCAGTGACAGCCATCATTGCCCTSGAAGTCAGGTGCAGAGGTAATGAAAACTTCTCCCTATCAGTCGCCCTGCAGCTCTTCTCCATTARCAATGCCACCTGCAGCCAGGTCCGAGCCCGGAGGACTGCTCTTTAGGGGATCTTAAAATTCTTATTTCCAACAGGATCAAGTTGCTTAACCATTTGTGTGCTGGAGCCAAGAAGTAATCTTGGAAATAACTGCGGGAGGCAAGGGAGAAATGAGTGCAGAGCAAGGAGGCCGAAAACAGCGGGCACTTCCATGGCTTCTGCCTTGCTCCTACAGCCGTACCCTTACTCACACAGTGTCCCCTGCAGACTGAAACTGCCCCCTGCTCCCTGCACCCTCGCTGAGCTCCACCGAGCTGCCAGGCAGAGGCCTTGGGCCTGCTCCTGAAGGTCAGAGGAGATCTGTCCTCGCAGACCATGCTGGCTAGGCAAGATAACAAGGTCCACGGGAAATCACAGGGGCAGATGCCTTTTAATGGGACCTTGTTGTCCTGAGTCCTGATAACGGCCTGGTTGTTTGGGGATTATGGTGCAGTTTATAGTTGGCCTTATTTTAACTTTCATCTTAGCTGACCGCGATCACTGTCAGCTCCCTTATCTGGGTGGAAAGGCTCAGTGTGCAAATCCTCCTATGGAAAAACTTCTGGGTGCCACCTTTGTGGGTGCTCCCAGTCTCTTTGCTCCAAGGGCAGCTGGTCCTGTGGGGCAGAACCCCAGTGCCGTCTCAGTGACCTCAGGGCAGAYGACTGACAGCACCGACAGAGCTGCTCCTGTTGGTTTACCCAGCCGAGCCAAATTCCATAGAGCCAACTGCCTGTGATCCGGCGCTCACGTGTTGCACCCAGGAGATGCTCGCAGCTCACCGAATGCTGACTGGCCAGGGTCACGTCTCCACAAGCCAGGATCAGCCTAAGTCTCCCAAGGTGCGTCACTAAGCCTCTTAGGGCTAAACTCAGCCCTGCGTGCAAGTGCTGAAGGAGCACGGCCACAGCAGGGATGTGCCCGGCTCCTCATTCCCCATCCCTGTGCAACCAGGAGCGACTTGAGAGCTCGCCCCTGGCTGCAACCTGCATTTCCCAGTTTGTTTGCTGGATGGTGCCCGCACGCGCTGGCCCTCCTGCCTGTCTGGGGCACCTTGCTGCTGGTTGCACAGGGATGCAACCCTTTGTTTCTGGGTGAAAATGCAGGTGGGCTGCAGCACGAAGGGCCTTTTGCCACTAAGAAAATGCTCCACACACAGGCTGACCGTGGTAAAATATCCCTGCTGTTCRCAGGGTGGATTCTGGTACGTGAGTTAATATGGGAGGCGGAAAGGCAGGTGCTGAGTCGTGTCAGACTCAGTTGTGTGTAAAAATATAATGTTCCATATGTCTTAACATAATAAACACATTAAACAGGAACAGGGTGTGTCTCTACCCATCTCCAAGGCTTTATTTAGTCCAAACTGTGTTTTTTTTTTCTTTTTAACCAAGTGGAAGTAGAGCAGTGTGCTCGTTTCAGGGGAGAGAAAGGAGTGGGAGGCAGAATATCACATCCTATTTCCTCTTTTAAACACTTGGCAAGGGAGCGAACTTTCCATTCCCATCTGGCACAAGCAGACTAAACACAGGTTCCCTTCTGATAGCCATCTGCGCTCTCCTGCTACCTTTTCCCATCAGTCCTCAGCAGACAAAATGCRGAGCGGCACACTATTCAAAGACACTTGAATTCAGAGAGTGTAACCAAATCATCCCTTTCAGTTACCTTCCTCCCCGGCTTGGGCATGGGATGAGTCATTCAAACARTAACCTTGGTTAATCAACAGGCTCAGCACATGAAAGCGGTTCCGCTTCCTATTTGGGACCACGCAGATGTTGTTTATCTTGGATCTTCCCGTGTTGGTCCCGGGGATTAAATCGCAGGCCTGTGGAAGGGGTGCGAGTGATCGCTTTTCTCTTGAGGAGGCCAGCAACAAGTGCCCGGCAGCCCCGCTCCCCTCCGTGTCCCCGCTGCGTGTCCTGTGGTGCCCACAGCCCGGCCGCTCGGGCTGCCCCAGCACYGTGCTGAGCACAGCACGTGAGCGGCACTCACTGAAGGCCACGTTGCTCTCCTGCCGCCCGCGAGCTCGCTGGGCCCCRGCGGGCTGTGACGAGCCGTGGCGCTGCCCTTGCTGTGCAGCTGTGAGGTGCCCAGCGGCCCTGCTGCGCTTGTCACAGACCGCGTGYGGCCTGACGTGGCTCTTCCCTAAAGGCAGGTGCCCCCGAGCAGGGCAGCCTGGGCAGCTCTGCAGCCGCACGCGGTGAGACGAGCGGCTGCAAAGCTGCCCGGTGCCCGGCAGGGAGCGTGTACTTGCCGTCCAAAGCAGGTCCGCCGCGCTGAGGAGGACGAGGAGGAGGAGAGCGGGAAGCAGCCGGCTCACCGCCACAGCACATGCAGCTCTCCACTGCCTCATACCACAGCTAAACCTTTCTCTGAAACCTTGGCAAGCACCTGCTCCTGCTGCAGGTCCTGGTTTCAGGGCAATCTCCTCCGTGCGGGATCGGGCAGCACCTGCATTTCGGCAGCCACAGTGCCAGACCAGTCACCGCAGCCTGATCCCTGTCCAGCTGCTCCTGCCAGGCCTGGACTGCCCACACCTAATACAACTGGAGCAGGGACGGGGCTACCTTGTGCCTGGGGTACCTCCACCCCTCCCTGTAGAGATGCCCTCCTTGAGGCAGAGGGGTTGTTTTTTTGCTGCTCTGATCCACTTCAGTCAAAAGCATTTAACCTGCAGCAAACTCAGCACCCTCTCGGGGCGCAGCCAACCGCAAGCCCTGGCCTCACACGGGGGGACCTGCAACTAGTGGGGGAACCRGCTCATTCCCTGTTGTCTGTCTCCATCTTTGCTCTGGGGCTTGGGTCACGAAAGAGGAAAGGAGAGGCCTCCCCAGAGCAGAAACACTTAGCGGCTTTGCTACTCATTCCCGGCGTCCCCAAAGAAGCACTTAGTGCCCCGATCTCTGCCTTGGTGAGAGCCATCAGGGCAGAAGGCAGAGGATAAATAGCCTAGGCTCCTAAGTAGGAAGCTGAGGATTTTATGGGATTACTTCTTGCTCCTTGACAGATGTAGGTCTTTTTAGGTCAGGGCTAAGGTCACTGTTGAGCATCACGGTTTCATTTAACAGGCGTCTGCGAGACGTGTAGACACAGCGTGGTGTGGGGTTGGCGCACGGGAACGTGCTGCCCCTTGCACACGCAAGTGTGAGAGTGGGGGACAAGCGCCACTGCTGGGGTCCCTMAGCCCGGCCTCCTCCTCACATCCCGGCGGTGCCCCAGCTCCAAAGCCTGCAAGGACTCGGGTACCCTCATGGGCAACGCGGCTCTCGCTCTGACTTTGAAAGGGTTTTACCCAATAATCAGCAGAGCTCGGGGTTTTGGCATCAATTTGTTTTCCTCGGTTGTTTTGACTCCTTGGGAATCAATTCAGCTGCGCTCGAGGGACTCCTCAGTCTGCCCCTCACTGTGCAGATTGTGTAAGCATGGACATTACAGAGCCATGAAAAACAGGGGCAGCAAGCAAGCTGGCTGCACAGCCCTTCCCACAYGGGCAAATCCCAGGAATGGGGCAGAGGCCGGGGCCCGCTGTCCCTGGGCTGAGGGCTGACGTGCCGGGAGCGGCAGGGCCGCTGGAGCTCAAGCCCCAGCTCYGACGCGGCCATCGCTGTGGCCTGGATTCAACTATTTCCCAGGGCACCGGCCGGTCAGAGCGGGCCCCCAATTTAAATTTGTTAAAATAACTTTTTGCAAAACATTAGACCGAGAAAAAAATGTTTCCACGGTTTTGTTTTTAAATTCCAAATGGGAAAGAGTTTATTTTTTCGCTCGGAAACTTTCCCTGTAGGATTTGCAGCTCTGGCTGAGAGACAGGAGCTCCCGAGTTCCTTTCCCGAATGGAGGTGACCCCGCGCCAGTCACGTCGCCTCTCGCAGCCTCGCTTGCCCGCTCAGCGTCAGGCTCGTGGGCATTAAATTTAATCTGGGCTCAAATTCAGGCTACTCACATCATTTTAGGTAAATTGTGGGGGAAAACACTTAGGGTCCAGACAGGGGGATGAGAAGCTGCAGCCCTGGCCCAGCTGCAGTGTTAGTTCTGTGCGGTGGCTGCAGGTAGGCATGGATGCTCCCAYGGGAATAGTGGGGGCTGTCGCCTCACCTGCTGGTTGCTCTGCCCCTTTGGCTGTTGTGGATTTGCAGCAGAGGAGCGAGTTGCTGCTGTTTCTTTACTTTTTCATCTTGCATTATTTTTTATATTCTCCTGAAAAGCAAAACATTAGAGATTTATAAAATCAAGAATAAAATAAAAAAAAAAAAAAAAAAAGAAAAAAGAAGAAAAGCCGTAAGAGTTCATCTGGTTTTAATCAACTCTGCTCCCTGGAAATCCATTTCCCAGCTGAGAGTTCAAGTGCTGCCGTTTGTGCCCCCAGGTGACAAGGGTGTCCCCATGCAATAAAGCACGGGATCGGGTGAGCATGTGCAATAGGCAAGAAAAGTGGGAGTCGGGGTGTGCTGGCCCCTTTTACTAGATCCCACTGCAACCCCAAAGCAAAAGCCTCGGAAGGTGCTGGGCAGGGCTTGGCCTCGCTCCCAGTGCTGGGGCAGGGCAGGAACAGAAACTGCTCGTTTTTTTCTGATGTTTTGTCAAAATGAACCCCAAATCCAATGCCRTTTTCTGTCCTCTCCCTGTGCTGCCTCGCAGCCATAGGGCCGCATGGTGCACGGATGCTCCCTAGCTCTGTGTCACAGCAGGAGCAGGAATCTGGCCTTGTAGGCTCGGGGATGCAGTGAGCTGATGGCGTCCCCCGTGGGGACACGTGGGGCTTGGGAATGGTGGCCCAGCCGCCACAGGGCTAACGGGGCTCCATGACTCTCACCCCCTCTAAAGGCTTAGCTGCCCAGGGAACATTCGCTGATTAAGGCACAGGGTAAACCCTCCCTCTGCATGGGCTACCCTTGCATAATGCCCCTTCATGGAGGAGCCAGAGTGAGGGTGCCTGCACTTCCCAAAGTGCTGCCAAGCCGCCAATGCTTAGGCATGGGAATGAACCTCTCGCCGGCGAGGAGCCAAGGCGAGCAAGAAAAGCATCAATCTGCACGGCTCCCTACCGGAACCGACCGGCCCGGAGGCCGATGCTCTCACCAAGGCAGTGGCAAGGAACCCACTCAATTGGTATAGATGTGTTGGGGCGTTTCTGATAGTTTTTCCCCCCAAGAAAGCCACCATCGAGGCAGAACCACAACCCTACCTGGCTGTGCRAAGCCAGCCCTGCCTTTCCCACCGAAAGCAGGCCACACCTCCCGTTCCCGAGGCATCCCCAGCCTCTCTGCAGACCATGAGGCACCGRCTGAGGCACCTCAGCCTCGTGCTTTGGGGACCTGCTCCTCTTCTCACTRCTCTTAGTGCAGATGGGCGCGAGGGGGACGTGCTGGCTGCTGCGGGAGCTGGGCACCGGCAGCGACTCAGAGCCGCCTTCGCCTCTCAAGGGGGCTTGTCTGCACCCACCCCAATTCCCATGTGCTTGCAGRGGCCAGATCAGCTCCTTGTGATTCATTTTAATCTGGCACAAAGAAGGAGCTTGCCGAATCCTGATGCAAAAGCACCCACATGCACTGCCATTATATAATATGAATCTMAGAAGATTAAATTATCCGGTCTGAGGAACCACATGCACGCATGTATGTACACACTTCTATGCAGACTGAAGGTTGGTTAGGTGGAACTGAGGACAAGGTCTCTTTTGTGCTRAACTTTCCCGTCGGTGCTCAAACACCGGGGCCGGTGATGGCCACACAGGCACGCGTGCGGCTGCGCTGGAAGGGGCAGCGCGGTACCTGCAAGGATCGCTCACCAGGTGTGTGTGTAGCCATCCCCGTGGCTRGCAAAGCCAGAGTCTTACTTAGCCCTTTGCCCTTCCAGGATAAATAGCTCCCTGGGGCAGCAGAGGAGGGAAGTGGGACCTTCTGGCTTAGGGCAAGGGGCTTCTCGTGGGGTCGGAAAGCAGAGGACAGAGAGGTCACCCAAACCAGTGGAGGTGCCTGCACCGTGCTGGGCACTGCACATTCCCAAGGAGCCGGTGAGCGCTGCCTGAGGGATGTGCTCCGGGCTTTGGCTGAATCTGCTGAGGCCCAGGGCCTTTGCCCAAAGATGAATCTTATTTTCTGTTTTGGCAGTTTGAAGCCAGGAGGAAATGCRCTTCACCCACCACTGCCCACAAGCCTCTCACGTTTTCTGGCAGCAAATGGATTTGCCTTCTTTTCCTCTGCCCTTATTGATTCCCACTGTTTTGCTAAATATAGCATGGCCTTGGGTAGCTGCTCCTTCTGTTTTCCTCCAGCTAAAGGTTCTACGGCAAAAGGTTTCCTGTGGAGCAGGACTGGGCATCTTCTATCAATTTCATAGGTTGTGGGCATTTATAAGCCCCTCATCCCCTGGTTGCGGACATGGGAGGGAGACCAGAAAGCTCTTGGCTGCAATGAGCTTTCTGGTCAGCCCCAAATGAGGGACACGGCGCCTCGTCTGCCCAGGTGCCCGGCCTGCACCTTCCCATAGGCTCCCAGGGAAGCATCTCTCTGCGCTCACTCTGCCCTCACACTTGCTCRGGTGGCTGGTGTGGCTGCTGGGGGCCAGATGCCCATTCCTTGCACTCCCGTCCCCTCGAAGACTTGGGAGTTTGGGCCAGTGAAGCCACCTTTTCCCTTTTATCCCKCTGGTAGGCTCTGGCTTCCTGGGCCTGTGGCTGCACATTGCCTTAAACATCTTGCAGCCCTAGCGACACATCAGGCCTGGGGGGTCTCCATCCCGTGGGCATGATGGCCCCACGGGGGGGGAGGGGAGCTGTACCTCAAAAAAAAAAAAAAAAAAAAAGGTAAAATCTTCCTTCCCAAGAAGGAACCAGGGTCGTTGGAGGCAAGGGCAGGGGGTGCCGCATCGCGACGTGACTCCCTGTCGCGACCGACCGCGGCAGCACCGTCCCGCTTTCTCTCCTGCCTTTCCCTCCTTCCCGCCCGCCCTCTCTCTCTCTCTCGCGCGCGCGCGCACCAGAACCACGCGGGCTCCCGCCACGGGCAGCGCGCGCCGGGGCCATTCATGAAATTGGTGACGTCGCGCCGCGTGGGCGTGGCCGGCGGGCCAGGCCCCGCCCCCGGGGCTATATAAGGGGTGGCCCGGCGCTCGGCGCGGCTCGCACGGGAGGCAGCGGCGGGAGCGGCGGCTGCAGCGCGCTCGTGTCCGCGGCGCTTTCCGTGGGTGCCGCTGTGGGTCGGTGCCTGCCCCGTTCTGCCGCGACTTCATGTCTGTGCTCTGCCCCCTGCCCTGGTGAGTGGGCGCCCCGCGGCGGGGCGGGCGGGGGAGCCCATGGGGCGGCCGCGCTGCGCGGGGCTCCCGTGGCCGCCTCTCGTGGCTGCCGCTGCCGCAGGGCTGTGCCTGGGGGGCGCTCCGTGGGGCAGCGTGAACGGACCCCGAGGAGAGGATCTTCAGGGATCCGCTTCGCTTTCTCGAGGCGTTTTTGGGGTGGGAATTGCGCTATGGCCGCGAGCGCTGGCGCAGCCCGCGCCGCCGGTGCGCGGGTCCCCGCGGTTGTAGAACAAGTCGGCGGGAGCTGGAGCTGTGAGGAATGGCGACTGGGAAACTCCAGCGGCTGCACCTTTGTCCTTTGGGGACGTRCGTGGGACCCTTCTCTGCCACTTTGGGAGCAGGGCTCCAGGAAGTGGGGTAGAAASTGGCTCACTGACGTTAAAGCCTCGCAAGGGGCTCTCGAGCCACTGATGCAGAGAGAAATGGGGTTGCTGTGCCCAGGGTGCTGGACTTGCTTGGGCCAGAGGTGCTGCTCTCCCATCTCCAGGGGGCAGGAAGGAGGGGAGCCTGGAACAGCTTGGTGACCACCCCTGCTGTAGCACCTTGATGCACCTCAGGCTTTGCTCAGCCCTTCTGGAGCCCTCGGGTAATTTCAGTGCTGTCTTTGGTTGTAGCTCTGATTATCTGAGATCAGCTGAGATGACTGAAGTGATGATGAACACCCCGGCTATGGATGAGATYGGGCTAAGCCCCCGCAAGGACGGCCTCTCATACCAGGTAAGCGCTTCTGCAGCGGGTCCCTGTGCGCTCCCCAGGGCTGTGGTGAGCTCGGTGTGATGCACTGATCCGGAGCCGGGCCCAACAGCCGGGCTCGCTAAAGTGAGGACTAGTCAACAGAGTGGAATGCTTGCTTGGCAGGAGCAATTTGTTGGAAATACTGCTATCAGGCTGGATCTGTGAAGGACTTCATTGCTTCTGGAGTGATGAAGCTCCYGCTCATTTAGCGTTCTTGGTAGCTTGGCAGGAGACCGGCTAAAGTAGGATTTGCTCCTGTCACAAGGGGGAGAAGACTGAGAGCCATACATGTGTTCTGCCTAGAGCAGATGGGAGCTGTTTATATGGCATGGAAATCTTTCCAGCTATTTCTCTTTTCCTGACTGCTTTGTGCCTATCTGAGGGGACTGGTGGTCTTCTGTAGCACAAGGTAAGGCCAGAGACAGCTTTGCAATGTCTGAGGAGATAATGGGTACCTGAAGGTGGGAGCTGCTTTCATGCTGAAAATTGAGGATGATGCCATTAACTGTTAACTTCTAGATCAGTGGCTGGGGTTAGCAGATGGTCTTAGAAACCCTTTTAGTCTTACTCCTTTAGATTCTGTCTCATGTTTCCTGGCTTATAGTTAATCATAGGATGAGTGTGTGCATCAGACTGGTTTTCCTGGCTCTTCCAGGAAACTTGTTGATGAGATTTAGCGCAGGAGTTGAGTGCATGCAGATGACTTGCATCTGGTCTCTGCACAGAGCAGCTCTTAAGGGTAGCTTCTGATGCAGAGCTCTTTCCTTGCAGATGTTACACAACCTTCACAGAGGCCCTTGCTGTAAGTGTGCATTCAAATTAGGTGTGCTGTTGTATGCTTGCGTATTTAAGTCTGAAAAATGAGCCGTGAGTCTATAACAGTGAGCTGGAGCATGAAATCCAGTGAACTTTGGGCTGCAGCTCAGGCCTCCAGCGTAAACCAGTGCTACAGGGAAGGAAAGGAGATGCGTGGCTGCTCTTAGGTCTGCATCTGGTCCATTCGAGCTTGGTTTATTGCTTGTGTGTAGGAATAACTGTGCTGTTTTAGTGCTCTAGTTAAAGGAGAGCGTGTGGCCTTGCTCTTTCCCTCCCCTGTGGAGGGAGTGTGCAACAATGGGAATGGTCATTAATCCTGAAACAATCGGACCAACCCCTGTGTGCTGGATGTTCAAGCAATTGTGTTAATGGGTCACCRTATAAAGAAGCTTAACTCGGGCAGGTCAAATGCTCCTGTTTACTTCCCCGAATTTTTCAGTTCTGCCCAGCGTATCAGAATGTAGGTGCCCTGCTTGCTCCAGCCATTGCCTTAGTAAGGCTTTTCCCCACAGTGCTGATGACCTTGATAAATCCGTTTGGATAAACTGGGGAATGGGCCTGTTCAGTTGTTAGGGGATCATCTGAACCTGGAGSGTGTGAGTCACAAACTCTGACGACTCGCATCTATGCAGGGCTTACGTGTTTTGGATCTCCTCTCTGTAGTGCTCTAGGCATGGATTGCTTTTTTCAGAGAAGATCTATGGGATTTGTTAACAGGGTGTCTTCCAGTAAGTAGTCTGCTGTGGTGCAAGCCAAACTGAGGGCAAAAGGCTGCTTTTGGTGATTGTGCAGAGAAGTTGCTGTCTGGATTGAGGGCCAGAAATAGAAGATCCTGATGGGATACGAGCCATGTGTGGGCTGTGTAYGAGGTCTGCCACTAAATCAGGTTAGTGCAAAGAGGATTGGAGAGCAGGCTGCAGCCTTCYTCTAGCAGTTAGGCTGAAAATGTTGCAGCATAAATCAAGGTAAGTTCAAAACATCCTTAGGCAGTTGAAAATTCAAGTTAAAACAGCAAGGACAAATGAAATGCAAGTGGCACTGTGAACGCCTTGTTCTGCCTCAGACTTTGGCACTTTTTGCTCCATCCTGCTGATGGAGAGACTGTTTGGTACATGGAAAATTGTATGCTAGTCGAGTGCTGTAGTGCAATAATTCAAATCCAGACAGAGCTAATGGAGTGTGACAGCCTCTATGCTGAGACTCGCCCTAAGCTGCATCTTCCTTTGCTGATCTGCAGAGTTGGGCTTCCAAGGTGTGAGTGTAATAACGGTTGGCCATGGAAGGCAAGAGCATAGGGCCAAGGTGGGGAGAGGTGGGCTTTCCAAATGTTTCTTTTCCAGCAGGATAGCTTGGRTTTTTCTCTCACTTCAGATATGACCATAAACTGATGTTGAAAATGCCATCTTTTGGGTTGCGTGGAGGAGGGCCTTCCTGGGAGCTGGTCCCTCAGGTGCTGGCAGTGAGAAGGGGGTTGGCTTTTCCCAGCACATTCAGATGTGAAATGGCCTGGATCAGAGAGGATGGTTCAGCAGCTCTGCTGAGCTGTGAAGAAAATCTGCTTCTACTGCAGGCAGACTTGTCCTACCAGCAATGCTGCTTGCAAGTATTTTGGCTTTTACCGCTAGGTAAACTGCAGATACAAATAAATTGTACTGAGAGTAAACTTTGCTTTGCTTCCCCTGCTCTGTGGAGTTCACTGAACTTCAGGGTTGTTCCTGTCYGTCTTGTCAAGTTCCCACAGAAAGTCCCACAGAAGTTTGTCCTTCTGCCTCTGCTGCTGCCTTCCCCCTGTGCTCCCTTGCCTGCTCTTGCACTGGTGTCTGCTGGATGTGAACTGGGCTGTCTGGCACTAACTGCACCCACTAGTGAAGCTGCCTGGCCTTGTGTGGGCTGATCATCACTGCTTGCAAAGCTGTGATGTGAAAGCTCAAGTGGCACCAGTTGCCTGTCTGTGGTAGCTGGGTTGCCTGGCTAGACCTAGTTTTATAGGCAATTTCCTTTAGGAAAAGGCAGCATGTGGGGCTGCTGTCTCTGTGCAGCAATCTGTGTCCAGCTGATGTGTACCAGGCTTGCAAGCTAACGCAGTGCCAACTTCAGAGCCTTTCTGTTTTTATTCCTGTGTTTGCCATGTAAAGCTGAGCTCACAACCCCTTGAAGACAGTTCAGCCAGTGGGTTTAAAGGGTCTGGGCAGCAGTGAATGGCAAAATTGGGGCATGAGCCTCCCGGAACAGGGAGGCACAGACAAAACAGAAGATGCAGCTGAAAAGATGATGTCATCCTGGGTCTTGTGCCTGCAGTGGAGAGCTATTTCTGGCTCTTTAATAGATGTCCCATAATTCCCATGGGACTACTAAACAAAACCTCGTTGAAATGCAGCTGATGGCTCACGATGCCCCTGCTCCAAGCAGATGTGCCCATGGAGGCTGCCGCTCGCTTCCTCTCTGGCAGTTCTCTGCCAGCTGGGCCTTTCTGCTGCCAGTTGGAGCTAAGATGCAGCTTGTTTTCCYGCAGCCCCTAGACAGCCCCAGCCTCTGGAAGGCCTAAGCAGCCCTCTGCCAGCRTGTCCTCTAGGGCTGTTTCGCAGCGGCACGTGTGGCGCTCCTGAAATTAGCCTTGTTCGCGACTGAATTAATCATCCCACTGAGCTGTTGTCAAAACAGAGTCTTGACCCGAATCTCGCCTTGCTTCTTGGAAGTGGAGCTGGGTCTGAGCRTAACTGAAAACACTCTGATGCCCCAAGTGTTTATTTTTGAGCAAACTGTGTATCCCGAGCGGAGCCGCCTGTGCGTGTGTCTGCAGACTTGCTGCTCGGCATGCAGCACCTCGGGCTCCCCTTTGAGAGACGAGGTTGGGGTGCAGAGTTGGACCTGGTTTCATACCATCGATGGGGCTTGGTTCTCATGGGGAGTTTAAGCTCTTTTAAGTCACGATTGCATCATGCTGGGATCTGTCTGGGTTAATCAGAGCTGCAGCTTGCTGTGAATCATGTCAGACCCAGTGGAGGTAATATCTTTAATGCTCAAGGCAGTGTCTATGGCAAAAGCTTGGGTTTTCCGTCTTGTTGGGGAAATTGGTGGCTGTGAGTGTGACACCAGGGTCTGGTGGGAGAAGATGGAAAATTGAGGTTTCTTTCTGTAGCTGTATGGTTGTAAGGTGCTTCATGTTGGTGCAGACCTGACTTGTGCTGCCTGAAGGTCTTGGTACTGGGCTGCRATAACAGCTTGTGATGCTGAGTGAGTGTAGGGTAACTTCACCTGGTTGTCTTCTGCAGTGCATCACAAGCCAGTGCCTGGCTACTAAAGAGATATGCCATTAGTAGTCTTAATGTTTTTAGCCTGAGTTTGAGTATCCCTGGGTCTTAGACCTTAAAATGAAGTCAGAACTGAGCAAAGGAATAAACAGAGCCAAAGGAAATCTTGCTCAGTGCTATGCAAAAAAAGTGCTACACTGAAATTCAGGCTGAAGAGAACAGCTCATCATGTTTTTCCCTCCTTACTCAATGCCTTGTTACTCTGGAAAATTGTGATTGTGTATGAAATTCAGTTGCCACTGTCCCCAAGGCAGGGCAAACACTGCAGAGTTTTCACAGCTCATAAATTTGAGCTCAGTTGCAAGTGATGGCTACTGTAAGAGCAAAACTTTGCAGGGCTGTTTCCTGTAGCTGGAAAACCTTCTCCAAAGAAGTAACTTAAATCTAAGTATTTCCTGGAATAATCTTGCCTTATTTTTCTGTAGCAGTGAAATTTTATATTGAGAACTTAAAATCRGATTTGGTTTGAAATATTAATTTGGTACTATTGAGGAGTTGCAACCCCATTTTTCTTAGTATAGGAGGACGAGCACTTACCCTGTGCTTGCAGCATGGCTTTAAATTATACCTAAATTGATAAGCCCCACAATGCAGACCTTTAGCCTTGTCTTAGTATTACTRCAGTGAAGTAAAGTTTTCCCCAAAGTAATAACTTAATTTAGAAAGACCCTTTTTGCTCTGAAAAACAGTTTTCAGGCCCCTGGTGGGTGGGGGAGTGCACATGTGGAAGTTGTTTTGAATTTACAAGTGTCACTTGGATTATGGTAGCTCTGCAGTGAATCCTTTTAATTGTCTGACATCCCCTGCTTTTGGTGTTTCTCTGTTCCTATGAATACTCAGCCTCCCCAAGGCAATGAAAACTTTCCATTCTTGTTGCCAAGACTTCATTCAAGGAGAGTAGGGCTAGATCATCCAAAACAGAGGCAGGMATGATCTTCTTAAAGTCTAAGGCTTTCAGCTCAAGTATTGCCTTTCAGCTGGAAAGGGCATTGAAAAGCAAGAACAGCGGGAAGGGGGGCAACTTGTGTTTCATCTGAAACGGGCAATGGAGATAGCAGGTCTCAAAAGACAGTTTGGAGAGGCCTCTGGAAAATACCCTTGCAGCAAGTGAAAGGCTGCTGTATTATGGTTTAAGAAGCAACAGAACACTTCCTCTGTGGGTTTTAAAGATGCCACAGCAGGCTAGAAATGGGGGCTCAGCTACAGATTTGCAGCTCTGCAGAAGCAAGCACAGTGCCTCCCCTTGTATTGGCTGGCTGTGGGTAGGGGGAATTTCTCAGGTTTCTAAAATAGATTTTAGCTAACCTCCTCCACCGGCCTCTTGGTGGTGGTGGTTTTTCCCCATCAGGTGACCAGATGAGCCAGAAATCAGCATTTTAGGTGTGTGTATGGTAACTTGCTCTGGTAGATGGGAAGCAGCTAGTCCCTCACTGCTGTGTCTTCAGGTAATGCAAAGGCTTCACGTGGCACATGGGCTGGGTAATGCAAGGAAAGCTTGTTTGTGGCTTTGTTAGATAAGCTGTTGCTGCTGCTGTGTACGGAGGAGCACAGCTCATGGTCAGACCCGAGCCTGTACCTTCCTAGGGGGAACTTCATGTTCTTTACAAGTCTTGTCTTCCCATTGTCCTGTCTGGAAGGGGACCAGATCAGACATTTGGTGCCACTCCATGCAGCCTGGCGCTGGCTGTGTGGGACCACGCGCTGCTGGTGCTCCCTCGTCTGTGTTAAAGAGCCTGGCACCTTGAGCTTGGCCTACTTRGGAGTCACTAGGCAGGCTGCCCTTTTGCAGGATGTGCAAATGAAGTCTTAATTTAAAACCTCTTTCTTTTCAGTCCTTGTACTTGGCGTGCTGTGTTGCCCTGCTTGTCACATGCTAGGAAATCTGCCTTTGTGTGTTTTTTCCATTGACTGTCCACACCCCTTGAAAGTGTAGTTGCAACATCTCACTTCATGCAGCCTCTACGATTAAAAAGCATGACTTAGTGGAAAAAATCTTGACCTTCTTGGGTTTGGCCTGTCCTGCAGCTGTTTAAGATAAGATTGTGCTAGTTTTTTTATTAAAAAAGCTGCACACCACATTTTGGGGATACTTGTTTGTAAGGAAATGACTGCTACTTAGTTTCTGGAAAAAAGTCTGGCAGGCTATTTTCAAAGAAATTGCTCCAATTTGACCTAATGTGCTTAAAATGATAGCAGCCAAAGGTTAGTTTAATTATTATACTGCTATTTTTCTTGCACGAGAGGCTATTTTCATGACATTATCAGCTTATATAACCTCTTGATCCRCACTTCTTTTTCCATTGCAACCTTCTAAACAATGTAATGTCAAGGGTATTTTTTTCCCTATCCTGAGTTTAGCTAATGAGTTGATGCTCAAGAGCCATCGACTGAACTTCCAGTAATGCAAGGGGTATCTGAAGCTGCTTCTCTTTGAGGCAGAGGCCGACAGAGCTCTACAACAGTAACTGTCCTGTGCTGGGAGTGACCATTGGTGGTTCATATGCAGTGCTCATGTTAATGTGGCCCTGTCAGAGGCCTTGCACTTGAGCACCTGAATGTGCAGGTGAGGAGGGCAGCTGTGGGGACTGGACTTGTGTCCCCAGGGCACCCGATGGGGCTGCTGGTATGCACAAACATGGCATGTTGTGCACTGCCTGYATGTTGAGCCACTTTTCTGAGCATCTCTTCCTGGAGTTACTGTTCCTGGCTTCGCAGTACCGAGCAGCCTGGTGGCTTTCTCAAGCTACTTACCTAGCAGCTGTGACCAGTGCTTAGTTTCCCTCAAACTTTGAACTCGAGGAAGGAATGTAGCTAATACTGGAAGTCTGAAAAGTTGCTAGTGGTGTGGCTCGTAGATGCTGTGCTGAAGGACAAGTTGGCTGCACTGCACTCTGCTCTGGGCCTTGGGCCGGCTCTTCCCAAGGTGGTGGGCACCTGTGTGACTGGCATGAGGAGTGTGATACTTCAGGATTAGTGCTCACGGCTCCTAGACAGGATCTTGCTTTTGCAAATGGCACCTCCAAGAGCAAAATAGATCTGATTTGCTCTCAAGCTGAGGAATCTGAGTGTTGGTACCTGAGGCTGTCAGTGCTGTTTTCCTGCAAGGGCACTACTGGGACTTACCTAAAAATGCCACTTTTCAGAGAAAAGTACAAATTACTTAAAAGTTACCTAGCTCCTGGATTCACCTTGGTCTTGAGGCAGGACTGCTTTGATGTTTGTCGYTTGTCTTTTAGGGTGTTTTAATGCAGCCATAATGTGAAATTGGCTTTCTAACATGATAATATTTGAAATAAACAGGTGCTAAGAGATTAATGGTCTAATTATCAGCGGGGTGCTCCARTGTGGCAACTGGTTCTTGTCAACCAGCAGTTCTGCGTGGGGTGAATTGAGATTTCAAACTTTACCTAAGGATATTCTTTTTGTTTTGCAAGCAATAGGAAACTTCTCTGTTCAGATTGACTCGCACAAGCCTGCTGTCAACACTGCAGTGCAATAGTGGTTCTTCCTGTGCCCATGCCTTTGCTTCAGCAGCTAATGGGATCAAAGAGGAGCCTGGTGACACTGCCAGCAAGTACTGGCCCTGGTCTGCTGTGGTGCATCTGCACACTTCTGGCAAGCTGGAGATGGAAGTGACGTGCTTCAAGGGGCTAGAGATGAGCAGATACTCATTCCGTTCACACGGGAATGTTCCCTGGCTGTGCTGCAGCCCCGAGAAATGCAGACAGTATTGTCTGCAATGTACAGTCTCCAACATCTCCACCAAATGACTGTCTCACTGCTAATATCCAGAAATTGTAGCCCATAAAAGGCTGCCAAGATTATCTTGAAAATGCAGCTGCTTTTTACTGTTACCCTAGGTTGATACCGGTGCTGGGCCTTGGCACAGRACTCTGTAGCTCTAACTCTTGTTGCTGCTTTACCTCCTTTCTCTTTTAGCAGCAAAGCCTGGAGCACAAGTCTGTTTTCATGCGTAGCTTGACCAGAAGCAGGAAATGAGATGCTAGATTCTCAGATTGAGATAGCTTAGTTTGCAAACTCATGAGCTTTAATGCAAAAGTGGTGGTGGTGGAAGGTGTGGCTTTCAGATAAAGGGCAGATGTGAATGTGAGCACTGTCCAAGCAAGAGTATTATTTGGAAGCCTCTAAGGCAGTGCTTGCTTCATATACATAGATTAGAAGTACTTATTTACAAGCATGGGAGTTTTCTTATCACCCAGCGGTTTACACTGTGTCCTGGAGACCTAAAGCTCTTAAATTGGGTTTTGCTGGATGTAAGGCTGCTTGAAAGCAACAGCTCCACTCATGGACTATTTCTTGGCTCTTTCAGATTTTCCCTGATCCCTCGGACTTTGACTGTTACTGTAAGCTGAAGGACCGTCTGCCCTCAATCGTGGTGGAGCCAACAGAGGGTGACGTGGAGAGCGGGGAGCTGAGATGGCCACCTGAGGAGTTCCTCGTGCAGGAGGAGGAAGAGGAGGAGGAAGAAAGCTGTGACGATGCAAAGAAGGACAACAAGGAGCAATAGATGTCATCCAAGGAAAGGCAAGGGACTGCACCCTTCTGAAGGAAGAGCCACACTTCTTTTGAAAGTCTTTTTTTAAACAAAAAAAGACAAGTTCAATTTTGCACCTGCAAGATCTTAGTTTTTTTTGTATTCTCTGTATCGAGAACTGAAGCCCTCGATGTGACAGAATCACCAGACCTTCTGAGGAAGGAAGTAACGCAGAGAAATGTTTGCTGTTCTCGAGATCACTATCTGAATTTTTCTGAGGCTGAGGCAGCAGAGATTCCAAGTGCATGGTGGAAGGCGAACACATGAGGAACGCTTTGCGGGGAGCTTGGGGRGGGGAATAAAGAAGTAAAATGCAGCAGTGTTCAGCCAATAACTGCCTCTGGCTAAAAGCATGAGAATAGAGTCGTCATCTCTCAGATATGCCTTTCTTAAAGCTTCCATTTTGTGTGTTTGGGGGTAGAAGGGTGTCTGCAGTGAAGTATCACTAAATACTCTACTGACGAGGGGCCTGTAGATTTTTTCCCCAGTCCAGCACCTCCTAGAGTAACATGAGCATATGTAGGAGTAGGGTTTCTTGCTCTTGCTGTTGAGCCTGTTCCAGCCACTTGCCCAAAGCTGTTTTTTTCCCCCCTTCTCTTTGCCTTTAGACTCTTCAGTGCTGAACGGCTGTTTTTGCAGGATAATGTTAGGCTGCTGCTCGTCATCTGTGCTGCAAGGCCCTAGTTTATCTTGCAGGTGGTTAGCATGAGGTAATGGGAATCTAATGTGGAGACTTCTGTCTGCAGCATGAGCTAGCCTAGATTTAAACACCTTGGGTTTTTCTCTCCTGTTTGCTGAGGCTGCTGTGATAAGTCTCATCTTGCTCCAGTGCCCAAAGCCAATTGTGTCTGGAGAGTGGGCTTCCACCTGCCTCCTGTGATGTCTTTGAGGCTCTGTGGTTTCATGTGTCAAACTTGCTGCTCACCAGGCTTGTAAAGGTTGGGAATCTTCAGCTTTGTGAGCCTTCAAGGCCTCCTTAAAGCCATGGTGATGCAGGACAGGCCAGACCGCTCCCCTGTGYGAGTGGGGATGTGCTGCCAAACCTGAGTGGGAAGGTAGACCAAGGGAGCTCTAGCAAAGATCTTCAGTGGGAGGTCGGGTGTTGCAGGAGAGGTCTGCTCTGAACATGTGGTGTGGASTGTCCTAGGCAGGAAACGCTTCTGGCCTGTAACAACAGGGAGACWTGCATGGGTGTTTAATGAAGTGCAGACAGGTTTGTGAAGTCCGTGGTTATCCTTTTCAGCATATCCTGTTCCAAGGAGGAATAGTCCCTGTTTGGGAAGGAGGGAGCTGTGTTGCAGGACAGGCTAATGCTCTATGTTTCTGGAGAGTGATTGTCTTGCAGCTTCAGGGACCAGCTTGGGAGCCAGTGGGTCTTGGAACAGGATGAGAATAGTTACCACYTAAACCAAATCTGGGGGCACAGAAGAGAAAGAAATGTCAAGGCCTTAACCAAACTTTCATAATAATCCCGATGCCACCCCCCTTTGCTTATAACTGGTTCCATTTTTAAAATCTATTTGACATGTGTGTGTGTGTTTGTATTTTTAATACCTCATAAGTAGTTAAACGCTGGTGGGGGTTGAGAATTGCTTTTAACATTGGCAGGATCGTTTTAGTCTTGTCTTGCTTGTGTATAAACATAATGGCAATAACTTATCAGCTCTGCATAACTGTTTCAGGCAGATGAGATAGGAGACTAGTTAGCACAAAGCAGGAAAAGTTGTGTCATGACACTGCAGCTGGTCTCCTCCTATTCTGGCAACCCAGAACCAGTTACATGTGCTCCCTGCCAGCCTTGGGGCATGGTTTGTCCCCGAATGGTCCTGATGTAGTGATACCATTTTCTCTGAACAGTGGATTCAGCTGTTGTATCTGTAACACTTGTTCTAGTCTTGCTGTCTTACTGGAATGAGCTTGTACACCTGCATACCAGCCAGTYGTCTTATTTTTAAGTGTTACTCTCTATTGGTCTCCAGTCTGTACCACCAAGTTCAAAGCTGTATATCAAAGATACTACCATGTGGGCAGCAATGAAATGGCAATCCTTGGACTTCAGAGCTGCTGTCTGCCCTAAAGATTTGCATCTTTCTGTCTGCATCCTTTTTTTTGGAAGTATTGTGTATATTTCTATTTGTTGTTGAACGTATCTAAAGAACAAAGCACTCCAGTAAAACTCCTCCTGTTGTATGATATACATTCTATATTTCTGTAATTCTTTTTTGAGCCTCAGGGAGAAGCTAGCATTTTTTTCAAACTACATTTTTGTCACTGTGACAGTTGTAAATAAAGTTTGAAAATGCTTTCCAAACATACTAGCTTTGTGTTCTTGCTGCCAAAGAGGGTTGGATGGTCCTTGTATTTCAAGTATAAGGTGCTGGTTTGCAAGACTAATGCAGATACCCTAAAATACCCATGTCAGAGCTGAGGCTGTGCTGTGAACCTAGGCACCTTTGTGCTTCATGTGTGACTTAACTCAGAGCATGCATGTATGGGACTTGTGTGTCTGATTCAGTTTGGAGTGAGGGGCAGTGTTTCTTGCTTTGCATCTTTCTACAGTTGCTTTTTGCTGTCTTTATGATCTGGAAAATCTACCCCTCAGCTAACCTTGCAGAGCCGGATGTCATGGGGAGCTGTGGCACTTAGTTGTTTGTAGTAGCAAAATGGTACCTGGTATTTTTCTTACCTTGCCCTGAGCAACAAGTATGAAAATAAGTCTGGCTGTGCTGTCTGCTGTTAGGACCTCAGCCAAGCTGCATGAGGTTGCCTRCTTTTTGCCATTTAAGGTCTAAAGGTAAAGTCTTCAGGAGTCTTTAGTGCCTTATAACACACTCATGGTTGTAGGCTGCAGCTTGCAGTGCTACCAGAGAGACCAAATGCAGAGGAAACTGCATTTCTGAGGGGGATAAGCTTGCTTGATACTAAAACAGTGTCCTAAGCGCAGATATCTAACCATATCAGGCTTCAGTAATTCAAATTGTGTACCTAATGGGATTAAATTTTTCCACTGAGAAAACAGATGATAAAGACCAAATCCCTGGAATACTTGTGCCTTTCAGAAGCAGGGGGAGAAGTTTCTGTGATTTTTTGTAACAGACCCTAATCTTACCTGTGCAAACAAGGTTGAGCCTAAGGTTAGCTTTACATTAGACCTATTTAAATATACTAATGACCCTCAGATTAAATGTTTGAGTTAAGAGCATGTTCAACATAAGCCCCATGGTTCAAAGATGTTGAACTCTATTGTACTTGGCCCTTGTGGATATTTTCTGCCACAGAAACACCATGCAAAGTGAAATTTCTCTCCTATTGTGCTTCATCAGCCTCTAGCTAAGGTGCCTTGATTGTTTTCTTGCCTTTCTTAGGCTGAGAGTTGCCTTCAGAGGTACTGCAGCGCTTTCAAGGTGAAGTGTCGATCTGAAGGGGCGATGTAGTTCTGTTTCAAGATGTTTCTGTTTAAAATCAAAAGACATCTTGGTTAAAATACAGCACTGTTCAGGGAAGAGCAAATGAGTTGGACTTGTATGCTGCTTCCATGTGTGTTGCATGAACAGGTTTATTTTGCTAGTATTAGAATGAAGGTTTCATTCTAACTGTTTCATGAGGTTTTTGTGCTTAGCTTGATCTGAAAAGAGGCTGGCCTCTAAGCAGGACACCCTTGGTGGGATGATCTGCCTTATGTCAGGACTGAAGCAGAGCTGGCAAAACAGCCAAGACAGGAAGGAAGTTTTATTCCTGGTCCTTGGCTCCAGCTGTTATGGTCAGACTGCAACTTGCATCACCAGTGGAAAATGGATTTACTGCTGAATGGGTTGCCCTGAGTCACCCAAAGAACTTAACCTCGGGCGGCATAAAGATCCTTCTTTGCAAAGCGTCATATTTCTTTACTTCCTTCTCTTGAAAGAAGTAACCCTGCCTCTCACAGTTGAGACATTTATCCTTTTCCACACTCTGCTGAGCAATGGTGACTGGTGGCACAGCAAGCTGTGCCTGGCCTGGCCACCCCTGCCCTCTTCCGCGTACTTGGTCTGAGGTTTTCTGTGTAGCCACTTCTGTTTAATTGGAGCAAAGCACCAAGTCACTTGAAAGGTGCTGAGCAGGTGAACCTTTATCACTGGGCTTTGCCTGCGTTAGGGTGCATTTGGGCCAGAATAGTTGTTATGCAAGAGACCAAGGATAATTCAGCACCATGGCTGCACATACAGAGCAAGTACCATCTTCTAAGACATGTTGTGAGGTGGGCACTTGGATGCTTCCCTCAGCTCTGAGACTTGTCTAACAGTCTTTTTGCAAGTTTGTCACTGTCACGTTTCAGCGTTTCCTGGCAGAAAGCTGAGAGTGAAGACTAGGACTGCTGCCCTGTCCAGCAAATGCTTTAGGGTATATCTTGCCTGTGTTTGTGAATGACAGTGAAGCCTGCAGAGAGCCCAGCCGTGGCCCATGCTGACGTGCCTGACGTCTCCTGCGCTGCAGCTGTCGTGGTGCTGGCAGACCCACAACCGCTTGTCCAGATGCRAGCTCTGGAAGCGGTGCACGGCACCATGCCCAAGACAGCAGGCCCCATGGAGTGACCAGTTTCTGCTTAATGAGGCATCCCTGGCTTTTCATCTATTCCAGTGAATAATAAATCTATGGCTGTGAGCAGCCTTCATCTTCAGAAAGGGATGAGAGGTGCCGTTGCTTGCTGGCTGGTGCTGCTGTGTGGTCCCAGAAGGAAAAATAGTCTTCAAGGGATATGAGAAGGCTCCTGGCCTTATCCTTTGGCCCTGCATGCTTTTATAACCAACCTAGAGGGGGAAGGAAAGAGCTGAAAAAATAGACAAGTATTTATGTCATCGTTTCCAGTCAGGTTCCATCCTGATAGCGAAGAGCTTTCTTCACCAACCCAAGTTATCAGCCCTTCAAGAGTTGTTTTGTACCTTTTCCACGTTAAAGAAAAAAACAGCCTCTGTGTACTCGGAGTCAGGCAGACCTGTGCTTTGCCTGTAGGAGACCACTGAGTTGCACCAGCAGAAGAGAAGGCAATAGCTAGCGGGTCAAGCAAGCAGAACCTGGAGGAGCAAGCTTCCCACCATTGCAACAGACACCTGCCCAACATATTGGGCAAAGCACAGTTAAACACACAGTTTTGAGACACTCAAGGGGTGGGAACAAGGAGCAGGGAGAGAAGCCACAAGGGAAACATGCCCTGAGCACTTGCTCACTAACCGCATGGTGTTACCGTAGCAGCGACCATCAGCTTCATCTGATAAAAATAAGCAAGGAAGTCAAGTGTAGAAGAGGGAGAGGATGTCATAAGCCAAGCATGAAAATGTCACAGCAGTCTTGCTTTTATTTTCAGTACTTCCTCCTTCACTCTGTGCTCGACAGGCTCAGGAGCCCTGGTGACTCCCGCTCCATCTGTCCCCGTCTGCATATCGTGCCTTTGCTAACCTTGCTCTCAAGCATCCCCAGCCCAAGTGCTGCCCTGGCCCTACACTCTCAAGCAAAATGAAGCTGTCTGGTCCTGTGGGAAAGCTTACAGCTGTGTGGGGCTGGATGCATGGAAAACACCTGGGCAAAACCCCTGGAGCAGTCACTGCTGCCCACTGCACTCAGCCCAACCTGGCTCCCGCTAGGCCTCATAACTGGAAACAACCTTGCTGGGACCATCACTCTCTCCAACTGGGCACAGCAGGAGGAGAGGAGTAAAGGGTGGTTGAATTGCAGGTGCTTTCACATCTTTCCCACAGGTTCTCCGCATCCAGAGGCTGGAACTGAGTGAGCTACAATCAGCTCCACAAATATTTGTGGAGCACGAGCCTTCCTGTGCTCTGTTTGATGACTCTTTTCCACTGCGGTTGCTGCCAGCGCTGCTCGGGAGGCTGCCTGCGGGGGTGAGGAGCAGCCTGCCTTTGAACCGGGGCTGCAGTGGGACTTTCCCCACGCAAAGCAGCTCTGATGGCAGCAGCCTTGTGACCAGCGATGCAGACACCAGCAGGCCAGGACACACGGAGCTGGAGGTGTTCATTGTCCCCCCACAACGCCCTCCTGAAGGGGCCTCTGTTCCCTTTGCTCCTGTGCGGCCTTTTAAGTAATTGGCACATTCTTGTGCTTAGTTGGCCCATTTAATCCGCTAATGCYGCAGCTGATGTGATTGGGGATACTCTTGCCAGAGGGCGAGGTGGGGGGATTGCTACTGGCCTTGGAGCGGGAGAGCAGGATTGGGTGCATTGTCCTACCCCGATGGGGAGGCTGAAGGGTCCCGGGGTGAGCACTGAGTGCGGCGCCCAGGCAGGACTTCATGGGGCCGCTCGAGCCTCCCTGGGCTCAGCTAATCTGCGCTCTGGATATTATCCCCCGCCTGGATATTATCCCTGCGCTCTGGATATTATCCGCCCAGCTGCAGGTCTGGAGACCTCTGCGGTCTCCTGGCTGCTTCCAACACCTCTCTAAAGGGCCTGGCAGCCCCTTATTCCTGTGAGTTTGACAGACCATGGTTTGGTCATGTGCTCTACCAGCCGCATCTTCTCCAGGGTTTTCCAGCAGCTGGCTGCTACTGATGCAAGAGACTCCTCCAGGGTCTCCAGGCATCTCTGCCTCACTTAATGGGAGAGCTTAAGTCTCCAAAACTGTTACTGACCTCTGTAAAACATTTTGTTTTGCCTACAGCTCACATGAAGTATAATATTTAACCATAATGCGTATTCAGTGCTTTACAGAAATTTCCTATTAGTGACTTTCTGTACCTTTGCCTTCCAACACACTTTAGGCACTTGTCTGGAGTGAAGATTCCTGGCACGATGAAATGGTTAGTTTTGAAGAAACTCGATCAAAAGAAATATCCAGAGTCATACTTATGAGAAAAGGAGACAGTTCATTCGACTGGGGTTGTACAGAAACCAGCAAAAAGCTCCAAAATACAATCCCTGTGAGACCACTTTTAACCCTGGCACTGGGCTGGTCATGCAGTGCAGGATCTCTCTTCATTAAAACCTGGGTGTTTAGCCTAAGAATATCATTGTTTAGTCTCCTCCTGTACTCCCTAAAAGGAGATAAACACCTCCAGAGATGATTCATTTTAACTGCCTATCTGGAAAGAATGACTTCTTGGAGGTCCTCTGGCCCCAACAAAAGAGAAGATTTAGATAAGCACTTCAGTTTGCATGCCTAACTCCTAGGTGACTGAAGCTAAATTAGCTAAACCTCACCCTTAGTTTCTTTTGTACTTGTTGCTCTGTTTGGTTTGTGCTTTTATGTGTCAAAGCTTCAGTTTCTATAGCATAAAATGCCTTTGCCTTTGTTGTCACCCATTCTGCCTGAGCACAGCRGATGGAGCCAGGCCAAGTCATGTAGAACTTACATCCTGTGAGGGAAACAAAAAACAACAAATAAATAAATAAAAAAAAAAACAGCAGGGCATCTGCAAAATAAAATGAATTAACTTGGTAGAAAAAGAAATAGAATGGGGAATGGGCAGAATGAGAAAAGTATGACAGGAATGTGGAATGAGGACCGTAGAAGTGGAAGGAGAAATTCCAATGACAAAATAGGTACATTTTATATCATTTGTGTACCGCTTAAGCTAACATAGGTTTCAGGAGGGGACAAAGGAAGACAGAGTGGGCCCTTTGTCTCCTAGGCAGATCTGGTTCAGGCACTCATTTAATCACAATCATAACTGCTGGTGCCTATGTAGATCCCATTGACTTTGCTGAGATTTAACCRCATGCTGAAAGTTAGGCATGTGTCTAAAGTGCTACCCTAAGTAGGCAAGCTTTCCCGAAACGTGGCCACATAGCACAGGCCTCCCTTCAGCTTGGAGAACATATGTTTTAAATATAATCTCCCTTGGGGAGAAATTAGCTTGAAGTACAAGAAAGAAAGGTTCATGAACTCAAATTCATTTTCTGAACTGTCTGAACCCAAAATTAGCTAGAGAGGTTTGCAAACCCTTGAACTTTTCGAGGCTAATCCTGCCTGAACTGAGAAGGACAGTTATAAAATTAAATATACTCCCTGGTTTTCGGCTTCAGCCCAGCTGGAGGGCCTGATCCCATTCGTTCCTTCTCCAACAMCCACACGGCTTCGCTCCCATGCAGACCTCTGGGTGCAGAGGGGTCTCGGACAATGCGGTTATCTTTCTGCATCCGTGTGAGCTTYGCCATGACAAATGGCAGACAAACACAATCTACTCACCAGAAATTCACAGACTGAATTATTTAGGAGGAGTTATTCTTACCACACCATTTTTTTTTTGTATTAAAATGTTGCTGCCTTAAGTATTTCCCTTTAGTGTTTTTCTGCTACCATAGATTTCAATCTAAATGCTATCAATGACACCTCCACCTTGTGAAGCGGATGGATTAGAGTCRTTCCAGGGATTTTAAAGGGATATGGATCTTTCACCCTGCTTCTGCTGAGGCCTTGCAGCCAACAATACCTAATGGCCTCCCAAGGAGTAARTAAGACTTCTACCTGCATTTTGGAGGAAATGGCAGTTTCGCTCCATTCCTGCACTGTGCAGGCTGTCTAATGTGCTTAGAAACAGGCTTTGGACCCATAAGAGGTGGTAAATAATCCACTGGCATTCGCTCTTCATCTGRCAGCAGCTTCAGGTGGTGGATGGCAATGTGTGTGTAGTAAGAAAGGTGCTTTATGACCAGCCCAGATGAAAGATACTGATAAAAAAAAAGCGCATCCTCATTAGCGAGGATGGTGTTTTCACTTTGTGTATGTTGATGCCTGCCTAACCATAACTAGAAAGCGAAGTGAGAAAATGATTCCTCTAAAGTTTTATTTCATGTCTTGCCTCCTATTTACCATGCTATATAAAGGCCCAGTCTGGAGCTACTTCAATGAAACCATTTGAGTGCTTAAAATTAAGATGTGTGAAAGCGTTTGCAGGCTTAAGGCCTATTTTYCTCACTTGACTGCCTCAGTCCTCCAGACAAATACAAGCCTTGAACAAAGAGTACTAAAGTTTTGTCTGTGAGCAGAACAAAATGAAGGACTGAAATGAGGACTGGTTACTGACAGGTGCTGATAACAAGCTGACTTTGCTAATTGCTGTTCTTAAAGTCCAAAGTCATTGGAAAAAATGACTAAAGATACATTTCACACACCAGTGACAAGCAAAAGGCTTATTGGAATGTCTGAGTCACCATGCAGAACACTCCTAATTATACAGAGATATATATTTTATACACTACATCACATACTATAAACRCGCGGAGATGCTTAGAGGAGCAGAGTGACTATTATTATGGCTGTTGTTTACCAGGAGATTGGAGGCTGGGTGAGATGACCCAGTGGGCTGTGGCTGCAGTTCTGGTTTGTAGCTGATTTTGCCCATTTGTTTTACAGAAATCGAAGCAAAGTTTGTACACGGTAGATTTGCAACCCTGGCTTGCAGCCCCGTGGATATATGGAACATGTCTAACATGGCTATTTTGTGCACATGTGTACATGCACCTGTATGTACACACATATATGCATATTTATACATAGAAATAWATGATGTTTCTTCTAACCTGTGTTTTTATGCTGCACCCTAATTTGCATGCAAAGGCAGTACCTCCCACGAGGAGGTGCAGATCAGACCAGGTGCTTCACAGCTCCTTGGATGCTGAGTGGGCTTCCCTGGTACTCCCAGTACCTCGAGCCCCAGGCCTGGCAGGAAACATATTTCCTATGGGGTACATGGACCATGACCCAGGTAGCCTGGTCCAGGGCACGTGGAAGATACCCTGTCCCCAAGTAACTTCTGAGATGCTGGCCCCAAGGCACTGCACAGAGTTCAACGCCAACGCTAGGAACAGCCCCTGCAGTGGCACATGCTGATATTATGTTTCCTGGATTACCTTTGCACCCGTGTGACCAAGATTTCTCAGCAACAACAGGGCAATTAAGGAGTTGAGGCCTCATTAAAGAAATGGGACTTATGGCTGGTCGCTAGCAAATCAAGCACAATTACCTGATAAGCACAAGGGCTTTGGAAATATCTGGCATGGAAAGGGTTAGGCGCTCGGTTGCATAATTCCTTTAACAAGTTGCTTTGTCATAAGCCATATCACAAACAGGCAGGCACGGGGGCAGCAGAGGAGGAGCGGGCGGAAGATCCCTCAGAGTCAGCGCCAGCCGGGGCAGGGCGAGTGCTGTAATTCCTTCACTGACTGGTGACTAATGTCATTATCTGCCTCCCCTGGCCAGTGGTTATATTTCATATGCATTTTGACCTCCTTATTCTTTTTTTTTGTCCTCAAAATAGCCCTTTCCCTTTCTCCTCCCCCCGTCCTGCTGCCTCCCCATCTAGGGAATAGGTGCCATCCCACCCACCTACATGCTGTGTCCCTAGGAGCCATAGGCACATGGACAAGGATGGACAGGCCTGTGTGCCAGGCCTAGATCTAAAGGGGGGGCATCTGCATCTGGGAGGACATGGGGCAATTTATGACCCAGGGCCAAAAAGTTTCTAGTGCAGAGGACTGTCTTCTCCAAAGCAGAGCCAGCCACGCAATGATGCCTGTAGCAACAATCTCAACCCCTCCAGCTCCACTGGGCAGGCAACCAAAACTTCCAGTACACACCAGACGTGTCGAGGGAGGACAGAATTGCACTGCGGTGAAGGTTTGTGCTATTTATTCACTTATTTTATGTAACCTCCCAGGGAAATAATACCTGTYGGATGAGCCATTTTCTGGCCCAGGCTCCAAGGAACCAGAGTGGCTTTTATGGTGGTGGAAGGCTGGTGTTGCCTCACCTCCGAGAGCAGCAAGCCTGGCTCTGGACAGAGGTGTGATGGCTGGTTTCTCCCACGGGAAGGACTTTTCCCCACGAGCCAGCAGATACCTCTGGTGTCAGAGGYGGGATGTGCTGACAGAGAGCCTGCGAGGCCATTCTGGCAGGGAGCCGGGGAAGTGATCTTTGAAGAACATCTCTTTTTGATGTTAGAGAGAAAAATAACATGACCCTGCTGATAGGAGTGATGTCAAGTATGCCGGGTTGATGAACTCACAGCAAAGACACCCAGCACTGTTGTGGAGAGAGCGACTCGTATGACTAATCCCAGGGGCTGTGTGTGTCTGGCCTCTGAACAAATCTGTCTGCCACGTGCAGGTCAGAAGCAAGTACGAGAGGATGGAGGTGATGCCACCAGGCACTGCGGCAYGCTCCTCTCATGAGGAGCCAGAGTGCATCTCCTAGGAAGGGCTGGTGCTGTGTGTGCAGTGGCTGGAGGGCAGGTGGGTCAGGGAGCGAGCGGGGCCCACGTCCCTGAGCTCCCGCGCMCGGTCCTCCGGGACCAGCTGCCCTCCGGGAGCGGCTGTGGCCCCGCGTGGAGCCCTGCCGCTCTTTGGCTCCCGCACGCGAGGGGTGAAGGGGCGCACAGCGCAGGTGTCCCTGCCTGCGTCATGCCAAGGAGCTTCAGCTGCTGCCCCGCAGGGGAATCCCAAGCCCCTGACCTGGAAAGAGGCGAGGCAGAGTGTGCTGGGAGCGAGCAGGAGCGCCAGCTTTGCCACAGAGCCGCAGCAGGGAGGCAAGGGCTCCTCTGCAAAGCCTGGGGCTCCAGTGTATCCTGAGAAAGGAGAAGGCATGGAGCAAGCCCATGCTGGATCCCTGCTCCTGCTTTGTTATCCAGGGAAGGAGCAATTGTTCCTGAGCAGGAGGCTGCTGCAGTGGCCTAAACCCTAGAGCCTGCAAAGCCRGATATAGATCATCCCATGAGGAAAGCCTGAGAGCTCAACGGGGAGAGGGGCTGCTCCCTTAGGAGTGAGCAGTGCCTGGATAGCGCCAGCCTGGCTGCAGTGCCCGAGGACTGTCCCACAGCCTGGGAGAGCATGGAGAGTGCAGCGCACTGGCAAGGGGTGCTGCTAATTACTGAGAGGGTCTGAAGAGACAGGAGATTAGTGACTTGTGCCGTGGCCAAACCCTGATGAAGGTAAGTTAGTGTCCTGAGGGGTTTGCTTTAGTCACCTTGGGCCTGGCTTTCTGCAATTAGAAGATCCACATTTTCCATCACCTAGCAGGATTGGTGCCCGCTTATGTGCGTTGCTGCTACAGAAGCATCACGGCTGCCCCACGGGGGAGAGATGCACTCAGGCATGGGCACAGGCGAGGCAGCTGGAGATGAGTCATTTGCACTTGTGCTGTCCAACAGAGTCTTAGAAGACAGGGGAGATGGGGCAGTGGGAGGACAGCATCGCTGGGTGGCCTTTGCACATGCAGGGACATGCTGATGTATGGAGGAGCATCTCAGCCACTCGTGTGCACACACACCCCTCTGACCGTGCATGTGCGTGTCCATCAGCCCAGCTCCTTGTGCAACGTGTTTTCCCCCCTAGTCTGTGGAGCTGGGAGGGAGCCTGGCTGTGTTTGCTTCTCTGCTCATGCATATTCACGTGATGGTCCATGCCTGTGGTTGGGATATTCCTATGCGTGGTCGTGGCTGGGCAGCTCGCTGTGCCTCGCTGCAGCGCTGTGCCATATGCGAGCYTGCTCATAAGGGATCACTAGGTCTGCCTGACACCTCCCGGGATGTGTAAGAAAGTGTAAGTGAAGCCTGTTTTCTCCTGGGGAAAAATACTAACTGTTGTCTTGGACAATATAAGGAATGACTTGAGTGTCCCCTTTTGACGTAAACCACAGAGGCAGCATCAGCATGCGGCCTCCCAGCAGCCCTTCCAGCTGACTTTGCCATGAAGCCAGGCATGCTTTCCTCTCTCCCTAATCTTCCCACTCCCCAGCAGCTCTGTCCAGATCTTCTGGATGCTCACCAGCACTTCCCTCTTCACCCCAGGCTGGATACACATGGAGACACTCTTCTAGTCATGATTCTGACCACATAGCTCCAGAAATGCATGCCTGTAGCCATCCTGTGACATTTCTCCCTCTCACCGTGGCCCTACCAATGTGCCTCATGCGCTGCTTGGTGCAGGCCATTGGTGGTGATGCATCCCCTACTATGGCACCTGCACTCTTTTGCAGTGATTTTAGTGATGTTGAGTTGCTGGATCATTTTACTGCAACAGGCCAGTGCCAGGAGATGGGTGAGGAGAGTGAAGGAGGTCCTTCATCGAGCCGCTGTCTACCTTTTTCTTTCAGGAAAGCATTGTTTTTATACTTAAGCCTGAACATTTTTCTCCCAATTGCCACGTCAAACTGAGCATTTTACCCTTCTCTTTTAGGGGACAAGGGGATGGGCAATGTGAAKGCTGAGCTGGGCTGCAAAGGCTCACACGCAGCTCTAGCAGTGCGAAAGTCACCACAGCTACTGCTTCGGGAGGAATTAGTGGCCCCAGAGGCATTCGCTGGTATTAACCTTTAGGTGCACTTGGCTTACAAGGCAGGCAGTGGAGCAGAAGCCACTAAAGAGTAGCGATGGTGACGATGGTGAGGATGTGAAAGAGAGGAAGACTTCAATCTGAATAAGCATTTAAAGCTTGTGACTGAAGTGTGAGGAGGTAAGACAGGGGGATCTAATTTTAAAATAACATCTAAGGGCTCATTTGAGCATGGTCACACCTCTGCTTTGTGTCAGTCACCCCACACCCTCCAATAAAAGTCTCATTACAAAGAGGCAGAAGGAAAAAGGAATAAAAAGAGAACGGGGAAATTCTTGAGATTCTTTCCAATGGAAAAAATGTCTCCACTTATCACTCAGTGTCAACAGCAACAGACACCTGTGTTTAAACACTGAACAATGAGTGGCAAGCCAGAAGGTAACTTAAAGCCTTAGCTTCCACCCAGACAGGTTTCCAGGGCGCCTGGGAAGAGGCGAGCTGCCCTTCACCTCCGCCTGCTCACGCAAACAAGAGGGTCTGGAGCCGGAAGGACTGATCCAAACAGCCCTTGGACAGCCCGACCCGGGCCTGCTGGCTGCTCCTTGGTAGCTCTGTCCTGCTACGGATGTAGATGTGTCCTGCATCTGTATTGCATGCTGGGAACCACATGAAGGGAACTCAGAAGTTGGCAGTGTCCCTAAGTCAGGAAATGCCTGCGATGGAGTTGCCAGTGCCACAATAYTACAGTGCGTTCCTTAATCGGATTGTCACCCGTTCCCGACTCCCACCTCCTTCCTCCCAGAGGCTCCTGCTTTACCAGGCACTTGGGGACAGCCTTGGTGCTCAGTGCTTTGCCAGCCAGACTGTGTGGGAAGCTCAGGAAGGAGAATGGAGTGAATTGCCCAAACCTGTGTTGTGAGTCAGTGGCAAAGGGGCATCCTGCAGCTTTCCATGTCTGTGCTCTCTCCTGCAGGCAGTCGTGTGGCTGTGGGAGTCGTTATGGGAAAACATGGGAAATCTCTATGTGGAGTCCCACTGATTTCCCAGAGCTCAAGGATACTTGGACTCCATTAGCTGGTGTAAAATGCCTTTTGGTGAATGGCTGGCTTATTCATTCTCATAAGGAAAGTGAGTGCTAAATTTTTACCCCCTTACCAGCTCACTCTGCCCCATCAGCCCGGTATTTCTGTCTCTTGCCCTGTGCTGGCACGGCACAGCCCCTCACACTGGAAGGCTACATGCTGTTGTCATCTCCCTTGGGAGTCTGCAAAATGCCAGGCTCTTYGCCTACTTGCTGATCGAGTGGCATTTCTGCATGGAGATTTCCTCATCGCCACAGCAAAACTTGCTTTTGTCCCACTGCCCAAACCATCATTCTCRTTGCTAATCCCCAGGTCTTGCTAACTGGGGACAGAGAAGACCACTGGTACATGCAAAGCAGAAGCAATGTCCTCAGAGGATTTTCCTGTGCTCCCTTCCCACCTTTTCCACCTCCTTCCAAGTTCTTGTATACATACAGATAGCTTTGGGCAACAGGTCCTCCACATACTGGAGCAGACACGTGCTCTCCAGGCCCCGTGCAACGCTGCAGCGTTGGCAGGAAGTCAACACCGTGTAATGGGCAGGTCGGGGGAACACCTATTTCCCATCCCTCGTTCCGTCACCAATTTCCTGTGCGATCTTGAGCAATTTGATTACCTCCTCCATAGCTTCGTTTCTACATCTGAAGAGCGGAAATAATAACACTGAATCACATTTGTAAAACACGCAGAAATGCACTGCTGGGGAAATGCATRCGGAGATGATCAGTGATCACTGAGCGTATATGATTCTGTTACTGTGTTTACTTTGTTATTTCTCTTGCTGCTGCTTTTCTTTTGGGTGGGTTGAGAATAATGCCACTGAGACAAGGCCTGCAGCCTTTACCTATTTTTAAAAAAGAAAAAAATCTCTCTGCAGTCAGTGGGAGTTAATCTAAGCATGCTGCGAAGGTATATTTTGGTTAAGGTGAATGCATCCTACAGCTTCGGAGGCTACAGAATGAAAACCCTGGTTCACATCTGCTTCGCTGCTCACGGGAGCCTGGTTTCATCCCAGGCACGTTAGCTACCTGAGGCGCTCCAGGCAGGCACGTAGTCACTCTCAGCTCCTTTTACAGCCACTCAGCCACTCCAGAAGAGGTGCAGTAATTCGGTGCATCGAAATGTTCCCTTACAGAACCTGTCTCCGTGGGCTTTAGAAGGAAAATATAAGGAACTCCACACTTCTAGCCTAAATGCCGCAGCCCAATTGGTGCCTAAGAGAGAGACAGATTAAGCTATGACTATGACAAGAAATGGTAACATATCCCTTCCCTTACCTGTCATCTGCCCCACCTCTGGTCTGCAGCCTTTCTGGGACAGGGCCCAAACTYGATTTGTCTCCATTTAAACAGGTTCATTGACATCACAAGATGCTGTGAGTGTATTTGAACCCGCATCCTCCCTCTTCCTCCCAGTGGAGATGTAGCCCCTGTCAGCGAAGCGAGTTCCTTTCCCAGGGTAGGTCTAAGGGGGCAGAAACCCTTTTGCTAGCGACACCGAATTTTAGCTAGCATTGCTGTGCCCTTTGGGGAAGTGATTTTTTTCCACGTTTCAGCTGCTAATCTGAACGCAGCACAGACCTCTGTGTTTGCACAGTACCTAGAGCAGCTCAGTGACGGCCCCTTGGCTCTGCTGTAGTAAGAAGCGTCTGATGATAAAAGGCTTCTGCATTTGGCACATAAACAACACAGCCTATTGACTGTCAAATCTATGAGAAACTCAACCCACCGCCTCACTTGCTATCTATAGCTCATGTTACAGTGCCACACTCTTCCCAGAACAGCCTCAGCAAAGACAGGGATATATTCTGCAGCTCTTCATTGCTTTCCATCGCATGGTGTCACCTTCCAGTGCTTTAATATTTTTTAATTCAATTATCTAGCACTTTTTTTTTCTCCCCCAAACAATTCACTAAACAGCATCTGCTAAATGCTGCATAATTCAGCATCATTTGGTCCCTGTAATGCTACAATTACTCTTCAAGGCTCATTTGCTTCAAGGTCTGCAGGCTGTAAAGTATGGGATTGTGGTTAGTTGATTTTCAGGAATGTCTACTCTCTGGCAGGGATAGAAGGCCAGAGAAGGAAAGAACCAAAAAGAAATGCATGCAAATTCAGCAACAGAGCAGGAACTCCACAGAGGCATTTCAACCCACTGATACCCACAGGCAAAGAAATCATAATTGTGCAGGGGAAATATGGCCTTGTGAACTCCTACGATTTTATCAGGAGTCTCGTAATTTTTAGAATGTCCTTAAAAGCCCAGCTGTTGGAGTCATCGCATTGTCAAAGAATGTCAGCTTCCTTTTAAATGAAAAAGAATATTTACAGCCTTTTTTTTTTTCTTTTTTTTTTCAGAGAAAGGCTTGAGAAAGTAAAGTATGCATATCCTAAAGGTTCAAAACCTGGAAGGCAAACAAAGAAAACCCAGCTTGTGTTAAAAACAACCAGAAGACAAACACAAAAAGCACATGACCAAAAATACACCCRTTGACTCTGGGAAAAAACACAACACCAGACCCCAAAACTGTTGCCACTTTTGTTGTGGACACCAGATCTGCAAGCACTCGTGCTCCGAGGCCTGGCCCTGTGCCCTCCTTGCAGAGGCGCAGGCAGCCTCGGGTGCCTCTAGGATGGAGCAGGAGAAGCTACCAGAGCATCACCATAAGCATCAAGCTTATTCCCTTTCCATCCTCTTTATTTTCACCTGTGGCTTTTCGCTCTCGCTCCTGGTGAAGTTGCCAGCCCCAAACGGGATGTGTAACCCCATGCAAATGTTTGTTGCTTTGGTGCTGGCCTTGCAGGGAACTTGCGTTCCCCTCGGCAATGGGCACAAGCCCAGTTACAACCAAAGTAAGCATTGGGGAAGGTATGTGTYTGTGGGTTTGAGGCGGGTTGTGGCCCTCTGGTCTGGCAGTAATTAGGCCAGGTGAGGGGATTGCAAGACAGCTACAAAGGCATGGATATGCTGGCAGGGCAGGTGGGCTGTTAATCATGGGAATACTCCTCTTGCATGGGCTTGAGCAGATACTAGTCACCAGCTAGGGCTGTAGAGTTGTGTTTGCCTGGGCTCCAGGGCCAGTTAGAGCCTGTATGAGGCCATGGAGGAGATGTGATGGAAGGAGAAAGGTGGGTGAGGTGTAGGGTGAGGGAGGAGAGCAGCCTCACTTGACCAGGGGTCATTTTTTATTTACCTTTCCTAGGATGATCATGGTCAAGTCCTTTGAGACTGGTTAGTATGTAAAAAAATGCCAGCCCTTTTCCTTTGAAAAGCAGCAGTTCAGAAGCCTCGTGCTGGGATGGCACAGGGGGCTGCTGGAAGGAGCCCATGTGCAAACCTGCGTGGGAAGTCAGCTCTGATGTGCTCTGCAGGGCAGAGGAAAGCATCAGGGCTGAGAAAGGGGAAGAAGCCCCCAGGGCTGAAAGTGACGAGATTGTCCTTCTAGTCTGAGCAGTTTCAGGTTAATTATGTGGTCTCAAAACCCACAGTAGAAACAGAACTTTGGCTTGAAGCAACTTCTCTCTCACTTGTGCAAAAAAAAATATATTTTTTTGCTTGTACTCTTATTATGTTTTGTAACCTAAACAGGTGGAGAAATTTAGGGGAAACACCGTTAGCATGTTTTTTGGGGTGTGGAAAAGTAGTTCTCATCCTGCTGTAGAGCCATTTTTCTGGAGGAAGGGGAGGAGAGAGAAGAAGCTGAGACTAAGCTCATGTGGTTTGGCTGGCAAAGAGTGAACTGGTAAGAGGGCCGCAAAGGGCACCTGCATCTCATGGATCAGCTCAACATTTTCTTGTGAGCGATGGTGCAGGTTTGTCTTCCTCAGCCCAAATATGCTTCTACCTCAAAGCCACCACCTTGAGCTAGGGTTTCTGGGCACTGGGGCTTAGCTGGGGAGGGGAGCCCAGCCTCACTGCTAAAAGATGATGCTTTCTGATTTATTTATTTATTTTTAATTTTTAAAGCAATGCAGCCTTCCTTTTGGAAACTTCACAGCACACTCTGCTAGTGGTGTGAGTCATCAGTGAATTTGCACAGCGCCTCCGCTCCTGCTCCCAAGGGAACTGTGCGAGTCTGTGTGCCACGACTGCATCCGTCTGCGTTCCTCAGGGTAGCTGCTAGATCAAGGCTAAAGGCAGTTATAGCTGGGGTGGGAAAACTTCACAGTTTTAGAAGCTTTGCTCATTATTTGGATCAGCACACACAAGTTTCAGAGCTTTACTGTTTTGAGCCTAGTTGGCCATAACTGAGCCTCCTGACTCTCAGAGGCAGAGAATAAGCTTTGTCACAGCACTTGCTCTGCTTCTAATGGACCCGTAGCAATTAAAACAAAGCACTGCTTTCCTCAGCTCCTGTGAATTAACCCTTTGCCCAGCCAAGAGTCCTCCCCTGCATGGAAGCTAGTGACTTCAGTCTGTCCTGAAGAGCTGTGGATGGTTGTAGAGAAGGTCTGTGTGTCTGTGCTCTGTCCAGTTAGGTAGTTAGTGCAAAATACAAATCCTAAGCTCTGTGAGTGGATTTTGCTCTCTGTATGTGGAACTACTGAGTGCTGCAGTTCCACAGGCTGTTCCTGTTGGCTCTGTCGTGTTTCAGTGAAGTCTCTCCTTCTCATTGTCTGCGTGATCCTGCCAAATGTTTGGATTCATAACATTGTACAAATGTCTTGCTGAAGCCGAAGAGGGAAAATATTTCTGTTCCTAAAAGGACACACTTTGCTGTGGACAAGGAGCAAGCTTTCTTCCCAGCCAGAAAACAAAACATATGTTCCTGCTCTCAACAGATATTAGCTTCAGCTTAAGGAAAATGGCAACAAATCAGGAAAGAACAAAAGTCAAGTTTCCTGCAGAAAGCCCAGTGTTTGTGTTTTGTAACTGAATTGTAGTTCCAGGAATAAAACAGCTGCTATCCTTGCACACAGGCAAGTTCTCTTGGAATTTAAAGAGGAAATGAAAAGGGGAAAGGAAACAAAAGAAAATCATGTATCAAACTATGTCAAAGGTCTAGAGAAGCAGAAGTTCTCAATTAACTAGGGGTTACATGATTGCTCAAAAGGCCAGCAAATATTGCAGGTGAAATCCTGCTTCCTTTCAAGCCAATTGTCAAAATTTGGAGGCTGGAACTGTCTGGCGTACCAAGCCTGGTATGTGTACCTTGTTTTGTTTAAAATGTCTAATCTGCTTTTTACCATTTGGTGGCAGAGCTTTAGTCTTGATCCACGGAAAAGCAACTCCAGAGATGCAAACAATGCTACATCAAGACTGTTCTTAAAATACAGACTCACAAAGACTTGAAATTAGGGTATTAGGTTAAAGTGGTCACCAAGACAGCCTCTAAGTTGGGACAGAAGCTCTTGCCTACGTATGACCAACTTGCAGGACTCCTCCTAGTCCAGCATCTTGGTGCTTCATCAACAAGGAGGGGCGTGTTGGGCCTGACTGCAGGAGGCTCCTTGTGGGTATCCTGTGGTCCTGTTGGTTCCTTCCCTTTAGGATGGTTCCTCCCCTTGCTTGTGTGGAAGACTGTGCTTTTTTTGCACTCTGACTTCAATCTGTCTATGGCAAGAAACATTATGGCTCTGGAAAAGCACTTGCAGGGGCCTTATCCTTGGGATGGCTGAGAAAATCCTTCTCAAAGGATTTCAGAACTCCTGCCACTGGTCTGTAAGGACTTTGGTGTCTGTTTGTGTCTCCTAGATTTAAAAAAAACACTTTTTTTTTTCTCTTTTCTATTGTGGAAGGAGAAGTTGGACTTCCAGCCACCTGACTGACACTTTCCATGCTGCTCCCTTGGCAGAAGGTAGGAAATCACCAGGTTGTTTGGTTTGTCAGTCCGCGAAGTATTCCGGCTGGCAGGGAGCCGTGGACAGGGCAGCCTGCTGGGATGCTCTGCTCCTTCCTCCTCGCTCCCRACAGCCTCCTGACTGCCTGGGAACAATGGGATGACGTGACCAGAGCTGCACAAATCCTAATTCCCCTTTGAGGCTCTTGCACCAAGCAGGAAGTGCRAGTGACCCCAGAATAGAAATCCAGTCCTCGCTTTGCTTCAAAACTAGCAAATAACGCTGCCTTCCAGACTCTCCCAAATCGCTCCGCTGCTGTCAGCTTTTCCCTCTCGCACGATGCGAGGTTGGCKGGACCTCACCATGGAGGTGGTGGTTTCCTGCTTGGGTGGCCAGGCTGGTGCCCCTGTGAGGTTGAGGCTGGCAGGAGATGTTTCACGTGGGGACGGGGCTATGCTGGGGGGCAYGTGGGAGGCTCAGGAGGCCGAGCCGGGAGATGATCCTTGTTGCCAGAGACACGAGCATTGTCTTGACCTGCCAACAACCCACCTTTGAAAACTCATTTTCCTTCTGGCGCCAAGCAGTGACATATTACAGCATGAATTTTTGGTTTCCACTGCGCTGTCGTTCCCTCTGTAACACATTTACTGGGAGATCTATTGAAATCAATAGGACATTAGAAAGTGTCTTGTAGCAAGGGAAGTGTTGTTCCAAGTGACAKTGCACCCTGGGTGGAGTGTTTGGATGTGTCAGATGGATTACAGGGCCATACAGTCCCTCTGTTAAAGGAAACTTTCATTTCTGGTCACTCCAAACTGCCCCAAACACTTGAAGCAAACTACCTCCTCTCTTTGCTTGTTCTGTGTATTTGCTCTTTCTGCTGTTCCTGCATGTGAAACTCTGTGCACTTAAATGAGGTTTTGGTCCTTGTGACCTGCTGCTCCTCCTCCTTCAGCCCAGCAGTGACATGACAGCACTGGATTTTGGGTGTCAGAATACCTGTTGGTGCACAGTTTCCCTGAAGACTGGGAATTTTCCTTGGCTGGGTTTCCACARTTTCCCTGGCTGGTTTCTCAGGCGTGGAGGTGGACCATGAAGTCTTGGGCATGTCCCTCCTGGGCCTAGCTCCCTGGCGGCATATAAGGCCCCTGCTTTTGCTTCTCTCAGGCCTTTCTGTAAGTGTGTGCATTGTGCATTGGTCCAGACTTCTCTGGGTTAGGAGAAGAGCTCAGAGAGCTGGGGACAAATCATTGTTTTTCCCTTTGTGTAGGTTGGTGTATTTTATCTCAGTTTTATCTGTTTTTTTTTTTTTTCCTAGAATTAGCTTTGAGTAGCTAAACAGAAGTGAAAATGAGAAAACCCACACAGAAGAAAAATAGCAGGTTTGTTGCATCCTAGCCTTGCTTGTTGGTAGTCTTTGACATGGCCTCTTAAAGATCTGTTTCCAGGGACTTTTTCTGAAAACAGAGAGACCCTGACTGCAAAGCACTCTGGCAACTCTGGYTGATGAAAATAGCTAGAAGATACTGCAGGTAGTGGAAGAATTTGTTGCCTTGGACTGTAGGCTTTGCTGTGCCTTCCTTGTGTACACAAGCAGTGAGGATAGTTCCCCTGGCTTGCGGTATTTCAAGATGGGGGCAAGGCTTCCTGCTGTTTCAGATAAGTGCCTTTAATCATTACGTTAACTAAAGAAGCAGGAATTGAACTTGTTACTTCTGTGAGACTGGAGGTTTATCCAGTTTTCTGCAAGCAGCTTGTAGTGTAGCATCCTTCTGAGCATCAGGCTGAGATAAAAGACCACATCAGTGAAACCTCCCGAGGCTATGCCTCGAGTTTCCCAGGCTACCTCCTTTATGTCCTTTATCCTCAACTTCCTGCCCACTTAGCTGCTGATAAGGGATGTTTCCAGCTTCCATCGAGAATGAGGTTAAATGTGCCATCCTTTCCTTCTAAAGCACTAAGTGTCTTCCTTCCCTCTCCCCCAAGGTGATGGGCTGGTAGCAAGTCTGCTGAGGAGGAAAGAAAAAATATTTGGAGAAAGTGAACTCTGTTTTCACACTGTGTTTCCAAGCTGAGATCGGAGGAGGAAGAGAGCATGGACACAGCTTCTGTGCAACACAATGATTCATCCAAAGCAGTGGCAGCTGGGACCTGCATGGCTCAGGAGGCTGTGTAATGGGCTATGAAAGTCCTTCACCTCCAGGTTCCCCATGTTCACCCAGGCCAGCAGGGAGAGGATATCGTTGCTCTGGCAGAACCATTCAGTGATCTCTCTGGAAATGAAGTGATTTGTCACTGCCAGTGATCAGAGCAAGAACAACAAAAATGGTACCTTGCAACTGATACTTCATTTAACAGAGTGAACCCTCTCAGAGGCCCTGTTGGCCAAGTACTGTTCTTGTGGGGAGTGCTAGCTTGGATTTGAAGAGCCAAGAGCTGTATCGGCAAGACCAAAACAGCCACTGCAGAAATTATAGGAGAAATTACTCTGATCAGGCCAGATAGGTACCAGGTGAGGAAATGCACGTATGCTCAAATCAAAAGAACTGAAGAGAGGTAGGCTGACTATTAAAATGCAGTCACTGGTTAGGATAACATAGGACCAGAGCTGAAGCTGATGGCAGAACATTCATGTGGGCAGATCGAACCCTGATAGTGCTGGCTAGGAGCCTGGAGAAGGGTCCAAGATTATGATCTAGTCCCTGGGGGTTCCCTCCTGGGAAAAGGATGGCTTCATGTGTTGATGGGAACTACTACACGGATTCATTATCAGCATGTGCTATCAAAATATTGCTGTGCCGCATCCTGGAGAGAATTACACTCAAGATATAGAATTTTTTAGCTTAAGAGCCAGAGAGGTTTAAGTTCAAAAAGCTAGTAAATATTTATTCTGTAAGACCTGGAGAACACAAGTTAGTGCATGTTTTTGGTGATTTCTGTTTTGGTCTTTTCTGTTCAACAGTAAAAAGCTTTATACATCCATGGATGAAGTAGCAGGTAGCTGGAGCTGGTGAAAATGCTGTAAGGTTGGCACAAAGCATGATTGCTTCAGCACCCATGGGCAAGGAGTGAAATAATCAGTTTGACCTTGGCATAGGTATCCATCCTGCACTTAAATAGCAATGTATTTCAAGCAGCATCTGAAAGAAATGTCCAGAGACACCACTGATGAAAATCTGCAGGAGGGTGGGTTGCAGCCTAGAGTGGATGGAAGTTGTTAATCGTGCATCTCACTGGTGAGAAGAACCTTTGCAGGAAGAACAGTGACAGTTGCTAAGAAAAGAATTTAAAAATGGTGGAAGAAGATGAGTTAGATGTAAAGAGCTAACATGGAAAGACAAAGATAGTGTTAACACCCAGCTTGGCAGCTATACTCCAATGTGTGGGAGCAAGCAACAGTCTTGCCCCTGACACTGATCCTGGAGCTCAGGGGAGCTGCCGTGAGCTGATGCCACGGGCTGAAATCCTGCCAGGAGCCAGGGCTGGGGCTGTTTCATTTACCTTTCCATCCCAGCGGCAGCTCCCCAGAGCCCCGTGGGGCTCTCTGAGCTCATGCTGCTCTGCACGTTATTGCGGTGACCTTTCTCCAATTGCTTTGGGCTCAGCACCAGCACAGTCTACCTCTGTCTATATTGAATGTAGGATTAGTCTCCACATTCRACATCAAGAGGCAAATGGGAGTTCACAGAGCAGGCTCTAAGCCTTTAAGACATTCCCATTAATTAGCCTCCTTTCCAGCAAACTCCTTGGAAGTGGGAAAGGCAGAGAGGTAAGATGCAAGCCCCCGTTTCTCTCAGGTAGACCATGCCAGAGTTGTTGTTTTTTATTCYGCAGTTGGCTCTGCTTCTGAGGCACCCACTAGTACCCCATGGTGGGGGGAAGGAGCAGGCTCTGGTGAACAAAGCCCTGTGAAAAGGGAGAGCCAGAAATAGAAGGGCTGTGAATACAGAGGCCTCCGGCGGTCTCTTCCTCTGCCTGGAAGAAAGCTTTCCTTGTTAGAAAGGACACCTTCTGACTGGCTCTGTGGCCGCCCTGAGCAGTCAGGGGAATGCACGAGGTCAACAGAGAGGCATTTTTTTTGAAGCATGGTAAAAGGCCCAGGAGGAGGGAAGGTGGAGAAAGGAGGATGGGGAAACAAAAGGAAATTGTAGGCAAACCTTTCTCTGCATGGAAAAAGTCTTGATACTAACCCTTAAACAGTGCTCTGTGCGTCCTCAAGCTCTAAAAATCTGTTATTTAATCACGCACATTTGCCCTAGGTCGGTAGGCAGTCAGGAACGGACTGCTGAGGGTTTGGTGAGCTGTTCATCATTGCTCTTTGTTTCCTTATCCGCGCTGGCAGGTGGGCAGCAGAGCGGTTCCCAGCAGACACATCTCCTCTGTGAAGGAGAGGCCTCCTGGTGAGGAAGACTTCAAAGCAGGTTCAAAGCAACTGGAAACTCTCCTGCATTTTAATTTTATTCCAAATAAGAAACCTGCTAACTAGTCCATGAACTTCAAGCTTCCTAAGACTTTTCACAAGAATTGTTTGTTTTCAGTAAGAAACCGGTGCCGACCTGGCCGTTCTGCTTGGGCTTAACAACTGAAGAGAAAGTTCCCTGAGCAAAAATCTGAATGGCTGAAAGGAGATAAATCCACTGGGAAAGAAGCCTGCGGGAGATGTGTCAGTCTAAAGCTGCCGAGTTTCACATGCTGCTGCAGGGGATGTGGATGTGCAGTTCTCTCCAGGGATAGCTCTGCCACAAGTATACAGGGGTGAAATAGTCACAAGGCACAAGGAGCTCTAGGCTTTCAAAAATGATGCTCAGTGTGGTTAAGCAGTGCCCACAGAACGCAGTGTTTCACMATATGCCTGTCACTCCACATTTCAGTTTTTAAACATATATTTTGTAGTCTTTGAGGGAGTTTTTGGAAATATTAATAACTTGCTTTCCAACTGATTTCTAATTTCTGAAAATACGTTTTGACTCTTGCAGGTAGCAGAAGTCCTAGCTGCAGCGTGCCAATGTCTTGCAACATGTCGATGCCTTTCCTTGATTCACGTCTTTTACACCAGGTGCAGAAGAGCTGCCACCACACTTTTAGTGCCTGCTGATGTTTCAAGGGGCCTCAGAGGAATTGCTCCTTGCCACCTTGCCAGAAACAATATTCCTATTCCCAGGAGCTGAGTTTGTAGCAAAAAAAAAAAAGGAAAGAAATACCGTTGGAACTGCAAAATCCAAATGAAAATCCTTTTCTTTGCTGACCCCTTTGCAGCTCTTGTTGCCCTGCTGAGTCTGGAGCAGAAGTCATGCTTGTCTCTTAATTTATTACATGTGCATTTCTCAACCAGTGAGGCTCGGATGGGGGATGCTGTGCCTGTCAGGGAACAGCAACGAGGAAAACGAGCTAAATGGTTCCATCCGGAAGCTCAGCGGGAGTGAGGAATCCGCTCCTTCGGTGTCAGGGGCTCTTTCCATAGGCTCATTCCACAGTGTTGCATTTCTTGTTGATGTTTTTCAACAGTAAGTCAATGGGTAATTTGAGATCTGAAATGAGGGATATCTGAGGAGCCTATGAACCCGTATCATGCCTGGTATGTTGTCACATGTATAAAAGCAGCTAACCTGAGTGACTTGATCCTGAAGTACCTTAGAAATGCATATGCTTGCTAAGTGCAGCCAATGCTTCCCAAAGTGACAGGGTTGTCGAGGAAGGATTAGGTAGAAACAATGGGATAAACTGGGCAAGGGGAAATGTCGGCTGAATGCCAGGAAAACATTTCTTAACGCTAAGGTCACTCGGACTGTGAGAGAGGGAAGCGGCAGGCTGGCCAGCGCTGCGTTTTCCAGGCACGGGATGGCTGCAACACTTGGAATTATTTTGTGGAGTGGAATGGAACGTGGTTGAGACTCAGGGCACATGGCTATGTGTTTTCTGTCTCTCCAAGTGCTTGTGTGAGGTTGGAATGGGGATTGTCCTAATGCTCACGTCCCCTGAGGGCCTCGGCAGTCCTGCAGCACAGCTGGGTGCTTCTCAAGTAGGAAAGAAGGAAAAAACAGGGAGCTAGTAAGGAAAAGGAGTGGCCGTAAAGGAATTTGGTGGAACTGTTCGTTTGCATATACACCGGTCACTGCATAGGGACAAATTCCCAGAAATATCTCGCTTGTCCATGAAGCAGGGTAATCCCTGGTTGCCTATGAACCTGGGGATCCCTGCGGAGCAGGAGGAGCAGAGTGAGATTGAAAGCTGGGGTTATGTGCACACTTATGTGCTCTGAGTTTACAGTTTTGGATTCAGTTGCAACCTTTTCCTGAAATAAACCCACTGATGCAACCCATGCCCCTGGAGCAGTTGTAAGAGGCCAGGTTAGCACATCTTGAGGCAACTCGGTCCGCTTTTCTGCAGCGGAGGAAGTAAATGTGTTGACTTAAATAATAGCTAAATGATTCAGCCCACCTTAACCCCTGGTCATAGCCCATGTCATGGGCTGCAATGTGGGTGCTAGGAATTCCTCCTGGGGTGGAAATCCTAAGGCAAATGGCTATGTGCAGATGTCTGAGAGTTTACCTGTCTAGGAAGAAATCAAATATAGATATAAAATATGTGGACAAAATAGACTCTTGGAAGAATTATTTTCTTTATTTAATTTTTGAAGGTCTTCAGCCCTGTGTGGTGAGGGCAGTTTGCAGTGCACGAGCGAAGAGAAATGAGAATCTAGTGAGATGTGGGAATATGCCGTAGCCTTTCTGCCTTCCAAGATGTTACAAAAAATACTTTAGAAAAATGAATTTTTGTCTTACTCTTAAAATTTATTGGGAATATTTTTGGATCAGGCCTTTTATCTGTCTTGGAAGGGTGTCTGAATGGAGGCAGCTTTTGTGTGCCAGGGCCTAAATCCTCTACCTTCCGAAAGGTCACTGTCACAGCACAGAATGGATACGGCCAGCTCTGAAATGAATTCTGTACTAATTCACCTGCCACTCAGCTCACTCAGTGATGTGGATATGCAGTGTACAGATCTAGTATATGCAGTGCTACAATCATCTTTAATCTCCTGAATTTTTAGTCACTAATTTGAATATTTACTAAAGATAAAGAAGAAGAAAACACAAAGATCTCCCTTCATTACTTGAAGCAATGACAGAGGGATTGCTTAAGGCACTTGTAGACACCTACATTTGTGTAGACAGCACAAATGAGGTCACTGAGCTATTGCCATAACCAGAAAAAAAATAACTAGGAAAGCTCAGAAAACTATCAATTTATTTCAGTCCTCCACAGAAGCTCTTGGAAGAAGAGGCCTGCAGCCAGGGAACCGATCCTGGAACTTGAAGGTATTTGCACCTGGTTTCACTMCAGCTTGGGCACAAAAATGTCTGGAGCTTCCTCCCGCTCTGCAGAGTCGGGGAGGCGAAGGACTTGTTAGGGCGGCTCATTTTGAGGGCTGGCAGGGGCACCATGTCTGGGCAGTGCACATAGATGGGGCTGCTCAGGGAGTCCTTGCCATGGCCTTTCCTCTCTCCTGATGCTGATGAGTCTGTGCTGTCATACCTGCCTGCTCCCAGATGCATACTGTGTTGGCACAGTGGTGAAACTCGAGCCAAGAACAGCACAACCGCTGTTGGAGGAGGTATTACCCTTAGCTGAGAAAGCAAATTAGGGCAAATTTAGGCTTTGTTCTTCCCACAGGGGTAGCACCAGGTTAACATGAGCAATGAGGCATCGCTCAGTGTTTGCTGAACCCTCCTACCTCCTCCAGGACCCTCAAGAGGACTGGCTGAGCCTGGAGGTGCTGACTGTGAGGAAACAACATGGAAAATGAACAAGAGAGGTTCAGTATGTTGTATTTCCCCCCACTTGACATGTTCTTGGCCAGTGATAGAGTGTGTTGGTGACCACAGGGTAAGGCAGCTGGTCCTGACTGAAGCTGCAAATGGGAGCATCCCAGAAGAGCAAGTGGAAGCCAGCAGCCTCTGGATGGTGGAGTAGGCAACTGCAGCACTTGCTTCTGTACTGGAAGCTCTGTTCCTGCTTAGATGTTCTCTCTGTCTCCCTTGATTTACATCTCTGTGTTCTAGTAATCTGCCTGGGTGAGATAGAATTTATTTTATTTTATTTAAAGCACAGGAAATCCACACAGAACAGAGCTAGAATGTGATAGACCCATTCTGTAGAAGTGTGTGGGCAGCTGAGAGATATTCAGGAGCTGTGTGGAGGCACTCAAAGAGAGTAAACAGAGATAGGGAGGTGAAGCCTGACTCCCTACTCAGGCAGAATTAAAATCTGAGACCTAAACTCTGATCATAATATCAGGAAGAACAGAAAAGACTTCGTAGCTCTGCACAAAGTTTGAGCTGCTTTGGTGTAGTTGTTTCTTTGGGTACAAGTGGAAATCTGCTCTGTAGCCTGCAGGGAGAGGGAGCCTTGGAAAATGGGACTGACTGTCTTAGATCAAGAAGTCCAACAAGACCAAAGGTAAAATCCAAAATGCAGACCTAAGGTCACTTATGGAAAGCAGAATTGCTACAGTGCTTGAGATTTTAAGGGAATATCTGCATTTTGTTCCATCTCTTTCTCACTCTCCTTTCTAAAATCAGAGCAAAAGTTGTTCCTCCCCGCTCAAACTACCAAGCTGAAGTTCTGGCTATGTTGCACCCACAAAACCGCACTGACTTCAGTGTATGAACTGAACTTAGCCTTTGGCCATAAAACCCATGGACTTCAAGACACCTCAGTTCTGGGTTTGGCCAGCCCATATGAAAATGCACTCRCAACTCAGCTGTGGCAAGTATGGCAGGAAGAGCTGCTGTGAGCTCCCTCTTAGGCCATTCACATCCTACTCATTTACATGCTGCTTAGTTGGAYTTTACTCTGATCTAGCAAAGGCATCCACATGCTGTGAAGTACCTAGGTAAATAGCAGTGTGAATTTCAGCCAAGCTTCTCTACTCTTGCCAAGTCAAGACTAACAAATTGGTGGTCAAGTTAGAGCCATCAGTACTGGGCTCTGGGCTCTGCTTTGTCTCTGAGCCTGGGTGCACTGATCACTGCATCTCAGTGCCTCAAGTGTGCATTTTTCTCCAGCTCAATCCAGAGCTGAACAGAGCCATGTGAGGAGTCTGACTCCATCCTCAAGGAATTAAACACCCTCAGGCTGCAGTGCAACAGAAAACAAGGAGCAACCCCAACAAGCAAGAGTGCAGGGCTTTCCAGAGGCAATTGAAGAGTGCTTGAGTCCAGGAATTTTTATAGAAATCCTTGTAATTTGTTTGGTGCATGGATAGCTTGGTTACTGCAGCATCCACATGTGCAATGAGTACTGAGGCTCATTTCCAGAGTCAGCTCTGACCTGGAAGCAGATTTATGTTTCCTGCACACTGTGACAAGAAAGCCCAGCCAGACCAGAGCACTGAAAACCACAGGGTAGAGACAGCGCTAGCCCAGCAAGGCTGGCACGGAGCCACAGCCATAGGGCAGCTGGTGTGGGGAGCCACGCTGGTGCCGTGGCTCCCAGCCCTCGGGTGTCTAGCAGCACTTCTACTGTCTTGCTTCCCCCAAGATGTCCCATTTCTCCTGCACTCCAGACAGTGGAGAGGCAACMACAGCAGCAAAGCGGCTGTGGCATTTCTCAGAAAGGTTTTCTATCATCATTTCCTTCAATAGATGTGGTCCTTTTTCCCTTTCCAGTGTTGGTATGTGTGGTTCAGAAAGGGAAGCTAAATTCACAGCAAATAACTATGTTCAGGCATTTGGTAAAGAAGTGTAGTGTTCTCAGCTTATCCATGATAAAACTGATACTATATTGGTCTATTTTTTTCAGAGATACTGAGCATATGTAGCCCCTCTCTGGCTGTATCTGTCATGGTGGGCATTTGCAACTCTACAGAACGAGGCTTGGATGTGTTGGTTTAGGCATGTAGAAACCAGTTATGGAAACTGAACCAGTAGTTTAAGAGAGAAGCATAAAATCAGAGGTGGGAAGCAAGGGAGTTGGTTGCAGTCCTGTCCTCTGCAACAGAAAAGTATTTTTAGATCTTTGAAGGACACTGAACACTAAGAACACAAGAGTCTGAACCTCTGAGTTACTAGGGCTCAAAATATCCCTCACAGCAGCAGAAGACCTTTATCAGTGATTGGTCTTTGGATAACTGGTTGAAGAAAGTGTGGACTTTTTACATAAAAAGAAGAATTGAATTTGATCAGAAGGTTGGATTTGATTAAGATACCTCTCTGTCACAGAGCGTAACCACAACTTAATCTGTCCCTGCTGAATGCAATGGCAAAACCTCTCACTGGTCTCAGAAGGGTTAGGACTTCAGCTAAATCATCAAAAATTATTATATATTCATACTTCCTTATAGCAACCAGTATCTACTGTTGGACCAAAGGTCTGCACAAGCTTGTCTGTGATGTTGATGATGTGAGTGATTAGGGATATGAGCATAAAGAMCAGGGTATGTATAAAATACTTTTTTTTTTCTGTCAGTTTTACATTATGTGCTCTCTATCGTCTCAGTAAACCTGGCATTTGAGTCACTGCTCTCTCCCTGTCCCTTCCTCAGTTATCTCTTCATTCCTGGTGAAAATTATTTGACACGCAACAAGGCCAACCCAGTGTATCGAGTCTCCTCGCCTCTGCCTGCCTTCCAGCATGGTAGGCAGCGTTATCGCAAGCTCAGATGAAGAGCCCTCCCCAGGCTTTGAATCAGATGCTTTCAGAACTTGCTCTGAGTTCCTGGGAATACTTACAGCAGCACACAAGGGTTTTTTTTAGCTCTGCATTGACATTCCTCTATTATCAACCTCCAGAGCTTGTTGCTTACGTACGCAAGGAGAGCTGTGAACAGTCCARGCATGTGATATTCCATTCACTTAACCCTATCTCTTATCAGCACARATGAGGCTACTGTCTCTTGTGGAGAGGTTTTCCGTTGACATTAGCAGATTGTTCCTGCTCCTAAAACTGCTTTTCATGCTGCTGCCCTCCCCAGCGTTCTCATCCATCTGCAAGTGTAGATACTTCACTGTCTTTGAAATCCCTCCTTCCCTCCCAGCTCACGCAAGCCCAGTGCGGGCTATTCTAGCTTGCCACATGGGGATTTGCACAGTGTCCTTCACCACCTAATCACTTCTACAGGCAGCTGGAGCTCTGCACTTACCCCCTCAACACTGCAGGCAACCTCTGGCTGCCTTCGCTTTTCTCCACAGGCCCTACTATAGATTCAGAGGCTAAACGAGGCGGTGAAGCTCTTCGAAGTTTCCAGAGAAGGCTTGGAAAGAGCCTCCTCTGAGGAGGCAGCAGCAGTAGGTGCATGCTCTGGAGGATGCTGTTGGCCAGGGAAGCTGTAGGTATGAGGAGTAGTTCACCCCACCCCTAGTTTCATGCATTTTTGCATGATATTGCATGTTTTGATACACAAAATCAAAGCACGAGCAATATGAGGATATAAATACACTAATCTACATCTGCAAGGATTTATATCTTTACAGCACATTGAATGAAGGAGAACTCCGAGGGCCAGACTTTTCCCTCTGCACAGGACCCAGCTCACCAACTGTAGTGGGTGCTACTGGGACATGTGGAGGTACATGAGACATCTGATAACACGTGAAAAAGGATGTCAGAATTTGACCCTTGAAAGAGTTCTTTGGAGAGATTGACTAAGACAACTAGGCCATAAAAAAAGCTTTGGTATTTGCTTAAGAGATTAGATAAGCTGACAGAAATGTAAAAGATAATTGTTTACACACGCACATAGACACATACACCAGGAAGAAAATTCTTTTCCCAAAATAACCACTTACTCTTTATTTATAGCTTTTTTCTTTCCTTTCTTCTGAGATGAAGCAGAACATTTACATAAAGAGCAAGGAGATATAATGATGAATAACGGTTTTTTGTGCAGACCAAAATCCTCATTAGACCTGCCATCAGGGATAGATGTCTGAGCCTAGCAGAGCGCCAGAATTAGCAAGTATCATTTAACTGTCTGAGGTTTTTAACTGACGGCAGAAAATCTTCTAAAAGTTCAGGATTTCTTTTTTTTTCTTCAAAGGACCTAAATGATACCAGGCCTGATATATTCAGTCCCCAAAGTTTTGCTGCACAGGCTGGAATCAAAGGCTTAGCTTGCAACAGAGCTGCATCCAATTTGTTTTGGCTCTCATTCCCATCCCCCTATTCACCTACCGGCCAATAAAATATGCATAATGCTCACACGGAGTAAGGTGAGCTCATATCATTATCTGATTTTACCTATAGAAAACTCTAAAGAGACTTCATACTGTGCAGTTTGGAGACTTGAAAGTTGGGCTTTGGCTGGTGATCTGCAGTAATCTGCAGCCGATGTAAACTGATTGCCTTAASCTATACTCCAGTGTTGCTGCCACCTTTCTTTGCAAGGAAAAGGTCTGTGATGTCTGGACCATGGTCTTGGAGGGTGATGAAAGCCAAGGAGGCAGCCAGTTATGGAGGAGAATCCCTATTTTCTGCAGTGCATGTAGAAACTTTGGCAATTGCCATCGGCAGGGAGAGAATCATGGGAGAAAGAGCATGACTCTTTAATGAGTTTTAGCAACGTGTTCTTTACTTTGCACGCACGTATTTTTAGTCTCTCAGAGTACAGAACCAATCTTTGAACAGAAATAGCCGGCCACTTGCATAACGCTCTCGTCTACAAAGCTCCCAGAGCGCAGGCTCTCCAGAGCCCTCAAGAGCAGAGGGCTGTCAGTCAGCACCAGCCGTGACTCAGATGAGTGTGCACTTCTCAGCAATGCAAAGTCAAGATTTGCACTTTTTGCACGGTGTTCTCCACGTGAGGCACATGATGACAAGTGTGGAGCACCGTCATTGTCTCACTGTCTCAAAGACAAGAAAGGGAGCTGACTGGAGGAAAACTGTGCAGATGGACAAATGGAACATGGCTAATCCTTCCCATTTCTTCCTGTTTGCCCATGCCTGGGCTGGGGGGAAGAAAGCAAAATGGAATGTTTTTCATTCTGTAGGTTCCTGTGTTTTAATTTATTTGAGGTTCATTGAACCAAAGCCAGGGTCTGGACCTGGAGACCTTGCTCTCTGTTCCCTCTGTTCTACATGGYCTGGCATCCTTGCTGCTCACATTCAGCAGTTGCAGTCAAGAAGCTCAGGAGCAGAAGAGGTCTGGAGGCTCCATGCTTTTCTTGGGCCTCTGGCTGGGATAGCTGTGTACTTGTGCTGTGGTGAAAGCCACTGATCACTGAGAGGGCTTCATCTGTTCTGCTGACACACCAGGCACTGCAGGGTCAAAGATGTCCTCTCTTCCCATTTGCACTTTGAACGCTGGTGGTCAGCAGTTAGGAATATGTAATTCTTTCTTCAGAAAGAATTGTCCCTTGGCAGCCGTGCTCTGTGTGCACAAGCCTGGGCAACTGGGTAACCCTGTGTGTTTACTAAAGGGAACACTGTGGTGTGTACAGAGCCAGTTCTGCTGAAAATGCTGGTWTTTCTGGGACACTGCAAGGTGGAATGGCTTTGTGTTAAAAACAGCCAGGATCCCCAGGCTGGGCCTCAGATCTCCCTGGGAAGTTACTTTCAATCACAGATCATCAGCAGATGCACTAATTATCCAGGAGATCAAAATTTGAAGCCTATCACGGGCATGAACTGGATTCTTTCCTTTTTTCTACCACATTTTTCTCAAGCTGCGCACCTCCTGGGCCATCCTGCTGCCAGAGGAGGAATGCCCGCTTGGGTGGGACACGTGGGGACGAGATGTGATTCAGTGCAGGGTGTGCAGCTGTGGGGGTACACGTGTATGTGAGCCTATGACCACTGGTGGATCCTGAGAAAATCAGCGMTGCTGGTCATGTTTTGAAATAGCTCATGAAAGCAGGCGGCCATATAGCACTTCCAGACTCCATGGCAGAGATGTGTAACCCTGACATGGAGTTCATTATACAGCTTATTGAAATAGTTAACCTTTGGGGACTTTAAAGCTCCAGAGAGCAAAGACACAGCAAAGCTAGAGACAGGCTTTTTTCTTTTTTTTTCTTTTTCTTTCTTTCTTTTTTTTTTTTTTTCAACAAGATAAACAGCAAATTGTATTCCAAATGCTGAGTGATTTTATTGGGAGTCTTATTTGACCTCAGAAGAATATGGTGGTGCATTTATAGAAAGGTTATTTTTATCTTAGCTGTGTGGAAGGCAATGCTAAACCATCCGTTTTGTTAAAGACTACAAGGAGGATATTTCCAGTTCCCTGTCTTTTCAACAGGATCTGCTTTGCTTGCAGATGTATATCAGAATTCTCCTGTCTTCTCCTTCTATCAGAGAGACATGCACATCACATGTGAGGGCTCATATATGGTCTTCAGTTGTATATGTCAGGGAGAAAGTCAGTTCTAGTAGATTGAGAACCAGACAGCTATACCATCCACTCTATATATCAATACTCTTCACTGTGTTAGGCTGTTTGTATCCAGAGCCTCTGTGCTCCACCACTGAAGTATGGAGAAACCTTCCCTGCACTCTGAGTTTGCCGTGGTGGCTGAACCCATAGCGGCTTGGGAGGTGCCMTGAGGCTGTCCGTGTTGGATACAGAAAGGCTGAGTTATTTTGCAAACAGCTTTTATCACGTCCTTCAGCCTTGCTTAGGATCCCATCAGATCTAACCACCAGCCTGACATTTTTCAAGTTGATGATTTCTATTTCCAGTTCATTTATTTATTTATTTTATTTAGAGGATTGCAGCCATCTCTGGAAACAAAGTTAGTGAAAATTCAATGTTTTGCTTCAGTTAAAATTCTGGCAAGTTTTTTATTGAATAGCTCTAATATTCACACTGCTGGAAATTACGAAATTTGGTGGTATCTAGTCCATTTGTTAGTCTAGTACATCTAGCTTTTGGTATGAGGATCCTCTGGAAAGCCAGAGTTACTTGCATATGCTCTTATAGGTTTTACAGAGAAATTCCCAGAGGAGTCAACATGCTCTAAGCAAGTCCTAGCCAGGGGCTGAACACAGCACTTGCCAGCTGGCAGGCCTGGATCCAAATACCTGAGCTGGAGGCAAGAAGACTTTCTTCTTACGCTATTAAAATTCACCTTGTTGATGCTCAGGCTATGACAAAGCTCAAGCCAAAATCCTTGAGAATATTAATAAGTCTGTCTTCAGAGCAGAGTTGAATGTGGTACAGTAAAACGTAAAGGGAGCGGAGTAAAATGAAATCCTGAGTTCTCTTTGACTGATTAGTATCCAAAATAGGAACTGAATGTGAGAGAGGGGAAATAGTCTGTAATCCTGTAATTTATGATTATATTGTACTACCTACACAATGAGGAGCTGAGGAACACACTAGTGAATTTTTCACTTTATAGCTTCTGGCRAAAGAAATTGTCTTCAGTGTAGGCTGCTGTGATATACACATCCCACAAAGCCGTGTGCAGTACATACTCTTTAGGACTCTATCTATTTTACTGGACGTGTTCTTGGGATCTGTGTGCACAAACAGGCAGACATTCATGTATTTATAAAATTTTATCCTGCAGGTATGTGTAGAGGACAAAGCTCAATAACTGGGCCCCTGAATTCCAAAGTGAATCTCCATTTTGTCAGCTCCCTTCATATTTTGCTTTTGGAGTAAACAAAGCCCGAGAGCTTTTAGAAGCTCTTAGTGAGTGTTGATTCTTGTAGCTTTTGTCTAACTCTGTCTTTTTCTGCACCATTCACAATTTGCACAACCTGGAGAGAGTCCAGGATCCAAGAGAGTTTTGCTGTTGATTTTCATAGCACCAAGATTTCACCTTAGGTGTTTCAAGATTACATCAGTGCTGTAGCTGCACAACTCTCCATGACCCTGCTCAGCCAAGCTGCAGGAATAAATCCGACCTGTTCCCCCCATTCAATATAAATGGGAAAACAGAGCTAGAATTCAAATGTAGTTCCATTGCCCCTGTTAAGTAATGCCTTCATTACCTGAATAACAGGGCTATTCAAGAGACAGGTAAGATGCTGTGAAAAGGAGCAAGTGGTGTGTGACACACAAGTAGAGTCTTCGTTATTTAAAGCTCCATGTAACCAAATGGTCTTTTCTCAGCAGAGGAAAAACAGATACGTGCCGTGTCTTGTTTCTACCCACAGTGCCATGCACATGTTCTAAACTTTTTATAGAAACACGCATGATTTTCTGGATTTTTTTTTTTTTTTTTTTTTTTTTTTTTTTGCTTTTCATCTGTGGGGATTTATTCCACCAGTTGGTCTGATCAGCTCCTCGAGTTGAGTGATCATGGGAATCTGTGCAGAGAAAATAACTCGTGAGAACCGAAAAAGAAAAATGCTTGGGACATCCAGGCTATTAATAAAAGTGAGCCTTGCAGAGCCCTGTATAAGCCTGCTGCACTAAGGACACAGAAGTGGCTCTGTGTTCATTTAGGTCAAATTTCCTTTCAGCTGAGGGCAATGATACCTCAGCCTCCCTTCTCTAGTGCAGCTCTTGGGGTGCCTGGGAAGACCAAGGCCAGAGAGCCTCAAGACTGTAGGTCAGCTTGGCAAAGTGAAAGCTGCTGCGCTTGCTAATGGGAGAGCTGTTTCTTAGAGTGTTTTCTTTTACTGCACCTTGAGGCTGCCTGTGCTGGGAATGGTGGGATATCCAGGTCACATGGGACGTAGAAGGTAGTGATTCAAGCCTATCCAGTTCAGGCAAGAAACTACAGCATGCATTTTCCACATCCAAGGAAATGTCTGGACTTTTAGGGCAATGACCATTCTGGGCCTAATCTTTCAACTAGTCTGTTGYAGTATAAATGAAATCATGTGGAGTCAATGTGATTGTAGGTCTTCAGTGTGCTTTAAGCAAGAACTCTTGCTTCAAAACCTTCCCATCCCAGAAGATTTCATCAAGGCACCCAGAGAGCAAGGTGCATGATGCTGACGAAGGCAGAGCTGTAGAGGAGGAGAGAACTCTGTGGGCTCTTCCTGGGCCTGCCAGCTCATCTTGAAGATGTGCTGTTCAGACCTTTCCTTGGGAACTCACGTTAGCACAGTCTCTTTCCTGGGAGGTAAGGATGTAGCTTTGCTCTGGGATATCTTCAAGGTGCTCATCCATCTTTCTGCTGGCAGAAGCCTGTCTTTAATTTCAGCATGGCCCAAATCTGCAGTTGCCTTTGGAAAATCTCACCCTACAGCACAGCTGAACGTCTTTCGCACTTAGCCATGAACATACACATTTCATTAGTGCATTGCCAGGCTTCCTACTCCTTAATAATCTACTTGCAGCATTGATTTCCAATCTTTGCGCTCTGGGAGCAATAACTAAGCTGACTGTAATGTTTTCCATTTCATGTTTAACTTTATGCATGGTGTGCTATTCCCAGATTTTTTGTTTTGAATTGTGCAGCCTGGGAAATGCATACATGAAGCACATCTTTAGCGAAGGAACTCATTCCAAATGATTCACTCTCTACCATAATTTTAAAGATCGGCACATGAACAAATTGCTTCTCTCCTGACAGAATGATGCTATAAATATAAAAAGAGCCTATTTCACTGTGATCCACATCTTCCAGTCAGATCTCAACCCCCATCGTCCACTTCTCTCAGTATTGTACTAATGCCAAATCAGCAAATGTTCAGAGAAACTGGATAGGCCACAGCTGTAAACCAGCAATGGCATCGTGTGCGTGCGTGTTTTAGTGTGAAAGACTGCAGAAGTGCAGCATATAAATGGTGCTGGACTAAGATAATAAATGGATCGGACAAATATATCTGGGCATATGCTGAGTGTGGGTTTGGGTTTTTAATTTCCCTTCCTTAAACTAAGATCTATAATAAGATATTTCCTGGCTTGGGTGTGAGTGTTTTTAATAGCCTCATTTTTTTTTTCTTGCCGGATACTTCTGGTTGTGGCTGCACTAGCCAAGCCCTGCACAGTAGCTATAGTGGATATTGTTTTACAGCTAGGAGACGAGTGTGCAGTAGGTGCCATAAACCATCCCGCAAGTCTGTTCTGTCAACGAGTGAGTATATTAAGAGCATTTCTTTGCAAACTGAAACGGCGTCAGAGGCAGTAGAAAAAAGTGCTCTTGTTTGCAGAGGAGARCATTTCTTTGCAGCTGGGAGGCTGCTCAGGACAGGGGAGAATGTCCTATATTTCATCTGGCTCTGCATTCGTAGGAAGTCATCGGGTTTTTCCTTGGCCTTTGTCTTGTCCCTCCAAAAAGGCTAATCCCAGACCTAGCCCCATCTCCTCCCCAGTTCTTCTTTGGGTCTCAGCAGATCCCATCTCTATGCAGTAAAGCAGAACTGCTGCAGGATTAAAGGGCAGGGGAAATTTATAATGAGGAAGCTTTTACACCATTTCATGCACATTAACATTGTTCATGTAAATTTTACTGAGTCTGTACTATGCCCTTTGTCCACAAGATGAGCTAATTTAGATTTGTATTCCTCTTCCACGCCCCGTTTTACCAAGGCAGCATGTCTAGAAAGCCATGCTGTGTAGCAGCAGAGGCTCCTGCTTACTGGTAGCTGATAAGTTGTTATTAATGCCTGTACAAAGGGAGGTTTCTTCCTTGCTTCAAGGTCTGTACCTGGCCTATGAATAAAGTAGGGCCTCAGGACTTCAGTGAGTCATATGCAGTGACCAGTCCTTGYACTAAACTTTAAAGTAGTAGCTGCCAGCTAAGGCTGCGTCTTAGAAGTTCTACAATAAATGTGTAATTGTTTAAAATCCTAACTTCAGATGACATTTGAATGACGAATCTCAACTTTCACTTAGACAAAATAAACAATCACATGTCCAGCCTTAGCAACTTTGACCTAAGTGGCTCAGGAACCTGAAGGTATATCCAAGATATGCTGTTATTTTAACCCTCAAGATTTATATTTAAAGTCAGTGTCATGGCTGCGATAGGCCTGAATTGCAGCCACGTTCAGACTGAAGCCAGTTCCCATGTCTCAGGTAATAAGTTTCTAAGCCTCCCGTATAACGCTTTAATTTGACATGAGTCAGCAACACAATGATGTTATGAAAAAAGGAATTTTTTTACTAGCAGTGTGGCCTGTCCAAAAAGATCAAATGAGACAGACCTGATGAAAGTGCAAAAAGAAGAAARGGAGGGATGGACCTGCCTCCAGGACATAGAAGGTAATCCTGGAGAAGGAAAGAAAGATCTCTTCTCAAAGGGCTTAGTGAATAGCACTGGCTGTACCTTAGCTGTGCCTCAAGAGCACCCTGCAACTCGTGCCAGGGTCCTGGTCCTGCAGTTAGCCAGGGCACCTGGTGTTGCTGGGAGAACCCAGCACATGGGGACCATCCCTGATGGGCATGGATTTTCTTCCCATGGAAACCAAACTGCTCTGGTGCACAACTGAGTCTAACTCTAGCTAGGGAGCTCGGATGCTCCTGGAGAGATCACAGAATCACAGAATGGTTGAGGTTGGAAGGGGCCTCTAGAGATCATCTAGTCCAACCTCCTGCTCCAGCAGGGACGGAAGCTGCACTTGCACCCGTTGCTTTGGACATGGACATGACAGCTGAGAGTTTTTGGAAGAAAATCCTGTGTGCTGCACTTGGGCACATCTGGGACATCTCTGCCATCATCCTAAGATGTTTGCATCCCACTTCATTTGGATAAAATAGGAAGACATCCCTAACTGAAGAAGGATGAAGGTGCAGTGGTAGAGTACTACTTTTGTACCTACACTCCTCCTCTCAGAAATGGAAACACCTCTTAGAAATGGGAACAATACCTTTCTTCTCCTTTGTGCATGTTAACAGAGCTGAAGTGAACAGATATTATAATCTTAGGACCATGACAATCTGATACTAGTTTTGATAGCTCTGAGTGGAGGCAGAGTCGGAAGTGTCTCTAGGAAGAACTAACATGAGTGTGGGATCTTCCATGGGTTGTTGAAAAGGTGGTTACCCTGGTCAGATGTGGTTATTTTATTCTGATGCACATTTCCATGGGATTTTTGAAGCAATCAGTTAACAGGAGGCAGTTACAGGAAAGAAGTATCTCTGCAAATACAATTCACTTCTTAACTGCCAGTTCCCATTAGGCTTGTCACAGTAGCACCAGAGTTATCCCCTACTCGTAACAACTTCCATGATCTAAGCTGTAGTGGCTGCCTTTGCAAGATGTGTTGGTAGGAGAACATATCTGGAATCAACTTTACAAGTTTTGTCCCTTTGCTCCCCGCCTATTCCCAACCCAGATCCCCTCAGCTGCTGGGATGCTGAAGGCTCTGCACAAGTGCAGGCGCAGCTGCTCCTCTGAGCATGCCTCTTCTGCACGGCTTCACACAGCGGCTGCAGGCGCCAGTGGCAAGACAGCTCCCCGACAGCATGGCTCGTGGAGCTCCAGATGCGTCCCCTCTWCCTTGAGATCCATAAATCATCACTAGCCTCCTCTCCATCTGCAATGTGACCAGGAGGGCTGCTCAGGTTGTACTGGCTACGCTTCCCATGGTAGTATTGCCATCTCAGAGGCTTTGGGTTCAGCTAACCAGACCTTAGAACTAGCTAGAGCAGACAKGGCTGTAGGTCACCTTGCCTGGAGAAAGCATTGCTACCAAAAGAGCACTTTTGGGTGACATTGAGCAAGTTTTCCCCTTTGAGAGGGACTTTCCATGAGAGCTCCCTAGGCTGGCTGCACAGCACAGTGTCATCTTGAAGCTCAGTGAAACTGCCCCACATGCTCTTCATAAACTGCGATGGAGGCAAAATTCCCATGTATCTGCAMTATATTAAGAATTTGTCTTTGCTCTAAAACCCTGTTGGGTATCTGGGCTACCTGCATTCCCATTTCACCTTTGCCCTGAAATGTACCTCGGTGAAGTTTAGCACCACGGCTGTCAGGAGTTCATTCTAACTGCACTCAATTGATTTATCGTAGCCTCAGTACTGCATCTGTCCTCATTTATTATCCTGTGTATAACAGATGGGACTGCCAGAATGTCTCCATGGGAAGAGTGAATTCTGGGCCACAGGTGCCTCTCTGTCCTGATACGAAAGGTTAAGGGCATGTGTTGATGAGCAGAGCAGAGCACCCAACTCTGTCACAACGCACCAACATACTCTGCTTTCAGGAAAAAAAGCTCCTCATTGCCTGAGTGGAATACCTAGAACCTGACTTCCTTCCTCTTGTGCCAGCTTTTGCTGAACAGTCACTTTCTGTTTCTCTCAATTCTAGTTTTTCAGGTGTCTGCAAACACACTTAGTGGACCATAGGAGTGAGTGTATGGAATGATAGCACTGCACCTGTGAAAACCTGTACACAAAACATCTTATATAAAAATAATTAGCTATCTGATTACTTCTATTACTGCTGGGGAATCATCCCCTGTCAGTATGGTAATTACCTTTTCCCCCCAGAGGATATTTTATTTTTCCAAGAGGATGCAAAGTTTTGATTGCAAGCAATGGAAGTGGAATGTAGTGTATAAACATTAATAAACCATTCCCACATTGCCATCAAGCAAGGTCAAAATGAGCTGAGAAGTTATGGTAGGGTAGAGACCAGGGAGCCTGTGTCCTTCCTATGGAGGGAAAGAGTTTTCCCTGTCCTAGGAGCCCATGGGGTGGATGGCAATGCCTCCCTCCTCAGCTGTGATGGGCAAAAGGGCTAATTCACTGCTGACACAAAGTGCTGAAGTGTTTCATCTGGCGCTGTTTGTGCCAGGCACTAATATACTTTCAACAGGAAGATATTATGTAAAATGTTGTGGTGACCCAAGGAGGTGTAATTAGCTCTGCTGTCACATAGGAAAAGAACATGTTTGTACAGATTATTTCCAATYTCTAGCAGCACCTGCTCACTTGCCTTAACCAGATTTCTCAAATGGGGACTAATTAACACTTCCTTGGAAGCCCAGCACTCTCCAGGCAATGGCTTTACCTCTCAAATGGTATTCCTTCTGAGGGCAGGCCTGTTAATTACTATATCAGGAGAAGYTGATAGAAGCAGGGAAGTATTTTAAGGCCTAAAACTCATTGAAGCAGGAAGAGGAGCTTGTTTGGCTTGCTCTTTCCTGTAGTGATCAGAGCTGTGTGGGGAGTTTCCTTTGTTTCCTTGAAGAAAAAAGGTATTTTGTGAAGGTGTCAGGTCTGGTGGGCCATGCACAAGCTGGGTGAGGACTCTGTGGTGCTGAGAGGTGCCTGATAGCCCTGGGCAATGCTTGTCCCAGACAGTGGTGGCGCAGGCCTAAAGTTGATGATATGTTGGCTGGAGGGAGCCCTCGCACCTCTCTGTCTTGGAGTTTTTTCTGAGGAAATGTGCTCTAAGATGGRAGATGTATATGCTTAATTACATGTAAGCCTTTGCCTACAGCTAAGTATTAACTACAAACTGGGAATTAATGAGGAGGCCAGAATGCACTGCCAGTCTGGTATCCTCTCTACTTGTGCCATGAAATGTCACCTCCTCGCTGACTTACTGAGTTTGCTAGCATGTGTTTGGGCTAAAACATGTTTCCCAGACTGTTACCCAAGCTTGCTTTGGTGGTCTCAAGAGGTGGAGACTCTGCTCTTCCCCTCAGAGCTTGTTCTCCAGCACTATGGCTTGCACTGTTTGTGTATCTCTAATTGAGCTTGTCTGGCTTCTGTCTGCAACCTTTACTTTTTACTCTCCCTTTTCCTGATGGAGCCTTTCAGTGCCTGAATTTATGTGCTCATATACTGTAATTGAATCCAGTTTCTTCTTGAGAAAGATGRCTCTCAAGATGCCTTACTGCTAGGCATCTCTTCCAGCTCTGAAGTTGCTTTTGTGGCCCAATTCTGCCATCTTCTTGGTGTTTTATTTATTTTTGTCCTTGTGCAAATATAGGCACTGCTTCCTGGATGCTGTAGTTTTGCTCCAAGTTACATATTCAAAATAGACTTTAGGTAGCAATCATGTTAATTCTTTGTGCCGTAGCATCCTGTGCTTTTATCTGCCATTAGGCTGTATCTCTTTCACTGCTTTCCTCTTGTGCTTATGCTGTCCTAGACTCGTGGACCTAGAAGGAACTAGAAAGGTACCATCTCAAAGCTCACTTCAAAAATCTTTATTTTCTACCTAATCTATGTGGAACTTGCTGCTGTAAATTAAAAGTTAGGCCAGGCAGGGTAAAATATCCACAAATAATGAAGGCACCTGCAGGAATAACTACAAATGTTCCAAAAGAGCTTGCACAGAGCTCTAAGTCTTTGAAACCCTCTGGGCAGAGGTCAGTCTTAACTCCTGATGACTTGGGAGATGTTTTGCTTGGGGAAACTAAATATTTCACTTATGCAGTGAAATATCTAGTTGTGGTTGTTGCCTGGCCGAGATGGGAAAGGAAAGGGAGCACTAGCCTGAGCCACTGTGGCAATTTCTACATATCTGTTTGCTATCGTATCTCCAATGACCTTTTAAGAACAGAAATTCCTATTCCACGACTGACATCATTTATTTTCATGGATCATTTAACATGCTTTATAATTTTAATAGGCTCATTTCTGTAACTCAACATTGAGCTATTATTTAATGGAATGATCCCCAAAAGGGGCCTTAGGAGAGCTAATTGCCTATGAAAGCCTGAGGGTGTGGGAATGGGAGACTTCACAAATGCTCTAAATGCTGAATTTTTCTTCTTGTTTTATTTTATTTTATTTTTTTCTTTTTCCTTAGGCCTGCTTCTGTATGCACACATGAACTGTGGAGATGGTGAAATCTTTGGGGTGGTACTGGTTTAAACCAGCATCAGAACTGGGYCTCTAGAACTAGTTCTTTAAACTCTCTGACTATTTAGCTGTCTATAACTTTATTTTAATGTTACCGGTAGGTGTTTGAAGACGCACATGTGGGAGACTTCTCAGGAGGAGAAATTCAAGGAATTTCAGTGGTTCAAGCCCTTTGCTTAGGGAAATACAAAAGCTGCAGCAGAGCAGTAGAGTGTCATAGGTCTGTGTTTTCCAAGATTTAAGACTATCTGGAGCTGCCTGGCTTGGGCTAGTGGGTTTTTGGGGTCTCAGGAGGTAGAGGTGCTAGCAGTGTTAGCAGCAACCCTKCAGGTAGGCTGCTGCAGAGCAGGAATACCCACTGCTCTGTCAGGAGGCTTGTCAGCCTTGGTGTTTGTGTAAAGTGAGATATTTCAAACAAATTAGCATCTCCTCTTGGAGAAGAACAATTTGAACAGCTTTCAAGAGCTCTGTCCAACTCTGCTGCAGCAGGAAACAGGGCTGTGGTTGGAACAGCAAGGGAGAGAACACCTATGAGAAGGGAGCATCTCTGTATTTTTTTTCTACTTCTTCCTCAGTGAAATGAATATGATATGTAGGTGTTTAGAGTTTYCTGAGTGCTTTGTGCCAGTCCAGTTAAATGTTATTTTTCTTAGCATCCATTCATATTTGTTTTCTCAACAGGCCTGCAGATGTTATGACAGATCAACCTCCCCAGTTGACAGAGCCCAGAGTAGTTCGAGGTGTTGACAGAACTTGCAAAGGTTTATGTGAAGTCACCTGATGCAGCTTTGTGTTAGGGAGCAAGAGAAAGCAATAGAGCTTATTTTATCTTCAGTGCTCGGGGGACAAGAAACTTTAAGGAGAACTTATGCACCATGGATTGTATGAAGTACAAGACAGCAGAGGAGACTTTTCTGCTCCTTGTTCAGTCTGGGGTTTTTTAGCATGTCAATTGCCATAATATTAGGACAACTTTAAGACAGGCTGAGTGGTTCACCCCTCTGCTGCTGCTAAAGCCATTGGAAAAATCTGATGGATCCAGGATATCACGTCAGAGTCTTAATGCCCTTTTCTGCAAACACCCATGTGCTTGTGTTTAGTACTAAATAGAAGTTAAGCTCCAGTCAGTGGGAAAATATGCTTAAGAGCTTTGTTCACTTCCTTAACTGCTTTGTTGGGTCTGGCTCCATGCAATGTGACAAGCATCTATTAGTTTCATGACATATCACTGTAATATAGAAAGTTCCTTGAAAATAGCTTTTCAATGTGAGTTTTGTTGGGGGAAGCCCCCTAACTTGTATGCACTTGCTGATAATGATCTGCATTTGGGTGATGCTCTAGTTTTCTAGTCTGAGGGAAGTAACAGGAGGGGAACATAATGGTCCTGGAGTGAGTACAGAGCATTTAGACACYTGCCTTGTCCAAGGTTGCACAAAGCGTTTCTTGTTGTGTTCCAGGGACTGACAACCCAGTGAGATAATAACAGGTAAAGCAAACTGTACTAGAATGGAATATGCTGAGCTCCCTGAGTAATTAAAGGTTACGTAAGACGGTTACATGGTTTGAAAGGATTATTAATACGGTCAGGTTTGCATTATATAAAAGGTAATTAAAATGCAGCCAGCTTACCATCGATTATACTCTTTGCCTTGCATTTGTARCAGTGCACTGGAGAGACCCCAAAAGCTGCCTGGGGAGGCAGAGGCTGCTGGGGGTAAGAGGCTGTTGGGAGCCAGAACTCCTGAGCTCATGGGGCTGCTGTGGTGCTCTGCAGCCTTGGCCAAGTCTGTGCTGCCTCCGAGTGCTTCCTTTTCCCTGCTGCTACAGTCAAGTGCTTCACACAGAGAGTGGTGTGGTTCTCCTCAGTCTATGAGGTCTCTGTTGCCTTTAGATTAAAAGTTAAGCCAGTTTGTAGTAGAGAAGTGGGCAACTGAGTAATCTCTGCCTGGACATCTTAGGAGAGACAGGAGATGAGAGATGGCCAGTAGTGGGCATCTCCAGGTGGTTGATCAGCTATAGCTGCTGCGTGGTGAGAATCACTGTTATCTGTAAGTAGACTGGGTTAGTTTTCTTGGCCTAGCTTCCCCCAAGGACAAGCAGCCAAGCCCCATGGGCTCTGCTTAGTGCTCCYGGGTGCTTGTGATGACCCAGGTCAGTAAGAAACAGCTCCCTGCSGGCCCCTGAAGAGCAGTGGGGCAGCACAGAGCAAATCAGTGGTGCCACACACCAGTCACCCTTCAGTAGGACAACTTTCTGGTCCATAACTGTTTGGAAAGTCTTGTTTCACTAATAATGTCATGAAAGATGTAGGCGGGTCTGGCTGTGGCTTTCTGGCAGCCCAGCCTCAAAGATGTAGGCCAGCTTAACTCCTAGGATAGTGCATGTGAAAGCACACATCAAGGGGAGTCTGAACTGATATACTACTGTTCCAAAGGTAAGCACCTAGTACTTCCAGCTAGTTACTACCTTGTCTGATATRCACCCAGGGTCTTGTGTGTATAACAACTGCTACAGAAGATTTACAGACTGAGCAGATACCAATAAAATGGCTAATGGGCTTTGCAGAACAGAGTGCAGAGAGAAAACTTTTTCTAGGTAAAAAGGTAACTTCTGCCCCTGTAAACAACAATTGCACCAGGGCCAGGCTCCAGGGCAGAGCCTTCAGCTTGCAGCTYCTAGAGCGTGGAGACCTTGACCAGCAGACCTAGAGGCCGTAACATTCGTTACCTTTGATGCCCCAGTTTTTCTAAGGAATGCTGCTAGAAGTACTTTGAGAGAATGGTACAGGAATGTCCTGCTTCATTCTTGCTGGTTGCTGGATCTCCTGGGTTGTCTGTTACCTCTGCAGCATTGCCATCCATGTCCAGTACCTTTAGTCTTCACTGGAGACCTGATTCACAGCAATGTAGGTTTGTAAAGAATTCAGACGGACTCACCGTGCTAAGACTTGCTAAAGCAACCTCATTCAGTGGCAGGGAAAGGTGATACCCCCAGAACAAGGAGAAAAGAAGTTAGTTCCTGTGAGTCCTCARTCTTCTAGTTTGAGGTTTCCTATTGCACAAGGTACACTTATCGTGTTGAAAAATCCCTGGTTTTCACATTAGCAAGTTTATCTGATGTTGTTCATTAGTAGCCCAAAGCCTGGAGCATGAGGTGACTATGAGGGTACATGGGGATCCTTTCCAGCTGCTGCCTGCAAGTTGTATGTACCTGCTGCTGTGACAGTGGCACTGAGACACATGCTAATGTGTGCCAGCTGGCAAGCCTCTCCCAGGCATGGCTCCCACTTTTCCCATATTGGAACAGTAGGGCAGAGTGAGCACAGGTTTACCTTATTGACTTGTGTCAGGTGCCTTCAGAAATKTGAACAAAGCTGGGACTTAAATTCTCCAGGATGTCTCTGATTTCTGGTTGCAGCAGGGCTGGCAGACGGAGCTCCTCGGTAGTGAGTAAAAGGTGGTTGTGACATTGTGAGCTCGCTGTATCTCTGCTTGCAGCTATTTCCTCGGGATGCCTATCTCCAGCATGAGGGAGTTCTCCAGGTAGCCGGCAAAGACAGTGCCTCCGAGGGAGCTGGAGATAAGAGCGTGCTTGAGAATGAGCTGTACCCACTGTTTTCTCCATGGAAACACTACTGTCACTCAGCCATTATACACAGTAAATCCARTTATGGCTGTAGACATAAATGTGTATTTTTAAGTCAAGCTGGTATAAATGAAAATGTAATTGGGTCCTCCAGAATTGTATAGATTGTTTTTCCTTTTATTGTTTTCTGTTACAGTTTCAACTCCAAATAATTCTGTCTGTACTATAGGTGCTTTTTTCTCTTTTTTCTTTTTTTTCTCCCTTCTTGGCCTGTAAAATATGAAATCTGGGTAGCACTTCTCTGCAAGGAGAGCTGATAAGACAAACTTTCCATCTCTGGGGCCCACCCTTTTCTCTGTTATGRCCAAGTCATGTTTTTAACTGTATTGTCCCTGTACTTTTCACAAATGAATTTACTTCTATTGGGCTGTTTGAAGATTCTTTTTGTAGCCAGTGATCCATGGAGTATTCCCTGACTCTTGCTGGAAGGCATCCTGGCCAGCTAACCTGTCCCACTGGTGCCTGTCCTCCTGCAGGGGCCCCAGGCCATACACAGCTGGTGTGGCCATGCTGAAGTACCTGCAGATACCCACCTGAATAGAAAGGAGAGGACAAGAAGAGGGCTCATCTAATGCAGTTGATTTCRACAGTTGTCTTGGCAACATTTTGTCTGTTTTGTGGGCATTTGGAGGAACATGGTAGGCAACATGTCCTAGGTGGCCCTGCTTGAGCAGGAGAGCTGGACTAGATGACCTTCAGAGGTCCCTTCCARCCTCAACCCTTTTGTGACTCTAAAGGGAGCTGACAGGATCTTTTGAGAAAGCCTGTGAACCCTATACATTTGGTCCACGTTTTGATCTGAAGGTGCTGTGTGCCTGGGTTGGGTTTCCCCACAGTGCTGCTGGGGGCTAGCTACTCTGCGACTGTACGCAGGCATCCTTCCTGCCCCAGTAGCCCTTCAGTGGTTGTTTGATAAATGATAAAATTGCTTTTAAATGCACATTAGCATTCCCTGTAATTCACAGCATTCTTCTTTAAAGATACTCAACCTAAGGTGGAGCAAGGTCATGGTGTGGAGATGTCAGCCTATTTTTTTGAAAATCCAAGTGGGCCCAAGTTAAAGGGGCATATGTAGTATTGTGGCCCTAATCTYCATTGACAACTTTCTTTCAGAGTTTCTCTAATTTTCTGTTACTATGGGTAATGTCTCAGCTGGGCTGGCAGCAAAAATAATTTCTTGCAACTGAGAACTTGCATCTAGAGTCTGAGTATAGCATTTTTCTGAAGAAGCCCCACAAAAACTAAGACCAAAACTTTGCCCATTTCAGCTCTATCCCTTGTGCAGTGTTTTGGGCTACACGGTCACTTATGTGCAGCTCCTGTGCATCACGGAGGGTCGTTGCTGTTGCCTGCCCCAGGCACCATCCAACATGGTGCCCCTCTGACTTCTGCACCWGGCTGGGGAAAGCAGTTGGTGCGGAATTTCCTCATGTCAAGCAAGTGGAAGGAATTTACTAGCAAAGCCACAGACTTCAAGACTGCCTTTGCTGTCCATGGAAAGAATTAATCGCTCAAGCTGCATGTTGAGCAGGGTGAAATCTAGCATCTTTTTAGCTAGTGTTTCATCTGTGTTTTGCCCTGCTTAAGCTATTCCTCTGCCYAGTAGGCATGTGGCTGTTATCACTTTAGAGTCCCCAAAGAGATTTTCTCAGTGGTGGAAGCTTTGAGGCCTATTTTGCTCGTTTWGTGCCTGGGTGGCAAATGACTCCCTGGATGCTAGAGAAGTCAGCAATCCTGTTTGACTCTTGCAAGTCTTCCACTTGACTTCACTTGACCAACTTTTAGATGTTTTTCCAAGATATGATTCAGTTTCCCCCCATCTGTAAAATGCAGTTTGATGCTTAATCCCCTTTAAAAAAGTGCTTTGAGGGCTAGGAGTCAAAAGCGGTCCAAGTTGAATGACTTGGTGTTTTTCGAATTTGTAGGGGATTTTCTTCTTAATTCTGTGCTTTAAGATGTTGAAAAGTAGGAGAAAGTTCATTCTTTGGGTTTTGTTTTGTTTTTTTCTCTAGATGGTTTTTAAAAACTGTATAATTTTGCAACCGCAGAAAACTTAAAATAAATTCTTCCCACAACATTTTTGCTTTGCACTAGGCCAAATCTCGAAGGAAGCAGTAGTGCTGCTGATCAGAGTCATTGGGCTTGTGTCTTTCCCAGCTGTGCAAAACGAGCACAGATGCTGGCTGTAGGGCCTTGTCTCTGTTGTCCCTTACTTTCCTATCTCCATTATTCCTGACTGACAGCTCTAAAATGCCTCTCCTCTGAAAGGATATGTTTCAGGCTCTTCGGAGAGGAAGTATCATTCACTGGTGAAATACAGCTCCCTCTGTGCAGGAGCAYGCCTGCTCGGAAAGTAAAGCTGATTTCGGCCCGTTAAATGGAGAGAAAAGCTGTGCAGTTCCTGCATGTGGAATCAGTCTGGGGAATTAGGCCTGACCGATGGCTCCTGTGATCCTGCAGAGCCTCGTGGTGCACGCCAGCTCTGGCGACCTCGGCTCCGCTCTGCAGCAGTGCGTGGCTTGCGCCTTTGCAGGCTGCCGCTTGGATTCGCTTGCTCCTGATGCTTGCTGCGTGGCTCACGCTGTTTGCACACCCTGGCAGTGTCCAGATCACTGGTGAATGGAGAAATCRGCCACCTTGATCCCAGCAAACAGAGTTCCTTCTGGGCTGCTGTCACCTGCTTTCTTCCCTCCCTCCCACTGGGGTATTGGGCTATCCTGTAACGTGGCCACCAAAGAGTCTCCGGTTACCCAGGTGGCCAAATGCAGGGAGCTTTGCTTCCCAGYGCTGTGCACAGGGTGATAATGTTACAGTGGGGATCAGGTTGGGAGCTGYGAGCTGCAGGAGCCACTCGCACTGTGGCCCATGTGGCATGAGGGAGCCCAGGGAAGTCCTGGGATGCACTGGCAGAGGAAAGAGGTGCTGCAGAAGGGGCTAAAGCCTGGTAAAGGCCAGGCCCAAAGGTGCAAAATCCCTTTGAGAGTAGAAGCACAAGGGCTTGATGCTTTGTTTTCCCCTTCAGCTTTCCTTCCCCTGTGGCAGCACATCCCTCTGGGAGCAAATGTCCCCAAGCCATGGAGAGGGGTGGAATATCAAATAATGTATTGCCTGAGCAATGTCCGTTTGCAGACATGGTGGGCAGGAGAAGGAGGAGGTGCTAAACACTGGCTTCAGAGGGGACAGCAGCACCAGATCCTGTGACCAGTTTTCATCCCTCCATGAGGGATGGCATGGGGGGCAATGTACCTGCTCAGCAACCCTCACCAGGACCCTGTGCATGCCAGGCTTTGGACCAGGCTGCCTCCAGTTATAAAAAAGATGCTGCAGCAGGGTAATTGTCCCTTGGACCATGACACTGGACYATCTCTGGATACTCAAAGCTTGAGGGCAGAGCTCGGTTTGGGCTATCTGTGCTCCTCTGCAGCCTCTGAGCTTCCTGGGAGGGAAGACATGGTAGTCAGAAGGGGGAGGACTTGAAAAATGTGCTCACCCCATTGCATAGGCTGACGTGGGCTGGCTYCTTTCCTGTAGCTATTGCAGAGCGATACCTGTTTGCAGAGCGGGGAGCCTGGCCTGAGTGTCTCCAATGCAGAGGCAAAATGAGCATGAGGTGCTGCTACTCATCTGCATTGCCAGCAGAGCAAATGGCAATTTCAATGGCATTAAACTGTTAAATAAGCTGCTCCCTTAACTTCTGGGAACACAGCGTTAATTTTGAGCTGGGCACTCTTGGACTGGAGATCTAATGAACTTCTGCTGTGCTGGGGCTGGAAGCAGACAGTTGCCTCTATTGAATCAGCGYGTGTAAGGCTGGCCTCATTAATGAATGTCAGTGAGATCAACTGAATCAGAGGTTTCAGGCCTCTGCTTTTTCTCTTTTAATTGTATTTTTCAGAGTTCACAGGCCAGAGTAACCAGGGAAATTTGTGATGGGTCAGAACTGGCTGCGGTTTGGAAAGAATTTCAGGCATCCTTCATGTGACCTCCTCCTCCTCCTCCTGCACAATTGTTGCTTTTAAAAGAAGCAATGATAATGGGGCGAACAGAGGAGCTGCTCTGTGGATATCCCGCAGTTTGGAAACTCCTCCCTTGGCCTCGGGGAAGGGAGCGGTGATGGGGGAGAAGGACAAAGTGTGGGACCCTGCTCCGGGTCAGCAGCCGGACGCCGCTCGCCTTTGCTTCGTGCCAGGGCAGGCGAGCCAGAGCCCCGAGCGAGGAGGAGGCGTTTCACAAGGAGCCGGGACAGAGGCTCGGGATTAGTCAGCCTCCGCTCCCATGCAGTCTGGGGGGTTCGAGCTAATCTGGAGCCCTGTCAAGGCCTGCGAGGCTCTGGGAGTGGATAGGACTTGCTCCCTTTACAGTCTGCATGTAGACAAGGAGGGGGGGGGGGGAAAAAAAACCTTCCTTGCTGACTCAGCTGGCCAGGGCAGCTGGTCTCGTTAATCTTAAGCCAATTAAGGCTGCATGCTAGGAATGCCTCCCAACAGAAGCTTGCCTGCATAAAGGCTTCCAGATATAATGCCTTCCCTAATAATGCCTCAAACYTGGGCGGAGCTTTCCCTAGCTGGARGGTCAGTCATGCCCACTCAGGCCATCCCGTGCCTTGGTCAAGATGTAATTTAATTGAATCAGCCGTGCCGGGGAGCAAACAGCCAGGCAAGGCAGAGCATGTAGGCATGAGAGCTGCTAGGTAAGCTGGTATTGAACTGCTGAGGCTGGAGCCCTGCATGGAAGGGAGAGTCTTGGTTCCGTTTGTTGCCTGCTAGGTAAGTTGTGAGGCTCCCGTGCCTCAGTTTCCACACCTGTAAAATGAGTGATATTAACACGGTTCTCCRGAAAATGACCCCAGTGGATGTGTTACAGTGGTTATGCCATAGGAGATATGTTGTATATACTCAGGGTGGGGTAGAGGGGATACTTTATAACTGTGCAAAGGGAGGCCAAGGAGTCGGGCTATGGAGCATCCTTGTGGCAACCTTACAGGACTGCTTTCTGCAAAGTGTTTTCCCCTACCCTAATGACAGCCTTGTGGTGAAGCCACCTGCTTGTGGCTGCAGCTGAGTATGCGGTGCCTCTTGACATGAGCATGGCAGGAAGTTTGACCCAGCATAAAGATGCTGCTAACTCAGTTATCCCTGTGAAACTCAGGAGTGAATAAACTGCTTTCCTCTGGGCTGAGGTATAAAGCCAGGGCTGGCTGTAGCACAGCTGCCACCTAGAATTCCCAGGCGGCAGAAGCTCACTCCGTTTAGATCTAAGAGGCAAGAGGACATGTAGGGGCCCATATCCTTAGTTAGCTGTGTGCTCCAAAATATGAGGTTACTTGTGAGAGAAGGAGGGGTGCATTCTTTAATTCTTTTAAATAGAAAAATGCTCCCTTCAAAGAATTCCTCCTTGTGAATTTATAGTCCTCCAACTCRCTGTTTTATGACCTCAACAAGAAACTCATAAAAACAAATGTTTTAAAGGAGGAGARAAACTCTTTAAAAGAGGCACCAGCAAGTCTCAACCTAACAGGCGGAGTGAGGGTTCCTAAGGTGAGTGCTTCCATAGAAGGAGATGAGGAAACGCGGGGTTGGCTCCAGAGGCAAGGGTGGCTTTACGGGATGCCCAGGAGGGCTTCTGGCTCAGCCCTGGGACTCGGGCTTCCCTGTGCACCGGTGGCTCTGGGACTTTGTAGCTGTGCTGAAATCCCCCCTGCTCCCCTGCCAAGGGGACGGGTAAGTGCACAGAGTCCTGCTACGKGTGCGCAGCAAAGACAGAGCTCCTTAAGGAAACAGAAGGCTAGGAATAGCARGATAGTACATAGTAGAAAGCATGAAAATGCTTAAAATCTGATATCAGCTCCTGGAGACTCTTTGAGTCTCTTGGGGCTGTGGGAAGAGGGGAGGATTACTTTTAAGAAAGTGTAAAGTGTGTTTTGCTTTTGTCTTTGTCCGCCCCAAAGGTGGCACTGTATTTGGGGGGATGGGACGGCAGTTAAACATATTTTGGTGGAAACTCCCTGGATCTGTTGTTCCCTTTATGGGCTTTGCTCTGCAAGACACATCTCAGTAGGTCTCCTGAGCTTGCTATTGCCTGGCCTTGGTCCTCTGTCTGCAGGAGGGGACTCAAATGCTTCAGACACGGTTTTCTACCACGTATGTAAATTGGGGCTTCTTTCAAGGCTATTAAAGCCAACCACGAACACAAAAACATTGGTTTGATCCTCTGTCCCACCTCCCAAAAAACACAAACAAAAAGAGAAATTTATCTCCTTGCCAAGGTTTGGAATGGAAAACTTCAAAAAAGCTGAACAGTTTTGAGCTGGGGTAAGAGGTGGTGGAAGGGCATGTTTCTCTGCACCATTGCCCGTTGCCTCCTGGGTGAGCTGTCTGAGGAGGTGCAGGCTTGGCTGATTCTCCTTTTCTGTCCCATTTGCAACTCGATGGCTCCAAAACYTTTTCGGGGCAGCCTGTTTACCTGGTTGGGCATGTGCTGTGGGACTAGGGAGCTAGTGAGCAATGTGAAACACGGGCAGAGTTATGAGAGGTATCACCTGTACTCACGTATGTGGACATGGGAAATGACTGTTCAAACCCCATTCCTTCTGCTGGTGGGGTCATTTCCCCTTCATCCTTCCACCCCTGCCTTTTTGGAAAGGAAAGAAATATATTATGAGGCAGCACTACGGAAAAAACTTCTTTAGAGAACCATGTTAGATGATCTAGGAACGGCTTGAGTAATGGAGGGTTTTGTGGGCTTATAGAATCAAACTGTTCCAAAAAAATATTATCGTTGGGAGCATGAGCTGAACAGGGAATGATTCATACGAAATACAGGATATGCATGTATTTTAAATGAATCAGTGCTATGCAAAGCAAGAAAGGACTGGGGCACRATGAGTACCTGAGACCTGCCCCTAAGCATGGAAAAGATAAAATGCCCTTATTAAAGAGCTCAGAAGCCCTAAGGAGTGTGAGATAGACTTGGGAAAAACACAACACAGAGTTCCCAGGGCTAACAAGAAAGTAGTGTTAGAAGCCCAAAAGATTCCTGATAGAGTTATGATTAAGGACAAGCGGGAAGAATTTTCTGCGACTTTCAACCCTGTGCAAACTGAAACAAATCTCTTCACCTCTCTGTACCTCTCTACCTCATCTGTCGAGGTAGAGAAAAGACTGAGAAAAGACTCCTGAAGAGAAGCATTGGAGGCTAAATCTATGTTTTGGGGGAGCTATGGAGAAGAGAGGGAGAGCTGGTGGAAAAGATCCCTTGGGAGAAAATATGTGGTCTAGTGAGCCTCTCTTCTCTTTTTTGAAGAGAAATTATTTGCATATATTTCACATTCCTCACACAGCAGAACTGTACTCCTAAGTCACCAAGGGGTTTTGAAATTCACCCCAAATTTCTTTCCTGATGTTGCCGTGGACAGTCATTAACAGAAAGAGAAAAAAAATATTCTGGACGAGACATGCAAAGCAGTTTTCCTGTCCTGACAGGAGGTTCAGACTTTTTTTTTTTGTCCCACCAGGACTGGTGTTGTGGTCTTGCTGTGGCCAGGAGGTCCTTGGTGCTGGTGGGAGCAGCCCTGGGGACATGCATGATGTGCCAAGATAACCACTTTAAGTGACACTAAGGACTAGTTTACTCTGTGGAGCAGCACAAAGGAAAGCACCAGGGTGGCCTAAAATTTTCTTCTGCCCCGTGTTAGGTAAATGTGCAAATCATTTGTATTTGTGGCATCTTGCTGAGGACTTGAGGCTTGTGCCAAGGTTGCCCAGTGATGTATGCAGGCCGTAGGCAGCCTGGACCATAGTCTGCCTAGGTTTCCTTTGCCTTTGCATGTCTATGTGTAGTGTGACTGTGCTCTTACTGCCTCTGACAGCCCCCCAAGGTGCTGTATTGCTGTACGTGAGCTGGGACTTTCTGTCTCATGCTATATTTAGGTTATAGATTTGCATTGCTAACTTGCTGTTTTTAATGAGCAAGCAGCTGACTTGTTGCACTAAGGGCTCACCTTGCGTACGTTTGTGGCAGCCTTTAAGCGTCTCTGCGTTGCACACTCGAGAATGCCACTGCAGGGGAGGAAAAAATGCTCTTAAAAATTGCCTGACATTTGTGTAAAAAGGGGACAACCTCTATTTAAAAATAAATAATGATATCAAGCCCTCCACAACGCAAGACAGGACTTGGATATCTCTGGGTCAAAACATTCTGGCAGGTGACACTGAAGCAACTTCTATGGCTACAGGAGTTGTGGTCTGGGTGACAAAATGGGAAAAACTGGTCTCTGGTGATTCACAGACAGATCCTAAAAATACCYGGCTATTGTTCCTTTCCTTATGAGCCAGCGGAGATGAACCACTCCACAGGGAAAGCAGTTCCCACCTGCAGGAGTGAAGGCTGCAGCTCAACTTTCTCAGCAGCCTGGATTCAGCCAGTAGATCCTCCTTGGCTCTAGGATGACTCTGTGCCAGCTCCTGCTCCAATGGGAAGCCTGGGAAGGGATGCTGAGGACCTCCTCGGTGAAGGCATGTCTGSGTTCCCTGGCACTCTGTCCTTCGGCCCATTTGAAGAATCTCACAAGTTGGGAAGYTGCTTCTTTTCAGGTTGCTGGCTCGGCTGTGGACAATAGGGTTTGGGGAAATGATGCGTAGAAACACTGGCTTGTCCATCACCGATTTGCATGTGGCCTTGGGGACTGGGAGCCGCTCTGGGTAGGAAGTCTTGTTCCTGGTGGAGGATGTGGATTTGAATACAGGCCTGTAAGTAGGGACTGGAAACTTCATTAATGTCTCTGATGACATGTGAGGAGTAGTTCATGGGGAATAACCTTGATCATCCCAGCCTGGGCTTTCCCGGAAAGACCACTATTGCATATAAACAGCTGCTGGAGGTTTTCACCTGGAACATGGCATGCTGAGGCTGGTGTAGCGCTGCTGCAGTGTGGACCTGCTCTGCTGAGGACCAGGGAGCGTCACCCAGGTCTAGTGTGGTCCCATGAAGCTCTGTGGCTTCAGTTTGCTGTGCCAAGAGGGGTGCTCCTGCTCTGGTCTGAGCTGACCCATCTCTTTCTCTCCACATCCCTGCAGATCAGTTATTCTGCTCAGTGTTTTTTCCTGCTTACTCTAAATCCTCCTTGCTGAGTGCAGGGAGGGAGCCCTCACTAATTWAAAAAAGGCATATTGCAGGGGGCATGAATCTAAAGTACGTAAACCACTACTTAAGATTAGAGGAAGTTCCTTTTTTGGCAGGGTTGCTCCATAACAACTCCTTTTCAGAGTGTGAGACTTTTGGAATTTGTTTGCAATTTTGTTTGATTTGTTTTGGGCATTTTTGTACCATCTTTGACCTACTGACTGTTTAGACCTGATACTGGTTCTCCAAAGTAATCTCATATGCCTGTGTTTCTATACATATTTCCAAATTACAGTGAATGACTTAGTGCAGAGCTTCACATGGCCTTGATTTGCCCCTTGGTATTATTTAAAACAGAAAAAAAATGGAATAAGGCAGYATTATTTCTCAGCAATTTGAGATGCAGCTGGTGTAGATCAGCACAGCTCCTTTAGTTTCAGGGGAGTTACACACCAGAAATGGGCAACCCTTCCCATGCCAAGGGTTGCTGTAAAACCCAAATGTCTGTTTCTGAGTGTSAGACCCTGTGTGAAAACCTAGCCAGCAATATTTAATGATGAGCCCTGTGCTCATTGCTGCTTTTCTTTTGTGACGTGGTTGCCCTTAGCAGAGCAGGAACAGGACAAGCAGGAATAGCATGTGTTTCTTAGGGCCCCACAAGTGCCACTTCACTGTATTCATGCTCTGCAGTGGCTGGGAGGCACTGGAAGGAATTAAGTTGCTGGAGCAACTCCCATCGTGGTGTTTTCTCTCGGATAGTCACTTGCCAGCTGGGAAGATAAAGCCAAGGYAATGTTTTTCAGAGGTGATGGGGCAGTGAGACTGTATGCCACAAACACTACCTTGCTTTAGAAATTCACTGATCTGCACCACTAACCAGCTGCTGCACCTTCAACTGCTCAAGCAGCCAAGAGGTGAYCTGTTCACCCACTGCTGTGCTCTCCTATTCCCTCTGCTTGGCTCCTGGCAYAAAAATCTCCCTTAGCTGGTGTCCTGTTCCCAACTGTTATGGAAATTCTGTTGGGCTCCATTTACACTTGTGAATTTAGGATACAGGTTTGTTACGGGTTGACCTGCATGTGCTGTTGTACCTGGATTCATGGTGCTGGAGAGCGGCATCCTAGGCTGGGCATATTCACCCTTAGCTCTCAAGCTCATAGAAGTTTATCCTCACAGAGAAAGTAGATTTGTGTGCGATTCCATAACTTTTTCCTTTCTTTTTCTTTTTTTTTCCTTCTGCACAAAGGAACCTGCTATTCCAAGTTACTTTTAATAACAAGGTTTACTGCTTCAGTAGTTTGGCAATCTACATAATATGCCTTGGCTGCTGAGCAGTAGGTTTCTGACCCCTCCAGAACAGTCTAAGTATTACTCATGTTGCAGTTCAGCTGATTTAATGATCTCCAGCACATTTCAGCTCTTCAGAGACCTGGGCATGACACCTTTGTAATAGCATTTAGAGCACTATCATCTTCACCACAGCTTTGGACACCTCCAGTGGTGCAGGCTGTCACGCRATTGCTGGCTGGATCAGCATGACATATTCCACATGCAGTGCTAGTTTTGAAGCTAGTTTAGGGAGAGAAAATAGGGGATGCCAGCAACATCCACCTTGGTGCCCACCCGTAGATGTTATTATCCAGCCTGCTGGGCTTTGCTTTAGGACATTCTGTCCTGGTCAACACCTGTGATGGAAAAAAGTGCAGTTGCCCAAGTGTGTTTCTATACACTGAGGAAGGATAAGGTCTGCACATCAGGACCTCGGTCCTGGAAACTTGGGCAGTGGCAGAGAAAGCAACRAAAGGAGATTTCTTCTATGATCTTCATCCACGGGAGGAGAATCAGYCCAGCTCCGAAAGGAGCATCATCTGGTCACCCTCACTCCGCTCTTGATCCCAGCTTTTCTTGTATCTCTGCAAGTCCTGCTCTCTTCTCACTTAGCACTTGTCCCCAGGAGAGCTGCCTCTGGGCACCTGGAGGTGGCTTCCCACCGAAGACATGCAGTTGTTGATCACCTTGTGCATTATGCAGCACGCTGGTAAAAATAGCCCCGGTTGCACGCCTGGGCCGGACTCTGCAGGGAGGGACTTGCAGACTGGACTCAAGAAGTGATTTATCACCCGGTGCTATGGCAACCGCTGRCGCTGCCGCGAGCGCTGGGATGCCRGCAGCGTGGCGAGGCYGGCCCGGCACYGGCTGCAGCRAGGCGCACGTGGAGCTCCAGGCCCCCTCCCCAGTTCCGCAGCCATTCCCACCAGGCCGGCAGGAAAAGAAGAGCTTCTTAAGGAGGAAGGGCTAAAACAAGGAGAAGAAGAGGGGTTGTTGCATTTCTACTCAGGTGAGAACGATGACGCTAACATAGGAATTGCCATTAAAGGTGATGTGGGAAAGGCTCAAGGACTGAGCCATGCTTTAGGCCTGTGGTTTCTACTTTCTAAAGGGTGCCGTTTCAGTTTTCATTTTCAGTTAGTTGTTGGATGCATCTTGTTTTTTCACTCCGTTCTCATCTGAACAAATAGCTGAATGTCTGAGACCTTATTCTCACTGTGGAAATGGTCAACTTCTATTTTTCAGAGAAAGCTTGTGACATTAAGTGTCTCTTATCTTCCTCTGTCTCAGTTGCAGTTACGTGGCCTATCTTGAAATGGGCCAAGCATCAGGTTATTGCATGCCCTTTTGAAATACCTAGGTTTGGGTATCTAAAAGAGACAACCCATATAGCCAGCTATACAAAAGAGCTGTTACTCTGGTTCCAGGGGTATTTATGAATATGAGCATTTACTGAGCTGGCGGCAAGCATATGATGTGCTCAGTTGGGTGGGGGAAATGGTGTAGACAAATTGAAATGGGAAGGCAGCCCAAATGGCTGGGAATAGGAAAGGAATTGAAATATAACCACATTTTGCAGGAATCTATCTTAATCCATGCTTGCTGGTGTTCAGTGCTATAATTCCCTCATTGAAAGGGAAGAGATTTGGTTCTGTTAATTGGAGATGTGTCCAGATGCTGGAACCCAGATCCAAATTTTTGAAATTCCGACACATGGGTCTTCAGGACATGATTCAGCTTAATGAAAAGAGAGCAACTGTTTGCTGGGGAGGAAAATCAGATTTGGATATGAATTTTGTGTAAAGTCTCCAATTCTATGTTTTGGACTATGCTGTATACGCCTTATGCCCATTTGTCAGCAAGATACAAGAAAAGTCCCTCTCTCTGCCTGCTCCTGTTATGAGAAAGTTTAAGGAAGGGCCTCCCCTCTCTCAGACTTCATGCTTCCGCATGTCTCTCTGTTTCCCTCTTGGGGCCAAACAGGACAGGATGGACAGGGAACTGTAGTAAAAGCATCCAAATCCAATGTAGTCATGCCCCAGAATTACTGAAGCTTCTTGGCCTCCTTGTCCGAAGTGGTCACTGCTCAGTCCCTGTGCRCATGTGCTGTCCTGCAAAACACCTCGAGCACCAGGCTATTGTCAGGGTGAAAGCACCCACCTTGTGATTCCCAGGAACAGGCTCTATTTTTGATTGGGTTTCTAGCCTGGGAACGCCAGAGGAGCTTGCACGTGCACGTGGGGTCCGTGGCCGGCCTCGCCGGGAAGTGCCCGGCACGAATGCCCTCCGCACCACGTGCTGCACCGAGCTGCTCGTGGTGGTTGTTAGCAGCTATCATCAGTCTTCAGCCAGAGTAGACAAGGAAGGCAAGGAAGTGATTAGGGTACAGGAATGTGATGACTGAGTGATCTGTCAAGAGGACTGTATTAACCTAAATGTGTCAAAGAAGTTTCCACTGAAAGGAAAAAAGGGGAGAGCCTTTTCTGTGTGTGTGTTTTTTTTTTTTTTTTGGGGGGGGGGGGGTTGTTTGTCTCTTTGAACTGTCTTCAAATGGGTACACAGTCTCATTTTATTATTTAGGTAACTTTGGTTATTCCAGCATCAGCTCCCACACAGCAATTTGTTCCCCTTCCTCCCAGCTTGGTACCAGGGAGCAGTAGAGGAAGAGGGCTTGGGGCAGCAGAGGCTCAAGAGAGTGCAAGTTTTTCCCTAAGACACTGACACCCTTGCAGAGCTCCATCCATCCCTCCGTCCCTTTGCATCTGCATGGCCCTTTGCACCCAGATGTGCCTGTGCTCTGGGCATGCAGGATGTGAGCCAGCTCAGCCCGCGAGCCAGGTAGCTGTGGTTGGCCTGGCTCCTGTCCAGCTGGYCTGGGGCTGGAGGAGCACGGATGTGTCCAACATCAGTGACTGTGTGGATAAGGCTCTCTTGCCTTGTGGTGGCACAGAGATATGATATGGGGCCAGCTGGTATCGCCAGGTAAATGCCACAGCTCACTRCTGCATGCCCGTAATGGAGGTTGTCTGTGCCAAGGAGATGGAGCTCACAGAGCTGACCCACTGCCAGGTGGGATGGACAGTGCCAGGTCTGTGCACATGTGTGACTTTTCAGCTGAAGGAACTACTGCATCTGGTTGCCCATCATCAGGCTTTTCTAAAGGCAAAGATTCCTTTAGATCTGTGCAAAGGAGTGGCTGCTGTGGTTGTCTACCAGCAACCCCAAGCAAAAGGAGCCACAGTTGCATAAATCGTCAAATTCTAGTGTGTTTTTTTTTTCCTAGCAGGGCTTCATTTGACAGTCATTTGAGAGTGCTCACATGAATAGCTCAGTGGCTGAGATCTGAGGAGATGATAACTTCCAGGGAAAAGGCTGTGAAGGCTCCTTACCCATCTGCATGAGGTCTACAACATGGACTAGGTTGGCTGTTGTGCTCTAAGCATAGTAGCAAATCTGGACATCCTTGGAGCTGCTGCCCAGAGACTCCACAGAAATGTCTGTGTGATTCAGGGCAGGCAGCAGACACTGTTGTGCAGATCTGGGGAGTTTCTCGCCCGTTTGTATCACCAGACAGCCATGCTGCAGCATGCAAGGGGAGTTAACCTATTTTGCAGTGTGCATGCTTAAGGCCCCCCTCTCTGAATGAAAATCATCACTTGTGGGTGGAATACGAAATATTAGGCTATGTTGCAACCTTATGAGCTWTGATGAGAAGCTAAGACCTAAGATTTCAGAGACCAAGGGGTACCTGCTCCTCCTGTGCCCACGCTGCTGGCTGCTGTGCCCTAAGCCATGACACCATAAGAGCAGGTGCTATACCTTCTCATGGTCTCCTTAATGGAAGAATTCAATCTCTTTCCGAAAGGACCTTTGAAACAATAGCACAAACCAAGCAGAGATTTTAGTGACTCAGCTACCTCCCGGAAGCAAGAGTRTGAGGCTGTTAATAGGAGCCGTTTAATGTTTTTCACATACAGGGTGTCTGTTGTGTAAAACGAAACAAGGTGAAAGTTTTACATTTGGCTTTATTTTTTTCTCACTTTAAAATATCCTGGACAAGAGTAGTCTTATCAAGGTGTCTCAGTGCTTGTTAAGTTGAAGAAAAACAGTGAATTYTGAGGTGTGGTTTGCTGCACCAGTGATTTCCTATACAGAATCACAGAATACTCAAGGTTGGAAGGGACCTCTAGAGGTCATCTAGTCCAACCTTCCCACTCAAGCAGGCACACCTAGAGCATGTGGCACAGGGCGGCATCCAGGCGGGTTTGGAGACCTCCAGAGAAGGAGACTCCACARCCTCCCTGGGCAGCCTGTTCCCGGACTCTGTTACCCTCACAGTAAGGAAGTTCCTCCTCACCTGGAAATGAAACTTCCTGTGTTTCAGATCCTGTGTATTTAGATCCACAGAATCCTGTGTATTCAGATACACAAAATCCATGAAATTCAGATCTGCATGTGGATATATTGTTCCCACCTGCATTTCAACTTAGCTGCTAGGGCTCTATTTTGACCACTAGGGAGACAGTTGTTGTAGCAATGGTTTCTGCATCATCTCCTAAGCTTCAGCGATGTTCCTAGTAGGGTCTTTCTTTCAGCCCAGTCTGTTGCAGCACAGGGCTCCTCCAGACAGCACATGTGCATCACTTTTTCTCTGTTAGCTCCAAGCCCTRTGAAAGAGGTCATGGTGTTTGTTCTAACCCACCACAACAATTTGCTATGCAGTACAACTGAAGCATAGATGCAGAAAGGGGAGGAAAAAGTGCCTGTCGTACCCCCTGCAAACTCCTTCCTTCCCAAGCWGCAAAAAGTAACCCAGTTCTTCTACTCCCTCTGACAAGGTCCAGTCATTTTATTAGCAAAAGCAAATCAAAATATTTTGGAAGCTCTGAAATGTTGATTCACTTTATGTTCTAGCTGTAAAGGAAATAAAGGGTTGGAGATCAAAATTGTTTTTGTGGACCTAGTCTACAGAGGGAAAAGAAGTCCTGGCAACTCAAATGTATTTATCTRTAACTGTGCCTCCAGTTTGGGGTTTATGTTTGTCTGCCACATTAGTTTACAGATGTTGATTTCTCTCAGCATTAGAAACCAAGTTGCAGTTTGTGTTCTGCTGGCTCAGGCCTCTTTGCTCAGCATCGACAAGACCAGAGAGTCCCCAGGCAGGTTTGCCAGACCAGAGAAACCTTGCAGGTCTCTTGGAGCTCAGCTCTCCAAGAGGCTGCTGTGGGTCTTGGTGCTTGCTGCAACTGGGCTTTGAAGTTAAGGCTTTCTCATTGACTATAGCTGTTCTGCTAAAAGCATCCTCTCAAGAGCAATACCTTTTCTCCACATCATAAGAGTAAGTGGCTTGCCCCAATACTGCTGAAAGCCAAATCCCTCTAGTGCAAGCCGACAGCATTTGCATCACATAGCACTTGGTTTGGGTCTTTCTGGGACCACAAGTAGTGGCCTTAACACATCATTGTTTTTTCTGTGTGTGTGTTTTTCTTTTTTTCTCAGCTCAAAATGCTTCAAGAAGTATGGGGACTGTGTAGCAATTAGGCTGGTTCTTGTATAATATGATACTAATGGTCGTTGCTGGGGAATAGTGTGAGAATATTGGGGGAAACTTCTCTAGATTAGTCCTCAAAGGGACTGACAGAGTGTCCCAGGAGAAGAATCCAAAATCGGACCTCTTCCATGCTTATGTTGCCTGCTTACTGTGAAAGCTGGAGGAACATTGCTCTCAGCTGTGCTTGTGATTCCWCTTGGAAGGAAACAGTTGGAGCAAACCAGTGAATATGTGGTATTGGTGGCCATTGACTTAGTGTCTAGGTGAGAAGGAGGAAACTAATTTGTCAGTGTGGGCACGTGCATTTACATTTTAAGATATAATTGTATCGGTGTGTTTCCAACAAAGGGGAAAATGGATTCAGCTGCCGTGCTGGAAGAATTCTTTGAAAGGAAATGGAAATGACATTCTTTCTACAGGGTAGTTCAGTGAAATATAGAGTGAAGTTCAGCAGTGGTAAATATAGCTAAATCAATTGAGTTTAGTTCATATCCTGAGAGCCATAAACATACACAGGTGAAATTTTACGAGCTTTTAAAAAGAACTTTATGAGCTTTGAGGGAGAAGCAGTATAACTTGAAACTAGCAATGGAAAAACAATGTAATACGGATTGCAGCATTCCTAGAAAATCCTGTTAAATAATACAAGGGTTTTAGAGCATAAGAAAAGAGGAGAGCCATAGGAATTTGTTTTATTCTTTTCCAGGACCTCAATTCAACCCTCTTTCCAAGCTGTAGTATCTGTTGAAATGACCCTTTGGGCAGCTCGAGAGTCTAAAGGATTCATGTACTAGTGTCCCAAAGGAAAGAAGTGAGAAAGAGGGAAACGTGCGACTCTTGAGTAGGCTCTGCTAGGTATACATCACCACATTTTCTGCTCTTCCTCCCAGAGACTGGAGRCTGCCTCTCTGCATGCTTGATGAGAAGCAACATACCAAGATGTGGTGCTGTAAGAAGTGTGGCTGCAGCCTGAGCTGCGCTAGAGAAGCAGRTGTTTGAAGATCCAAATACGCTGTCTCTAGAAGCTCTTCTTTCATGAATAAATGAAGTCTCCTTAAGAATGGAGCACTGACAGCACCAGAGGAAAGCTCAGAGACATTCAGGAAGATGCTGTACAAGTTTCCTCATGTAATTTGGACAGTCATCAGTTCAGAGCAGATTCATTTCTCCCTATCATTTCTCTCCTGCTCTGTGGCTCAAATCCAGACATTTAGGAGTGAATTTTCAGCTGACAGCTGCTTCTAGACCAGTAACTAGAGCAGAAGCCTATTGTTAATGTCCTCTTACAAGCAAGAATTCATCCTAGAATGAGGATCTAGCCTAGCCACCAAGCACTGCCTTTGAGACTCTGGAGTAAGGCTTTATTCCAAATAAAACATTTGTTCCCTGAGTCACTAATCAGATCAGGCTTTGACAGAGAAATCATCATCAGAATCCTCGTATGGTGCTAATATCTAAGCCTTGTCTGCCTCAATTGTGTTTAGTTATATATATATTAAAAGCTCTTGCTGTTAATGCASCAAGTATGTGTAAGCAATTAACAGAAGATTGTGTTTGATTATGACTTACAGAAAAGTCTCCTGAGAAGTTAGTGTTCATTACTCAGTGAGGAACCTTTTCAGCAATGAATAGTGACCTTGGCAGAAGGTCTTGGGGACCAAGGAATTAATTGAAAATGTTTTAATAAAGGCTGGTGCATGGAAAAGAATCCATATGACCAGTGCATTGTTTTCTGGTGACAATATATTTGGCGGATACCTATCCTGTTACAAATTCAGAGGTTGAGTTCATTACAGAGTCTGTGCTTCCAGGATGGATTTGATGACGTGCTAGAGGAAAGCAGTTTTGGAAAATAGGCTTTGATATATTTTATAAGATGGTTGTGGGTTTTTTTCAATTTAACAAATGTGTAGTATAGCTTAACACAAGTCTTGTTTTCAGCTGGATGCTTTCTTGGAATAGCATTTTTTCCATATCCTCATAATTACAGAAGTGGTCCTGAGCACATTCACTAATTCACATGACTCAAATTTCTTAATGAAGAGAGACCTGTGTTTCAGTGTAGTTTGATGTTGTTCCTTTTATCATACCATGCTGTTCGTGACTACACTGAAAGATGCTAACAAATGAGATAATATTTGGAAACCATCCAGGAAGCAAACGATTCCTTGTAGCCTCTGCCAAGTGCATTGGTCGCTGAGGGGCATTTGCTAGTCATCTCTCCTCAGAAAGTTTCATTGCCCCATCAGGAACTGTGCATCCTTGGTATGGAACCAAAGAAATGGATGCTGACAGAGCCTGGATAGCCCTTAGCTTGTCTGTTAGTGGGCATTATCCAAGCCTGATCACATTTGCAGATATTACAACTGTTACAAGAACAAGTTTGAAGTTCACTGACTAGCTCACACCGAGGCTGAGCATTAATCTGCTCCTTGCAAAATACCGTGTCCCAGGTTTTGTGTTCCTGAGCCATTTAACCACACTGCACGGGGTAGCTTTCCTTCCCATACTCTTTCTATCCTGTTGCTGTTGGTTCCCTGACATTCCTTCTAGAGACCAGAAAGACTGCTCAAATGCAAGGAAGGTTTCATATGCACCTGCAAATTTCAGCCACTTGCACTGGCTTGCAGAGATGCTGGACACCTCCCTGCTCTCCCTGTGTCTCTGCACTGGCATTATCAGGTGCTAATCTTTGCCAGAGTGCCAGTGCTCACGGACAACAAGGACTGAAAGGAGCAGCCACTCTCATGCCCTAACTCACCTTCCTCTCTGGGCACTATATGTTCATGGGATGACTATTTTTCTCCTTGTGAAATGCTATTTAAGCATTTACTTATCTGCTTAGAGACCCTGGCCTCTGGAATAGTGTGACTTTGTTTCCTTGAAACATTTGGAGCATGACTCTGGGGAACTTGGGGTGGTTGTGCAGGAGAGGGGCTTGAGGTTTTAATCAAAAGCCACTGCAGATTTTAGGTTTTCTTTTTCTCRTAATACCCCAGGTAATTAAGGTTAGGTAAATAGAAAWMAMTWWWWAKTKWTTTCTAAAAAGCTYCTTTTATTGGAAATAGGAGATATCTACTGCAGACATCCAAGATGCAAAATTCRAGCAATTCTGCTAATTCAGAATGAAACTATTTTCTTTTGAAAGCAATTCTCTGCAAAAATACCCTAATGTCTAGGGTTCTTTCAACTGTCAGCAAAGCTGTCTCCACTTTCTCTTCTCTCTATGACTGAAAATTATTTTTTCCTTAACGTTTGAAGATAAAATGAGACATACAATTAACAGAGTGCAAGGAGGTTTACCCAGTAAGGTATGGAAATTAAAAATGTAGGCTAAATTAGAAGCCAGYGTGAAACCAGCAGGCAAACAGTCTCTTCCTATAACATGGATTTGAACTTGCTCTCTGGTTGACTTTTTAAGCATGTTCATTTTGGTAGGCTCCTCAGATGGCAACCTATAGGCTAGAGAGGAGCCAAAATATCCTGTCTGAACACCTGCAAGCTGTGGATCTGGAAGTAAATCCAAGCCCTGGCATTGGCTTGCTGCGTAATGGCTCCACTGCAGACACTCTTTGCTCTTTAGGGGGCTGGACGCAAGTCTGAAGCTGAACTTTGCCTCTTTGGAAAGGCCRCTTCGCCCCTGCATTCCCACCGTGCTCAGGGCAATGGAATGAGTCGGGCGACATGAGCAAAGCGTCACACAGCACAATGAAGAGTGTTAATATGAGTAATTATTGCAGTATGTCACTGTGCTATTTTAAGGCTACTCACTGCATGCCAAAGAGTGCTCTGGGCAGGGTTTTCATTACAAAATCCTGCCAAAGCACTTCCTGAGGGGATCATGATAAATATAGATAGCAGAAAGCCAGTCTGAATCCATTGCAGTGAACAGCAGCAGTGCACATGCCTTAGGGTCCGCAGGGCTCATAAACCAGAAGATACTCAARTTGGCTGAAGTCCCTGAATAATTCTAAATAATTTGGCTGACTCCAGTGAGGGATTTTCAGGTAGCTTTTTGATAGGGTGTGCAAGTCACCCTGGGGAGCTGGTTACCAGCTCATCCTACCAGTGCTGTGAGGGTAATTTTATTTCTGGCCCTTGATTAATTGTGATGGATTCCCGTCAAATAGTTTAGGCCAACCACTTTTCTCTTTTGTTCTGTGACTTCATTGTTGACCATCTGTATAACATTGTTCTTTGCATCGTGTCATTGCAGAAATATAAAGAACAAAGGCAAAAATGTCTGGCTTTTTTAGAAACTCTCCCTTTAGAGCAGGATGACTCCCAGTTGTGCGTGCACATGCACAGCATGGTCACCAGCTTTGTCAGCAACAGAGTGCTCTCCTCTCTTTTCCCAGGATGGCTTTTAGGGCTCTTAGAGGTGCCTCACCTAGCTGTTTTACCTGTGAAGCTGTTTGAGATCAAGAAAGCAGTGACTGACTGAGCACCCATCAGCAGGGCTGCCAACCTTGATTTAAGCAGTGCAAAGATTGCTCTGATGTCCAGAATATTTCCATGGGATTGTTTTGGAGAGAAATGCAGATCTGCCATAAGGCCATCCTAGCTAGCTCGACAGATCCGAGCATGGTAGGAATCTCTCATAGGGAGTCTCATTCAATTTTAAGTCAAGTGATGATTTGCTTTGAAACTTTCTCACCTTTAAGTCTGTCAGACCTTCCTGCAGAGCGTGTTCCTCTGAGAGGAGCCTTGAGTCCTCTCCCTATCCTGGCCTCATAAGTGACTTCATCTCATCTCCCAGCAGAAACAAGAACTCGCTGAACAGATGAAGTCATGAGGAACAGCAGGGAAAGCTAATGAAGGGGCCCTTTCCTCCTGTGAGCCAAAAGCTCTGTTTGTTTGGGGACAGCGAAATTCCCCTCCTGCTGTATTCTCTAGGATCTTTGGCCTTCTCCCCACATTACCCCTAATAACCGGGCTTYTGAAGCCACCAGAGCCAGCTCCAGCATGGGTTTGCAGGCTCCAGGCAGGGTCCTGCTGCCAGCTGCTCCCTGCCTTCCCCTGGCCTTCCCTTGTTCCCATCTTGCTGTGCTGACTCTCTCCTGTGCTTGAGGAGAAGTAAAACACTGGTCACTGTACTGTGAGAAATGGTCTTGCATTAGCAGGAGGGGAACTTTGGTATTTGTATGTGAGAGGTTTTGCAGCTCTGCAGGCAGGGGGAGGCCAGATTCAAACTTCACTGTCTTTCTCGGTTCTTCTTTTCTTATTTTTTTATTTGTTTAAAGGGTAAGACAATATCATAAATCCAGAAGTGTCCCATTATATATAGTGAGTGCGTGCATATATGTGGGTATTGTACTATTGATATTTATTATTTTCTTATTCATGACAAGAAAGCTAGATGAAAGTCAAAGTTCTTTCTCTTAACCCTTGTACAATTACATTAAAAAAAAAAAAAAAAAAAAAAAGCCTCGCTAGAGTGTAAGAGACCGTAATTTGCTCACAAGCTTTGTTGAAACGGCAGTGCAGACAGTGTAGTTTAGTTACAAGCCTGACCAAAAATGTGGGAAAGGCTGTTCTAATAATGTGAGGATGCCTCTCTGCAACACCTGGCCTGGTTTGATCGTGAAGAATAATAAGCCAATTTGCAAGAGCTAATATGACTACTCCAGCAGCTTTGTTCCTCTGTGAAGAACTCTCTGTACCTGCCAGGAGAGGTGGATCAGTTGCCCGCTACCTACTCTATTTAATCATCTGTTTTTTGTGAGCTGAGAGCTGGAAAACAGGAATAACAACATGTTTAGAGGTCCAGTCCTTTCTCATGACCCAGAAGGCTTGTTTCCACCACTCATTCCAAAGTGAGAGTTGCAGGTAGCGGAAGTGGAAAAAGTTATGAGGAAAGATAGCTGGGAAGTTTTGGTTTGGACATGTTCATCTGAGCTAAAAACAATGATTATTTCCACTCACTTCCCGCCCTCATTGTCCCAAACAACAAAGTGACCTCCAGTTGCATGTGAAGACGTGTCTTTGGCATCCTTTTTTCTCAATCGTGTATAAGATGAGGTGAGTGTGAATGGAAGATGTGGCTTGCCCCCTTTTTCTTCCACACATTCGTCTCCTGTTCTCTTAACTCCCTTCTCATCTCCYGCACATGCCTTGATTCCTCTGCACTGTGCTTCAAAGATGATGAGCTATTCCAAGATCCAGGAGCTAACATCTTTTAAACACTACTCTAAAAATCAAGAACAATTGTGGTATAGGAAATATATCAAGTAAAATACTACTAGAGTAGCTCTTGAAGGRTGTTATGCTGCCTTATCATTGCTATTTCACTTCTGTTTTATCTCCTGATTCCATGTAACTGTACTGCTAAAGGTGTGGACCAGGATAAAGAACAGGTTTTGGTGAGAAATGGTAACTCTTACCTTAGGATTTTGGTGACCTTTAGACTTGCATAGTTGCTAGGCCTAAGGCCATCGGCAACTGTAAAAAGACCCTCTTTGAATAAAAAAAAAAAAAAATCCAGTCATTGACATAATCAGGACAAAATTCATATWTTTGTGTGGGGGGAAATAAATAAAATAAAAAGCTACAATTGTGGTGCACACCCTTGAACTGTGACCAAATGGGAATTGGAAAAACCTGGAAGTTACCAATGAATGTCACATTTTCCCTGAGACAAAATCCAGTTTTGTCTCTCTGGAGGCGGGCGATTTGTTTTCACTTCACAAAGCTTATGGCAGCAGACCTCCGAGCAGATTTTTACTCCTCTTYGCTTTCCAGAGCGCACACATTTCCCATCAGAAGCATTCCCTTGTCGTGGATCCAGGCCTCCTGCCAGCATAGCCACGTTCCTTTGTGCCCTGTGCTGGACCCCGTGAAGCTTCTCTGGGACCCTCGGTGGCCTGTGATGTTCACACAGGGAGTGTCTCTGTCCTACAGCTCTGAAGCAACATCCCCATTTGAGGTTACCTTGCAAACTTTGTATTCCACRTTGGACTTCAGACTTAATTGGAGCAGGTGTTACCCCAACTCCATCGTCACCTGCGTAGGAGAGCAATATATTGCTTAAGAGAGTAAACTAGAGAAGCAGAAGCTGGCTTGACAACTCAGCATCCTGAAAACTCCCTGGGGGCAGAGAGCTCCTCCCCAAGCAGAGCATGAACTGTGCTCATAATGCCTGTCTTTCTCTCCCTCTCTCTCTCTCTCTCTCTCTCTCTCTCTCTCTCTCTCTCTCTCTCTCTCTCTCTCTCTCTCTCTCTCTCTCTCTCTCTCTCTCTCTCTCTCTC